>NC_086445.1:195643081-196004956 GCF_028390025.1 Pseudophryne corroboree | reverse complement strand
TCCCCTCATTATGGTGCGTACCATAAATGACTTTGTCTCATCCTTCCTCCCTGCTAACTTTTCGAAAAATGCAATGCCCGCCAGTGTGGTGCTTAACCTGACCCTTGATGACCGCTCCCGCCTGAGCTTGGCCAAGAAGGATAGCATCTGTTGCTGCGTGTTTTTCTCCTCTGCGCTTATCAGAGCCTGGAACCTTTGCCAACTTCCCCACGCAGCCTTGTACGACTTCCATGTCCACGGCGCCAGCGACCGCTCCACCAGTCTGCCTAAATCGGCTTGACTATCTGCCGGAGACGGGAGGGACATGTTAGGCCTGTTGGGCTCACCCTTAGCGCTGCTGTCCTGAACGCTTCCCAATTTTGCCTGGACAGTGCGTCCGCTATCAAATTCTTCTCACCCAGGACATGTTTTGCCCTGAAGGTAATATTATGGCGGAGGCATGCTGCCACTAATCTCCTAAGCAACTTGACAACTGGTGGTGACTATGCTCGCTGGTTATTTACTGCCTGCACTACTCCCATATTGTCGCACCAGAACTGGATCTGTTTGTTGGCAAGCTTCTCGCCCCAGATGGCCATCGATACGACTATCGGAAATAACTCCAAGGCCGCAAGATTCTTGGTGAGACCTGTGCTCTCCCATGTCGCTGGCCACCTCTGCGCGCACCACTCTCCTTGCCAATACGCTCTGACCTGTCGCCCTTGCGGCATCCGTAAATAAATGTATTGCATGGTTTGGCAGCATTGCCTCGGGCCAAATTCGCACTCCATTGAAATGTCTGAGGCATTCCTTCCACACTCGCAAGTCCTCCCTCAGCTCCTTGGAGATGCGTACAAAATGGTGCCTTTTCACAATTCCCGCAGTGGCTTGCTCGAGCCGCCTTTTAAATATCCTGCCCATGGGGATCACTCTGCATGCAAAATTGAGGCTCCCCAATGGGTGTAGTATGGTATGCCGGCGGCCAGCATACCGGCGCCGGCATACCGACAGTAGGGAGAAAAGATGTCGGGATTCCGGTGCCGGTATACTGTGCGCCGGAATCCCAGTAGCCGGCAACCTAAATATCACCGTCCCCAAAAATGATTGCAGCTGCCCCAGCATATAACCCTCTTTGCCCTGATGCAGTAACCCATTTCCCTTTCTAGCTTCTCAACTTTTTCCCCAGGTAGACTGCACTCTTGCATCTCTGTGTCGATCTAAGTATGCAGGGGAAGCAGCCTAAAGGCTTATTCTATGTCTAGTTTTGCCATCAGGGCTCCCTTGCCTTGTGCTCAAGCCATCCTAATAGCCACGTTAAATGATTTGTACTGCACTTAGCATTGTTCTTTGCGTAATGCGTCTTTTACCGACGCTCCCTCTGTGTATGACAGGTGCTGGATGAGCCTGAACTTCCCAGGTGCTTTCTTCCAGCCCCAAAGGTGAAATTACCTTTCCTGGCAATGGCGGGGCTGCAAATAGCCCTTTCATCCTGCCTAATGCTAGCTCCTTAGTGATTTTCTCGCGTACCACCCCCGGCTGATCCCTGATGGACTTTAAGTTCCTGGAGCTACCCGTGGGCGTGACCTCTCTCGTTACAGGTATCCTAAAACCCTCCTTGGTGCTTACCCCCGCAGCAAATTGACTTCCTGAATCTTGGGATACCTGGCCAGCCATGCCAGGATCCTTTCGACGTCCATGGAACTATTCGCTTTTCCTAGGTCCTGCTGCTGCGGGTACCTTTTGCGTGTGGCTACCACTCTTTCTGTTGCACTCCTCGGCAGCAAGGTTAGCGCCACAGAATGTGCATGTTTGTATTTGCACTGGGCACTGGGGTGCAACACATATCAGTAAAATCCCAGCATCTAAGCTCCTGCTTTTTTGTGCCAGGCCTCCCTGCGATTGTTTGCGGTGCTGTGCCCCTTTCTGCTATGCCCGCTGCTTGCGCTTTATGCCAGACGTCTAAATCCCTAGTGCAAAAGTCAATGGGCTTTCTGCCCACGGCTTTTTCCCTGAAACCCTCGTCATATTTTCGCTAACCGTTCCTCCATGTTCCATGAAATCAGTGTATTTCAATATGCTCATGGCTACCTCCTGGATATGCTTCCATGTAGCAGCCTTAATAGGCAAACATTCCGCTCAGCCAATGCTCAATTGTTTTATAGCTGTCAGACTGCGTTCCCCTCTGCCTCCGTTAATGAACATATATCTATGAAAGCCCCTTTCTCTATTTCCTTTCTGGTTAGTATAGGCAAATGGCCTGCTACTGACCCGAAAGCGCATCCCACTGAGGTGCCCGCTTGCTGTTGCCTTATCCTGCTGCACCCCATTTTTTTCACTGACCGCATCTGCCCCGGGTATGAGACCCTTTTTACTTTTCCAATTGGCTATCGCTGCCTTCAGCTGCATCCTTAGCTCCTAACTGCCTCATTCTCATCTGACTCCGATGGGCTCTCCTCCAGCTCTGCGCCCCGCTGCACCCTCTCACTATCACACTGCATCCATGCAAATTTTACCACAGCATTGCTAACATTTTGTACATTTGGCACATTTCCTGGCGTAACAATGACATTATGCAAATTGCTATTATTGACTGTTCTCACCAAGTTCTTCTCCTTGACCGAGCCGCCCCTGGCGATGCTTCTTTCGGTTGCTGCAGTCCCGCTGCCAAGCAAATTGCACATCGGTGTCCCTAGTGTCTGAACGTGCTTTGTGCAGTCCGTGAGAAGCGTTGGAGCATCGCCAACCCTAGCGTAGCACAGTTCTTCCTGTCCTTGCCATGGCTCCCCGCATCTTGGCTGATTCTCATGGTGACACCTCCTTGGTGTGTTGTAGCATGGATGGTAATTCGCACTGCTCCCCTGCGGTATCCTGCTCGGTGTGTAGCAAGCTGCTGACACGTGCTGATGCTCCCGTTGTGCTGCTGCTGAGGCAACACCTCTGTGGACTACGATTTTGCCTACTGCCGCCACGATATTCAGACCGCTGACCCGGCTCACGATGCTGGTACCGCTGCTCCTGCCTCGCCTGCCTGGAGCAGCTGCAACCTCGACAATCCGGTGTTGAAAAGTGTAGTCCACTGCTTGCCGCGGGCAATGTGCTCCAATGGGATCGTGATGCCGTATACTCCGTGGGGGATAGATAACGTGGGAACTGCTGCCTCTGGAACAATTCTCTGCTCACGTTCCGTCTGCGATGCCTCTCCCCCCTCGGCGCGCTGGGCGTGGGCCCTGCCCCTCTGTTCTCCCTGATGACGCTGCCGGAAATTGCGCCATGTCTTTGAATAGCTGCGTGCAGGCTTGATGCACCCATGAGCCCTGAACCTCCAGCGAAGGGCTCCTGGTACCTGGTGTGCCCTTGCTGCCCTGTGACTGGGGGGAAAGGGCCTGCATGGCTGCGCTGTTCCCGTTGCGTTTGGCTCCTCTGTACCGGATTCTGGACCATCTGATTCTTTGGCCACGGGCATACCTTCGTATGTGGCTGGTAAATCGACCATCCCGTGCTGCTGCTCCTTGCTGCTGTGTGCCTCTGCCTACCTGCCGCTTGTGCTGGAACTTTTCCTTTCCTCCTCTTTGCTCCAGCCGGACGCTTTGCCAGGGTCCGGCCACCAGGAGGAGCTCCCTCTATCTGAGATCCTCTCTGCTGCATAGTATCCTCTGTGGAAGTCTTTGCTCAAAATTATTTCCTCTCACACATCCTCCTAGAAGCTCTATGGTATGGATCGCTTCCTGCTGGACCTCACTGCTTTATTCTCCATACCTGCGAGTTGATGCTGCTGCTGTTACACTGCACAAATCATGGTGAGTGTTCTACTGTGCCTGCTTTACCATCCACAAGGACTACGATTGGAAATAGTAACCTTACCCGAAGCAGGGTGAGCGAAATGGGGTTCCATGTGCTGTGACGGGGAAACGACACCAACACATTTTAAAAAATGGTGTCGACCATTTCTCATGTCGAGCTTTTCCAGTGTTGACCTTCTGACCATGTCAACCTTTCACATGTCGACAGTTCCCATGTCGACCTAATCAGGGTTGACCCTGTGATCCATATCTGGGAATTTTATGAAAAATAATTGTAAGAAATGTGAATCCTAAATGCAACCAATAAGTAACAATGAATGATACTGTATCATTGTATGACCAAACCAATGCATTCCTCCTTAGAGTCCCCTGGTGACCCCGCACAGAGGTATACAATACATTGTTACCAATAATTTGTTAGAGTCCTCAATGTTATTCATCTGTGTAGCAAAACTCATGTACATTAGCTCACACAGTACCACCGAGTACCAGCAGAAATACTAGCGAGAGGGAATATGAGAGAAGCCAGGCAGGCGGAGAGGGGGCAGCTCCCCATGGAATTTCTGGGTTCAGTCCGGGAATTACCTAACTAGCCAATGAGGATCCTATGTAATGTAACACTGCCGCAGATAATATATGTGTAGCTATGTGTATATAATATATGTGTAGTTATGTGATTGTTATATGCTGTGTCCAAGATGTCTAATTGTATTGCAGTCCCTGTAATATGGGAGTGTAGCTGCAAATAGATAGCGAATTTGTATAAGATATCGTGCCCTGTGTTTCCAAAGTTGTGAATGTGCAGATGTTACACTGTGTCTCCTTCATCAGGATACTGTGTATTTACACAGAATTGTAGCTTTTTGTCTCTGTTTTCTTATTTTTATTTCTTTGGAGGGGGATGTTGTTTTCTTTATTTTACATTGTTCCTCGGTAAAAGGACATTTCTGTTTGAGTAGCCTTGCTATGTAAAGCTGAGCGTTGGAAGCTATTACTTGCAACTTAAAGATTCGGAGTTTGGGGGTATGCTGCTACTCTCTAGCTTGTGGTGGAACTGCAATCAGTATGTACAGTAGTCTTTAAGGGGGAGAGGGCGCTCTGCTGCGCCCCGCGAAACCAACTTAATTACCCTGAAATCATACTCGGAGACAATATCTGGGATTGAATCATTGGTCACGGTTTTATTTACATTTTACCTTATTACCAGTTGCAGGGTAAGGACAGAGAAAATGGTGGGCAACGAGAAACCTGTCAATGACCCTTCATTGATTAAAACCTGGGGCGTGCCCCTGCCTACCTGTAGGGTCTGGAGCCAGCCCCCCAGATCACGCTTGCCTGATGACAGCCGACTGGCCCGCCGTCGACAGCTGGAGTTGGCGTGTGGCCCCTTAAGGACGGTGAATCTGCAAACCTCAGCTGGCTCCCCCCACTCCCATGCCTTGCGCACCGCTTCTTCCCGCCACTGAGGTTCTCGGGCCTGCCTAAGTACCGAAACCCACCACCCTGCAGCTTGTTTTTCCATCAATCCTCCAGCGCTTCCTGCAGTACATTGATGAACATGTCAATACCCACGTCCGACAAATGTACCCCATCTCCCCTGTACATAACTTCAGTCTTCTGACTGATGTCCTTGTGATGTATGACCCTTCCTCCTAGCCCTGCAATGCACCTACTCGCTGCTGCGTTTACGTTCTTCCTGGTATTTTCTATGGCTGCCCCGTGCCAGACCAACTTAGTATAGTCCAGCATCATCCCCATCTCCGCTGCCTGCCAGCACCCCTTAGCCCATGCCAGGTCTGCGCACATCATCCTCATCGGATCAAGGGATTTTATGTCTCCTAAATCATTACCTCCTAAATGTATCATTATCACGTCTGGGCTGCCTGCCGCTCTTTCGCACTGCAGTAACGCGTCCCTGAGCCTGTACCACCTCATCTCCCTCCTTCCGAACCAAAAGACTCATCCGTCCTTCCTTGCCAGTCCTAGCTGCCTCCCGTAAGGCCTAGCGGTGGTCCTGATTGCCGTCCAATGGATATAAGAATGGCCAACGATCCATATGCACCTTACGTCTTTGCGCTCTGTGGGGAAGGGGGGTATAGGGTGATAGTTTCCTGCTTCACCGCTGGTGATTGGCCTGACAAACTTTATATCTCTCTGACCTCCACCTGCCCAGCTCCTTGATTTCTTCCCCTGCGCACCCTTCGCTAGCGGCAGACGTGGCTGCGCCTATTCTGAATGAAAGATAGCTAAAGGTTTTGGCCTGCCAGCCGCTTGTTGACTCGTACTTTTTTTAGGACTGACGCAAACTGGGATTTGGTTAGTGCCGACCGGTCCTTGTGGATGAGGAAATTATCCCCACCTGCAGGCCTGGCTTCCAAGAAGGCGCTGACTGCTGCGACCGGGCATGCAGAGAAATCTGCATGGCTGAACAACTGGACCCATTTCCCTTTTCCTTCCTGATAAACCTGTGTTATCTTGCATTACACCGCTTGCTTAGTTAGTCACATTTTTGTGCTGTAAACCGCTACCGGTTTTGCGCTTAGACTTTACCATCAGTTCACTAATCCTGAATGCCCCACTAAATGCCATTGTGAATGCCGTCCTGAATAGGCCCACTTCGCTCTGATTCCCTACAAACCAATGGGATGTGACCTAGCAGCTGTTGCTACGCGTTTTTCTCCTCTGCGCTTATCTGAGCTTGGAACCTTTGCCAACTTCGTCACGCGGCCTCGTATGCCTTCCATGTCCACGGCGCCAGCGACCACTCCACCAGTCTGCCTAAATCGGCTTGACTATCTGCCTGAGACAGGAGGGGCATGTTATGCCTATTGGGCTCGCCCTTGTTGCTGCTGCCCTGAATGTCTCCTAATTTTGTCTGACAGCGCATCTGCTATCATATTCTTCTCACCTGGGACATGTTTTGCCCTGAAGGCAATATTATGGTGGAGGCATGCTGCCACTAATCTCCTAAGCAACCTGACGACTGGTGGTGACAATGCTCACTGGTTGTTTACTGCCTGCACTACTCCCATCTTGTCACACCAGAACTGGATCTGTTTGTTGGCGAGCTTCTCGCCCCAGATGGCCACCGCTACGACTATCGTAAATAACTCCAAGGCCGCAAGGTTCTTGGTGAGCCCTGTGCTCTCCCATGTTGCTGGCCATCTCTGTGCGCACCACTCTCCTTGCCAATACGCTCCGACCTATCCCCTCTGCGGCATCCGTAAATAAATGTATTGCATGGTTGGGTAGCATTGCCTTGGGCCAAATTCGCACTCCGTCGAAATGTCGGAGGAATTCCTCCCACACCCGCAGGTCCTCCCTCAGCTCCTTGGAGATGCGTACAAAATGGTGCCTTTTCACAACGCCCACAGTGGCTTTCTCCAGCCGCCTTTTAAATATCCTGCCCATGGGGATCACTCTGCATGCAAAATTGAGGATCCCCAATAATGATTGCAGCTGCCCCAGCGTAACCTTCTTTGCTCTGATGCAGTAACCTATATTCCTTTCTAGCTTCTCAACTTTTTCCCCAGGTAGCCTGCACTCTTGTATCTCTGTGTCGATTTCGATCCCTAAGTATGATAAGACTGTTTTCGGACCCTCTGTTTTCCCTGGTGCGATAGACACACTAAATTCCTCCAGCATGACCTGTAGCTCGCGCAGCAGTTGGCTGCACTGCGCTGACTGTGGTGGCCCCACTACCAAGGAATCGTCTAGGTAGTGTGTTATGGCCCTCGACCCCCATGCGCTCTTGCCAGCACCACTGCAGGAAAGAGCTGAATGTTTTAAAGAAAGTGCACGAATTGGCGCAACCCATAGGCAAACATTTATCCACAAAAAAATATCCATCAAAACTGAAGCTCTCAGGATGCAGGGGAAGATGCCTAAAGGCTTATTCTATGTCTAGTTTTGCCATCAGGGCTCCCTTGCCTTGTCTAGTTTTGCCTTGTGCTCAAGCCATCCTAACAACCGCGTTAAATTATTTGTACTGCACTGAGCATTGGACTTTGCTTAATGCGTCGTTTACAGACGATCCCTCTGGGTATTACAGGTGCTGGATGATCCTGAACTTCCCAGGTGCTTTCTGAAGGACCAGCCCCAAAGGTGAAATTACAATTCCTGGTAATGGCGGAGCTGCGAATGCCATCCTGCCTAACAATAGCTCCTTAGCGATTTTCTCGCGTACCACCCTGGCTGCTCCCTGATAGACTTTAAGTTCCTGGAGCTACCGATGGGTGTGACCTTTCTGGTTATAGGTATCCTAAAACCCTCCTTGATGCCCACCCCCGCAGCAAATTGGCTTCCTGAATCTTGGGATACCTGGCCAGCCATGCCAGGATCCTATCCACGTCCACGGGACTATTCTCTTTTCCTAGGCCCTGCTGTTGCGGGTACCTTTTACGTGTGACTACCCCTGTTTTGTTGCACTCCTTGGTGGCATGGTTATTGCCACAGAATGTGCATGCTTGTATTTGCACGGGGGACAGGTGCAACGCATATCGTTAAAAGCCCAGCATCTAAGATCCTGCTTTTTCGTGACAGGCCTCCCTGCGCTGAATTTTTCCGCCCACGGCTATTTCCCTGAAACCCTCGTCATATTTTCGCCACAACGTTCCTCCATGTTCCTTGTAGATGGAATATATGAAATCTGTGTATTTCAACATGCTCATGGCTACCTCTGGCTATGCTTCCATGTAGCAGCCTGAATAGGCGAACATTCCGCTCAGCCAATGCTCAATTGTTTTATAGCTGCCTGACTGCGTTCCCTCATTTGGTTTGGCCATCTCCTTAGCCTCCGTTAATGAACATAGATCTATAAAGACCCGTTTCTTTATTTCCTTTCTGGTTAGTATAGGCAAATGGCCTGCTACTGAACCGAAAGCGCATCCCACTGAGGTGCCCGCTTGCACAAAGGCTGTCACCTTATCCTGCTGCACCCCCCCCCCCCCTTTTCCCTGACCGCATCTACCCCGGGTATGAGAACTTTTCGCTTTTACAATTGGCTATCGCTGCCTTCAGCTGCACCCTTAACACTCTAACTGCCTCATCCTCATCTGACTCTGATGGGCTCTCCTCTACCTCTGCACCCCGCTGCACCCTCTCGCTATCACACTGCATCCCTGCAAATTTTACCACAGTAATAAATTTTTTTACATTTTGCACATTTCCTTGCGTAACAATTACATTATGCAAATTGCTATTGACAATGTTCTCGCCATTCCTGCGTGCCGTCTCCTCCTCGACCGAGCCACCCCTGGCGAAGCTTCTTTCATTTGCTACAGTCCCGGCGCTGAGCAAAGCGCACAGCGGTCTCTCTAGTGTCTGGATGTGCTTTGTGCAGTCCGTGAGAAGCGTTGGAGCATTGCCGACCCTAGCGTAGCATGTTTCTTCCTGTCCTTGTCTTGGCTTCCCGCATCTTAGCTGATTCTCATGGTGACACCACCTTGGTGTGTTGTAGTGTGGATCGTGATTCGCAGTGCTACCCTGCAGTGTCCTGTTCGGCGTGTAGCAAGCTACCGACATGTGCTGGTGCTCCCGTTGTGCTGTGCTGCTGAGGCAACACCTCTGTGGACTACAATATTGCCTGCTGTCGCCACGATATTTGGACCACTGACCTGGCTCCCGATGCTGGAACTGCTGCTCCTGCCTCTCTGCCTGCCTGGAGCAGCTGCAACCTTGACAATCCCGGTGTTGTATGCTGTATGCCCATTGCTGTTGAAAAGTGTCGTCCGCTGCTTGCCATGGGCGATGTGCTCCCATGGGACCGTGAGTGATGCCGTTTGCTCTGTGGGGGGGATAGATAACGTGGGGACTGCTGTCTCAGGAACAATTCTCTGCTCGCATTCCATCTGCGATGCCTATCCCTCTCGGCGCGCTGGGCCCTGCCCCTTTGTTCTCTCTGATGACGCTGCTGGAAATTGCACCAAGTCTTTGAATAGCTGCGTGGAGGCTTGATGCACTCATGAGTCCTGGACCTCAGGCGAAGGGCTCCTGGTACCTGCTGTGTCCCTGCTGCCCTGTCCCCGGCTGGAGTGTTGTGCCTGGGGGGAGAAGGGCCTGCTTGGCTGCGCTGTTCCCAATGCGTTCGGGTCCTCTGTCCCGGATTCTGGACCGTCTGATTCCGTGGCAACGGGCATACCTTTGTATATGGCTGGTAAATGAACCACCCCATGCTGCTGCTCCATGCTGCGACTTGCTACTGTGTGCCTCTACCTCCCTGCTGCTTGTGCAGGAACTTTTCCTTTCCTCCTCTTTGCTCCAGCCAGATGCTTTGCCGGGGTCCGTCCACCAGGGGGAGCTCCATCTGCCTGAGATCCTCTCTGCTCCCTCTGTGGAAGTCTTTGCTCAGAATGGTTTCCTCCTCCACATACTCGCGGAATCTCTATGGTATGGATTGCTTCCTGCTGGACCTCATTGCTTGATTCTCCAAGCCTGCGAGTTGATGCTGCTGCTGGGACATTGCACAAATCGTGGTTAGTGTTCTGCTGTGCCTGCTTTACCATCCACATGGACTACGATTGGGAATAGTAACCTTGCCCAAAGCAGGGTGAGTGATATGGGGTTCCATGTGCTGTGACGGTGAAAGCGACACCAACATATTTTAAAAAGTTGTCGACCTTATTTGTGTTGACCATTTCTCATGTCGAGCTTTTCCAGTGCCAACCTTTTCTAGTGTTGACCCTCTGACCAAGTCGACCTTTTACAAGTTGACAATTGCCATGTCGACCTAATGACTTTCGACCTAATCAGGGTTGCCCTGTGATCCATATCTGGGAATTTCATGCAAAATAATTTCAAGAAATATGAATCCTAAATGCAACCAATAAGTAACAATTAATGATACTGTATCATTGTAGGACCAAACCAATGCATTCCTCCTTAGAGTCCCCTGCTGACCCCGCACAGAGGTATACAATACATTGTTACCAATAATTTGATCGAGTCCTCAATGTTATTCATCTGTGTAGCAAAACTTGGGATTAGTACGAAATCCTGCTGGACGGGATCCCGGCGGTCGGAATACCGACACTGGAATCCTGACCGGCACAATCCTGACATGGGGCGAGTGCAACGCAGCCCCTTGCGGGCTCGCTGAGCTCGCCACGCGGCAGTCACGGTGCCTCACTACGCTCGGCACTCTAATTTATTCTTCCTCTATGGGTGTCGTGGACACTCACGGAGGGAGAATATGTCTGTTTTCTTATTTATTTATTTTTGTTGGGGGGTGGGGGTTTATTTTACATTGTTCATCGGTAAAAGGCACGTTTCTGTTTGAGTGGCCTTGCTATGTAAAGCTGAGCGTCAGAAGCTACTACTTGCAACTTACAGATTTGAAGTTTGGGGGAATGCTGCTACTTTCTAGCTTGTGGTGGAACTGCAATCAGTAAGTACAGTAGTCTTTTAAATGAAGAGCGCCATGTTTCCTAAGCCTGGGTATTTCCTATTTGTTCCAACGCTAAACCTGGCTGGTAATTTTGTAATGTGTTTTATAGGTTTTGATTTACAAGGGACCAGATCACATAACTACGTGTTACTTATTCTCTGTAGTGGTCCTTTTTGAGTATAATTAAAGTTTTGGCTTAAACAAACAAATTTATTCAAATAAGCTCTCATCTTTCATTTTCTCCTTGTAACACTTTGTAACGTTCCTGGCCATTAATTTCATGGGGCACCATCAACCCTATCCATCCACCACCACCGTTAGTGCCACAAGGGTTCCTCAGCACCTAACAACAAAGTACATAAACAAATGAGCAAACAAGAAAACAAAGACATTGTACATGACAATATAGGACAAGTACATGGGATATGACACTGAAATAAGCATCAGGTTGGCAGAAAGCGAGGGTTATGTGCTATTGTAGGAAGTATGGAGTAGAAGATTGTCCAAGGACAATGCAGTTAGACGTGATAACCTGTTTTCTCAGCAAAAAATTACGAAAACGCAGCTTATTATTGTGGCCCGCAATATCGCAGATATCCAATTAGTCACATGCAATGATTCTCCATAGGGTTTATTGCAAATTTCTTTTCACCTAGTAAGAGGAGGAGAAGCACATAAGGAGAGAGGGCCCTGCTCATGACAGCTTTCATTCTAAAGGGGTGGGGCAGACGGGTGACACAGATGGGGTAGACAGTGACCATGGAACAGAAGGTTAAGGACCCCATACACTAGTACAGGTTGGCCCTTTGCTACACGATTTCAACCCATTGGGCTGATAAATCGTGTGAAAAGTGTCATTGTGTGTCATTTACTTCCGATTCCGACCCGATGTGTTGTCCCGAGCGCATCAGATCGGATTCGGAGATTGTCACTGCTGCACCAAGGATACGTTGTATCCCAGAGCAGTGAATGGCATTGCATGCGTAACATTGTACAGGTTGAGTATCCCTTATCCAAAATGCTTGGGACCAGAGGTATTTTGGATATGGGATTTTTCCGTATTTTGGAATAATTGCATACCATAATGAGATATCATGGTGATGGGACCTAAATCCTAAGCACAGAATGCATTTATGTTACATATACACCTTATACACACAGCCTGAAGGTCATTTTAGCCAATATTTTTTTATAACTTTGTGCATTAAACAAAGTGTGTCTACATTCACACAATTCATTTATGTTTCATATACACCTTATACACACAGCCTGAAGGTCATTTAATACAATTTTTTTAATAACTTGTGTATTAAACAAAGTTTGTGTACATTGAGCCATCAAAAAACAAAGGTTTCACTATCTCACTCTCACTCAAAATAGTCCGTATTTCGGAATATTCCGTATTTCAGAATATTTGGATATGGGATACTCAACCTGTATGTGATATAGCCACCAGTAGGGAGTTGCTGGATATCGCATGCGAGGCTGCATGCGATACCTCAACTTAATGTATGGCAACCTTTAGGAAGAGAGATCTACCTGTCTATCTTCCCCGTACAATAATGTGCATTTTATTGTGGTTCTAAGCATGGTTTATTTTTTTAAATAAATTGTGAGTCTTGTGTGGAACAGCTAAAATAAATACCCATTCTGTTGTGAATCCATACCTGTTTGCATTGTGCACAGATTTTTGTAAGTTGCTTATTTAATTTCTGTATATTCAAAGTAATATACATCATACTATTATTTTTTCATTGTAACAAACCACCATAGTGTTGAATAGCACAACTGATTTTGCAGCTTCAATATTAGTGAATGCTAATAATCATGTATTTAGTGTCATTACGTGGTCATAGTCTTAGTGGCTTATGTATTAATAAACATTAACAGTCCAGACAAACTAGTTTTAATTTGAAACAAAATTTCCTCTTTTATGTACTAAAGAAAACTCGCAGGGTCAGCAGTAGGGAAAGCCACTACAGTATCTCTGAGCATTTGATCCTGGCTGTGAAAGACTCCTCTGAGGTAATCTGACACTGCACAGGAGCACAGTGTCTGTTTCCAGAGACTATAGGAGAGGGATCATAAAATCAAACAATGGCATTTCTGGGGCCAAACCCCTTAAATTACACTTTGGTAAATCGTGGTCAGACCATAATTCCTTTTTATAATAATGGAGACTGTGGTCTACCACGCTAATTAGTCTTCTGCAGAAGATTTCTGTGAAATCTCCAGCATTAGGCTATTATCGTAATTCATCTGGGGGTCGAGCTTTTAGTCATGTGGCTCCGACTCTATGGAACTCGCTTCCCCGCACAGTGCGAGAGGCCCCAACTATAGAATCCTTCAAAAGTAGATTCAAGACTTTCCTGTTTACTCAAGCATTTCCAGAGTGTCCCTTTTAGTATCTTCATGCTTCTGTATTTTATAAAAATGTACTTCATTATTTTCTGTACTATATTATGCTATGTATTGTTAAGCGCCTTGAGTCCTATTGGAGAAAGAGCGCTATATAAATAAAATTATTATTAATTATTATTATTATTAGCACAAAGCAACAATTCATTAAATTATGCAGAAGCTGCTGTGTCTACCTCATTTATATAAACGCTAAAAAGGGCTGAAACACGCACGCCGGCTTTTACCGGCCGGGAAATATCCACTGGAAGGTCCGGCTGCCGTGCTGGCGCCGTGCCGTCTTTGAAGACAGTGGACCGTGTGTGTGAAGGGGAGCTTTCGGGTTTTCTCCTTCGTCCTAGAGGATGCTGGGGACTCCAAAAGGACCATGGGGTATAGACGGGATCCGCAGGAGACATGGGCACTTTAAGACTTTAAATGGGTGTGAACTGGCTCCTCCCTCTATGCCCCTCCTCCAGACCTCAGTTAGATTCTATGCCCAGAGAGACTGGACACACATTAGGGGAGCTCTACAGAGTTTCTCTAAAAAAGACTTTGTTAGGTTTATTATTTTCAGGGAGCACTGCTGGCAACAGGCTCCCTGCTTCGTGGGACTGAGGGGAGAGAAGCAGACCTATTTCTGTGAGTTAAAGGCTCTGCTTCTTAGGCTACTGGACACCATTAGCTCCAGAGGGTCTGATCACTTGGTATAGCCTAGCTGCTCGTTCCCGGAGCCGCGCCGCCGTCCCCCTCACAGAGCCAGAAGAGAGAAGCCGGGTGAGTGACCGAAGCAAAGACGACTTCAGTGAAGGCAGCAGAAGACATCAGTCTCGGAGGTACTGCACAGCGGTCACGCTGCGTGCCACTGCTCCCACACACCAACGGCACGGCTTGGGTGCAGGGCGCAGGGGGGGTGCCCCGGGCAGGAATAAGACCTCAGATCTGTCTGGCGAAAGTACATACAGTGCAGGGGCACTGTATACTACTCCCGCCAGTATAAAAAAAAATAGCGGGACATAAGCGTGCCATTACGGGGGCGGGGCTTGGTCCTCCCAGCTCTAATCAGCGCCATTTTATCTCCACAGTGAAGCTGCATGAGACGCTGGCCCTGACCACCTCCACTTCTGTGACAAGTAACAGGGTGCTAAACGGGGGGGGGGGGGGGGGCACAGCAAAATTGGCGTTGATTATTATCATTAAAAGCGCTGTCGGGTCGGGGGCATATATATATATATATATATATATACACTGCTCAATAAAATAAAGGGAACACTAAATTAACACATCCTAGATCTGAATGAATGACATATTCTTATTAAATACTTTGTTCTTTACATAGTTGAATGTGCTGACAACAAAATCACACACAAATTGTCAATGGAAATCAAATTTATTAACCCACGGAGGTCTGGATTTGGAGTCACACTCAAAATTAAAGTGGAAAAACACACTACAGGCTGATCCAACTTTGATGTAATGTCCTTAAAACAAGTCAAAATGAGGCTCAGTAGTGTCTGTGGCCTCCTCGTGCCTGTATGACCTCCCTACCATGCCTGGGCATGCTCCTGATGAGGTGGCGGATGGTCTCCTGAGGGATCTCCTCCCAGACCTGGACTAAAGCATCCGCCAACTCCTGGACAGTCTGTGGTGCAACGTGGCATTGGTGGATGGAGCGAGACATGATGTCCCAGATGTGCTCAATTGGATTCAGGTCTGGGGAACGGGCGGGCCAGTCCATAGCATCAATGCCTTCATCTTGCAGGAACTGCTGACACACTCCAGCCACATGAGGTCTAGCACTGTCTTGCATTAGGAGGAACCCAGGGCCAACCGCACCAGCATATGGTCTCACAAGGGGTCTGAGGATCTCATCTCGGTACCTAATGGCAGTCAGGCTACCTCTGGCGAGCACATGGAGGGCTGTGCGGCCCCCCAAAGAAATGCCACCCCACACCATTACTGACCCACTGCCAAACCGGTCATGTTGGAGGATGTTGCAGGCAGCAGAACGTTCTCCTTGGCGTCTCCAGACTCTGTCACGTCTGTCACGTGCTTAGTGAGAACCTGCTTTCATCTGTGAAGCGCACAGGGCGCCAGTGGCGAATTTGCCAATCTTGGTGTTCTCTGGCAAATGCCAAACGTCCTGCACGGTGTTGGGCTGTAAGCACAACCCCCACCTGTGGGCGTCGGGCCCTCATACCACCCTCATGGAGTCTGTTTCTAATCATTTGAGTAGACACATGCACATTTGTGGCTTGCTGGAGGTCATTTTGCAAGGCTCTGGCAGTGCTCCTCCTATTCCTCCTTGCACAAAGGCGGAGGTAGCGGTCCTGCTGCTGGGTTGTTGCCCTCCTACGGCCTCCTCCACCATTCCTGATGTACTGGCCTGTCTCCTGGTAGCGCCTCCATGCTCTGGACACTACGCTGACAGACACAGCAAACCTTCTTGCCACAGCTCGCATTGATGTGCCATCCTGGATGAGCTGCACTACCTGAGCCCCTTGTGTGGGTTGTAGGGAGGTCATACAGGCACGTGGAGGCCACACACACTACTGAGCCTCATTTTGACTTGTTTTAAGGACATTACATCAAAGTTGGATCAACCTGTAGTGTGTTTTTCCACTTTAATTTTGAGGGTGACTCCAAATCCAGACCTCCATGGGTTAATAAATTTGATTTCCATTGATAATTTTTGTGGCATTTTGTTGTCAGCACATTCAAATATGTAAAGAACAAAGTATTTAATAAGAATATTTCATTCATTCAGATCTAGGATGTGTTATTTTAGTGTTCCCTTTATTTTTTTGAGCAGTGTGTATGTGTGTGTGTGTGTGTGTATGTATGTATATATATATATATATATATATATATATATATATATATATATATATATATATATATATATATACAGAGAATTTCAGGCGGCACTCACGGACTCACTCACAAAGGACCTGGGACCCCCAAGTCTGCTTACAACGTTTCGGATTTATTATCCTTCGTCAGGTAACAAAATACAAGTCGTAAAAGCTTACCTTTATACCAAAGTGCAAAAACGTGAGAGTGTGATCAGTGCACGGCTTTGCTATTTGTATAATGCTGTTTCTGAACCCCTGGTGCTGTATCTGTAACCGTTGTAATATGATTTGTATACAGTTTCCATGGATTTCATGGATGGATTTCACGTAGTTCAGTGTTCCTGCTTCCGCCCGGCGCCGTCTGATTGTGATGACGTCAGCGGAAATTCAGGGGGGAGCCGTGCACTGATCACAGTGGTGTGCGCTGCAATACAAATGCTGTGTCAACAGCAAGTCATTGTCACGGTACCCCCGTCACATCGGGGAGAAGGGTATTATTCAAGCCTGTTCGTGGTCCCGAAGCCGGATGGCTCGGTCAGGCCGATTTCTGAATTTAAAATCCCTCAATCTATGTTTGAAAAGATTCAAATTCAAGATGGAATCTCTCAGAGCAGTGATTTCCAGTCTGGAAGGGGGGGTTTTTATGGTTTCAGTCGACATAAAGGATGCTTACCTACATGTCCCCATATATCCTCCACATCAGGCTTACCTGAGGTTTGCAGTTCAGGATTGTCATTACCAATTTCAGACGTTGCCGTTTGGTCTTTCCACGGCCCCGAGGATTTTCACCAAAGTAATGGCGGAAATGATGGTGCTCCTGCGCAAGCAGGGTGTCACAATTATCCCGTACTTGGACGATCTCCTGATAAAGGCGAGATCAAAGGAGCAGTTACTAAAAAACGTTGCGCTCTCCCTGACAGTCCTGCAGCAACATGGTTGGCTCCTAAATTTGCCAAAGTCACAGTTGATTCCGACAACACGGCTGTCGTTCTTGAGCATGCTTCTGGACACGGAACTGCAGAGAATTTTTCTCCCGATGGAAAAAGCTCTGGAAATCCAGAACATGCTCAAGGGGATTCTGAAACCGGCAAGGGTGTCGATTCATCAATGTACTCGGGTGCTGGGGAAGATGGTGGCGGCCTACGAGGCCATCCCGTTTGGCAGGTTCCATGCCAGGGTTTTTCAGTGTGACCTGTTGGACAAGTGGTCCGGGTCTCACCTACACATGCACTGGAAGAGAAGCCTGTCTCCCAAGGCCAGGCTTTCTCTCCTATGGTGGCTCCAAAGTTCTCACCTCCTAGAGGGATGCAGGTTCGGGATCCAAGATTGGGTCCTAGTAACCACAGATGCAAGTCTCCAAGGTTGGGGAGCAGTCACACAGGGACAAAATTTCAAGGGGAAATGGTCAAGCCAGGAGGCTTGTCTGCACATAAACATTCTGGAACTAAGGGCCATCTACAACGGCGTTCTGCAAGCAGAACATCTTCTTTGCGGCCTGCCCGTCCTGATTCAGTCGGACAACATAACAGCAGTGGCGCACATAAACCGCCAGGGCGGAACAAGGAGCAGAGCGGCGATGGCGGAGGCCACAAAAGTTCTTCGCTGGGCGGAAAAACAGGCAAGCGCTCTGTCGGCAGTCTTCATTCCAGGCGTGGACAACTGGGAAGCAGACTTCCTCAGCAGACACGATCTCCATCCAGAAGAGTGGGGTCTTCATCAAGAGGTCTTTGCAGAAGTGACAAGTTGTTGGGGAGTTCCTCAAATAGACATGATGGCGTCTTGCCTCAACAAGAAACTTCAGACATACTGTTCCAGGTCGAGGGACCCTCAAGCAGTAGCTGTGGACGCCCTCGTGACACCGTGGGTGTAACAGTCGGTCTATGTGTTCCCTCCACTTCCACTCATCCCAAAGGTGATACGGATCATAAGAAGAACAAGGGTTCAGGTGATACTCGTTGTTCCAGATTGGCCACGGAGGGCCTGGTATCCGGATCTTCAGGAATTACTCATAGAAGATCCCTGGCCTCTTCCTCTAAGAGAGAATCTGTTGCAGCAAGGGCCGTGCGTGTTCCAAGACTTACCGCGGTTGTGTTTGACGGCGTGGCGGTTGAACGCAAAATCCTAGCACGAAAGGGTATTCCCGGTGATGTCATCCCCACTCTACTGAAAGCTTGGAAGGAGGTAACGGCGAAGCATTACCACCGTATTTGGAGAAAATATGTGTCTTGGTGTGAATCCAAGAAGGCTCCTATGGAAGAATTTCAGCTGGGTCGGTTTCTCCATTTCTTACAAGCAGGTGTGGATGCGGGCCTGAAGTTAGGCTCCATTAAAGTGCAGATTTCGGCCTTAACAATTTTCTTTCAAAGGGAACTGGCCTCGCTTCCAGAAGTACAGACTTTTGTGAAAGGCGTGCTGCACATCCAACCTCCATTTGTGGCACCATGGGACCTTTAACGTGGTGTTACTGTTCCTTATGTCACATTGGTTTGAACCTTCGCAAACGGTTGAGTTGAAATTTCTCACTTGGAAAGTGGTCATGCGATTGGCCTTGGCGTCCGCTAAGCGGGTGTCGGAATTGGCGGCTTTGTCTCACAAAAGCCCCTATTTAATTTTCCACAAGGACAGTCCGTCAACAATTTTTTACCAAAGGTGGTTTCTTCGTTTCACATGAACCAACCTATTGTGGTACCTGTGGCTACTGAAGCCTTGGCTGATTCAAAGTCTCTCGATGTGGTCAGAGCTTTGAAAACTTATGTAGCCAGAACGGCTCGTATTAGAAAAACAGAGGCTCTGTTTGTCCTGTACGCTTCCAACAAGATTGGGGCTCCTGCTTCTAAGCAGACGATTGCACGCTGGATCTGTAGTGTGATTCGACATGCTCATTCTATGGCTGGATTGCCGTTACCGAAATCAGTGAAGGCCCATTCTACCAGGAAGGTGGGCTCATCTTGGGCGGCTGCCCAGGGAGTCTCGGCGCTGCAACTTTGCAGAGCGGCTACTTGGTCGGGTTCAAACACTTTTGCAAAATTCTACAAGTTTGATACCCTGGCTGATGAGGACCTCATGTTTGCTCAATCGGTGCTGCAGAGTCATCCGCACTATCCTGCCCGGTCTGGAGCTTTGGTATAGACCCCATGGTCCTTTTGGAGTCCCCAGCATCCTCTAGGACGAAGGAGAAAATAGGATTTTAATACCTACCGGTAAATCCTTTTCTCTTCTCTTAGTCCGTAGAGGATGCTGGGCGCCCGTCCCAGTGCGGACTCTATCTGCAGTACTTGTTCATAGTTATTGCTTTTGTTACACAAAGATTGTGTTTTGGTTTCAACCAGCCTGTTGCTGATTTTCTGGTTCATGCTGTTGACTGGTTTAGTTAAATGCCATGTTGTACGGTGTGTTGTGGTGTGAGCTGGTATGTGTCTCACCCTTGGTTAACAAAAATCCTTTTCCTCGAAATGTCCGTCTCCCTGGGCACAGTTCCTATAACTGAGGTCTGGAGGAGGGGCATACAGGGAGGAGCCAGTTCACACCCAGTCAAAGTCTTACAGTGCCCATGTCTCCTGCGGATCCCGTCTATACCCCATGGTCCTTTTGGAGTCCCCAGCATCCTCTACGGACTAAGAGAAAAGGATTTACCGGCAGGTATTAAAATCCTATTTTTTTCAAGCCGTGTCTAATGCTGCACATGCGCACAGCATCACACACGGCTCAAAGCCGATGTGTGTGAAAGACTCTGCCGGATGGCAAAAAGCCGGACAAAGTTTGTCCGTCTTTTTGCTATCCGGGAGAAACCGGCTAGTGTGTTACAGCCCAAATAGGTCCCGTGATGCTAGATACAGAATCTGTGTCACCCCTGTCTGTCTACCCCTCCCCTTAGAATGTAAGCTCTCACGAGTAGGGCCCTCTTCCCTCATGTGCTTATCCTTTCGTACTTTAATATTCCTCAACTACATAATCATGCAGTTTTTTTGGCCACCTGGAACTTATCTCTGTCATTTACTGTAGTTATGCTTAGTTACCCTGTACTTGTCCTAAATTGTCTTCAACTGTAAGTCACTGTTTTCCTGTTTTGATTATGTGCATTTGTACTCTGTAATTGGGCGCTGCGGAACCCTTGTGGCGCCATATAAATAAAGGATCATAATAATACAGAAGCCTATCCTCAAACCAAACTTCTATGCAAACCACACTGGTGGCATATTTGACTGTTATTGTGTATAATGTTGTGGGTTTTTTCTTTATTTTTCTGGGGGTGGATATGCTGCAGTCCTTACATAGAAATGATTGGAATTACTTCCTGATAGGTTTCCATGGGTGCTAGCTCAATTCAGGTGTTTTATTTTTCAATATAATGGAATTGGCATATACCATCACGCCATCATGCTCAGGGTCTGCCCCTTCTGTTTCACCCGTTTGTTAGTCCTTCACCTTTCAGATTGTAAACTCGCAAGAGCAGGGCTTTCTCCCCTCATGTTTCTTTCCTTCTCTTACTTATACTTGGGGTTATTCAGGTTTGTTAGCAAACCAAAAAAGCACACTAATGGGAAAAACAATGCTGCACTGCAGGTGGGGCAGATGTAACATGTGCAGAGAGAGTTAGATTTGGGTGGGTTATATTGTTTCTGTGGGTTGGGGATGTGTGACCGGCAGTCAGGAGTCCGCCGGTCACAATACCGATGGCGGGATCCCGGCTGTTACATGGCCAGCAGGAGGGCGAGCGCAATGAAGCTCCTTGTGAGCTTGCTGTGCTCACCACAGGTTCTATGGGTGTCGTGGGCACCCACGAGTGGGAATAGTCCCTGTTGGTCGGTATGCCGACCAACGGGATTTTCAGATGCCGGGATCCTGGCGTCTGTATTGTGATAGGCGGTCTCCTGACTGCCGGTCACATAAACACATCCCATGCCTGTGCAGGGTAAATACTGGCTATTTTTACACTGCAAATTAGATTTCAGTTTGAACTCACACCACGCAAATCTAACTCTCTCTGCACATGTTATATCTGCCCCACCTGCAGTGCACATGGTTTTGCCTATTAGAGTGCCTTTTTTGGTTTGCTAACAAACCTGAATAAGGCGGCCTATCTTATTCTCAATACTCCCTTTCATGGCACCTAACCCCTGGTTTTCCGTACATGTCCTATATTGTCTTGAACTGTAAATGCTGTTTTGCTCATTTGTTTATTCTGTAATGGGCGCTGCGGATCCGTTGTGGCTCCATATAAATAATAACACATCTAAATAACATTTTTTTTTGTAAAAAGTCAAATTACTACTATGTAAATGTAATGCCTTTACAGGAATAGAACAGTGTGTGGCAAGGTCACAGGGTAACAGCAGGGTTATGTCACACACAGCGCAGGTGAGGGACAAAGTACAATGGGTTAGTGGAGGTGTGAACAACTGTATTACTACAAAGCAGCTCAATAAAAGGACTGGTTTTACCAAGTTGGGAGAGTTTAGGAGTGGTTCCTCAGATCAGCGGAGGTCTTTGGTTTTCCAAAGGTGGCATCATTCATGGCATATTGCTGTATTTACCCAAAGTGGGGGTAGTATAGAGTTTTGCTTTGGGACCAGTCTTTATTATTATTATTATTATTTTTTCTCTAACGTCCTTGAGGATGCTGGGACTCCGTAAGGACCATGGGGAATAGACGGGCTCCGCAGGAGATAGGGCACTTTAAGAAAGCTTTGGATTCTGGGTGTGCACTGGCTCCTCCCTCTATGCCCCTCCTCCAGACCTCAGTTTTACACTGTGTCCAGAGCAAGATGGGTGCACTGTAGAGGGCTCTCCAGAGTTCTCTGCCTAGAAGCATTTTTGTTTGGATTTTTTTTCTACCTTTTACTACTTTTTCACAGGGAGCACTGCTGGCAACAGGCTCCCTGCATCGAGGGACTGAGGAGAGAGGAGCAGACCTTCTTGTCAAAGATAGGCTCTGCTTCCTCGGCTACTGTACACCATTAGCTCCAGAGGGGGTGAACGCAGGTTCTTACTGGGCGTCCACCCCCGGAGCCGCGCCGCCGTTCTCCTCACGGAGCTAGAAGTACAGAAGACAGAAGTCGTCAGGCGGCAGAAGCCTTCAGCTTCACTTAGGTAACGCACAGCACTGCAGCTGTGCGTCATTGCTCCCATACACCTCACATACTCCGGTCACTGTAAGGGTGCAGGGGGGGGGGGGCGCCCTGGGCAGCAATATAAACCTCTGCATGACAAAAAGACTGTATACATGTACAGGTGGGCTCTGTACATGTATATAAAAGAGCCCCCGCCATATTTTACTAAGTTTGAGCGGGACAGAAGCCCGCCGCCATGGGGGCGGGGCTTCTCCCTCAGCACCCACCAGCGCCATTTTCTCTCCACAGCACTGCTGAGAGGAAGCTCCCCGGACTCTCCCCTGCTTACACACGGTGAAAGGGTGCTTAAAAGAGAGGGGGGGGGGGCACATAATTGGCGGTTTACATATTATACAGCGCTGCTGGGGAAAAACATTTTGTGTTGGTCTCCAGGGTCATTGCGCTGGGGTGTGTGCTGGCATACTCTCTCTCTGTCTCTTCAAAGGGCCTTGACAGGGATACTGTCTTCAGGAAAGGGGTTCCCTGTGTGTGTGTGAAGTGTCTGTACGTGTGTGTCGACATGTTTGACGAGGAAGGCTCGCTTAATGTGGAGGGGGAGTGCTTGAATGTCAGGTTGCCGTCGGCAACGCCGACACCGGAATGGGTGGATATGCTGAATGTCTTGAATGCAAATGTCAATCTATTGCATAAAAGGTTAGACAAGGCAGAAGCTAGGGATCAGTCAGGTAGCCAGTCCATGCCTGTCCCTGGGGCGCCAGGTACTTCGGGGTCTCAGAAGCGCACCATATCCCAGATCGATGACACAGATACTGACTCTAGTGTCGACTATGAAGATGCAAAATTACAGCCGAAGGTGGCTAAGGATATACGGTACATGATTATTGCCATTAAAGAGGTTTTGCATATTACTGAGGAACCCCCTGTCCCTGACACGAGGGTACACATGTATAAAGGGAAGAAGCCTGAAGTCACTTTTCCATCCTCATTTGAATTAAGTGACTTGTGCGAAAAGGCTTGGGAATCTCCGGATAGGAGACCACAAGTTCCCAAAAGGATTCTCATGGCGTATCCTTTTCCACAAACACATAGGATACGCTGGGATTCGCCAAAAGTTGACAAGGCGCTGACACGTTTGTCCAAAAAGGTGGCACTGCCTTCTTAGGATACGGCTTCCCTCAGGGAACCTGCTGATCGCAGGCAGGAAATTACCTTAAAGCACATTTACAATCATTCCGGTACTATTGCTCGACCGGCTATGGCGTCGGCCTGGGTTTGTAGTGCGGTTGTGGCATGGGCAGATTCCTTATCTAAGGAAATTGACACCTTAGATAGGGACGCCATTCAAATGACCATAGAGCATATCAGAGATGCTGCCTTGTATATGAGGGATGCTCAGAGAGACATTTGTTTATTAAGCTACAGAATAAATGCTATGTCTATTTCTGCTAGGCGGCTCTTGTGGACCCGACAGTGGACGGGAGATGCCGATTCAAAGCGGCATATGGAGTCCTTGCCTTACAAAGGGGTGGAGTTGTTTGGAGACTGCCTCTCGGATCTTGTCTCTACGGCTACGGCTGGTAAGTCAAATTTCTTACCTTATGTCCCCCCGCAGCATACAAAAAAGGCACCTCATTATCAAATGCAGTCCTTTCGTTCCAATAAAAACAAGAAGGTACGTGGATCATCCTTTGTTGCCAGAGGGAAAGGCAGGGGAAAAAAGCTGCACACAGCTAGTTCCCAAGAGCAGAATTCCTCCCCTGCGTCTGCAAAGTCCACCGCATGACGCTGGGGCTTCCCGAGGGGAGGCAGATCTGGTGGGGGCTCGTCTTCGGTTTTTCAGCCACGTCTGGGTTCACTCGCAGGTGGATCCCTGGGCATAAGAGATTGTTTCTCATGGATACAGGCTGGAATTCGAAGACTTGCCTCCTCGCTGGTTTTTCAAATCGGCTCTGCCGGCTTCCCCGTCAGAGAGGGAGCTAGTGTTGGCAGCAATCCAAAAATTGTATATTCAACAGGTGATTGTCACAGTTCCTCATCTCCAGCAAGGAGAGGGATATTACTCAACCCTGTTTGTGGTCCCGAAACCAGACGGTTCGGTCAGACCCATTTTAAACCTGAAATCTCTGAACCTGTACTTGAAGAGGTTAAAGTTCAAAATGGAATCACTCAGGGCGGTCATGGCCAGCCTGGAGGGGGGGGGGGGATTGGATCGTGTCCCTGGACATAAAGGATGCTTACCTTCATGTTCCGATATTCCCCCCGCATCAGGCGTTCCTGAGATTTGCAGTGCAGGACTGTCACTACCAATTTCAGACGTTGCCGTTTGGGCTTTCCACGGCCCCGAGAATTTTCACCAAGGTAATGGCGGAAATGATGGTGCTCCTGCGCAGGCAGGGGGTCACAATTATCCCATATTTGGACGATCTCCTCATAAAGGCGAGATCTCGGGAGAGGTTGCTGGACAGCGTGTCTCTGTCCATGAAGACGTTGCAGATACACGGCTGGATTCTCAATATACCGAAGTCCCAGCTAGTCCCTACAACGTGTCTGACCTTTTTGGGGCTGATTCTAGACACAGACCAGAAAAAGGTTTTTCTTCCGATCGAAAAGGTTCAGGTACTCATAGCCATGGTCAGGAACCTATTAAAACCAAAAAAGGTTTCAGTGCATCATTGCACGCGGGTCCTGGGAAAGATGGTGGCTTCCTACGAGGCCATCCCTTTCGGCAGGTTCCATGCGAGGACTTTTCAATGGGACCTCTTGGACAAGTGGTCCGGGTCCCATTTACAAATGCATCAAAGGATCACCCTGTGTCCCAGGACCAGGGTATCTCTCCTGTGGTGGCTGAACAGTGCTCACCTACTAGAAGGTCGCAGGTTCGGCATTCAGGACTGGGTCCTGGTGACCACGGACGCAAGCCTCCGAGGCTGGAGAGCAGTGACACTGGGAAGAAATTTCCAAGGTCACTGGTCAAGCCTAGTCTTGTCTCCACATCAACGTCCTGGAGTTGAGGGCCATATGCAACGCCCTGCGTCAAGCGGAGGAATTGCTTCGGAGAAAACCGGTTCTGATAAAGTCAGACAATGTCACGGCAGTGGCTCATATAAACCGCCAAGGCGGAACAAGGAGCAGAATGGCCATGGCAGAAGCGACCAGGATTCTACGCTGGGCGGAAGGCCATGTAAGCGCGCTATCAGCGGTGTTCATCCCGGGGGTGGACAACTGGGAGGCGGACTTCCTCAGCAGGCACGACCTGCATCCGGGAGAGTGGGGACTTCATCAAGAAGTCTTCGCACAGATCACGGATCGTTGGGGACTGCCTTAAATCGACATGATGGCATCCCGTCTCAACAAAAAGCTAAAGCGGTATTGCGCCAGGTCAAGGGACCTTCAGGCGGTAGCGGTAGACGCTCTGGTGACACCTTGGGTGTTCAGATCGGTCTATGTGTTTCCTCCTCTTCCTCTCATACCCAAGGTGTTGAGAATAATACGAAGAAGCAGGGTCAGAACAATACTCATTGTTCCGGATTGGCCACGGAGGACTTGGTATCCGGAGCTGCAAGAGTTGCTCGCAGGGGATCCGTGGCCTCTTCCTCTAAGGCAGGACCTGCTACGGCAGAGGCCCTGTCTGTACCAAGACTTACCGCGGCTGCGTTTGACGGCATGGCGGTTGAACGCCGGATCCTACCGGAAAAAGGGATTCCGGAGGAAGTCATTCCTACCCTGATCAAGGCTAGGAAAGACGTGACGTTAAAACATTATCACCGTATATGGCGGAAATATGTTTCTTGGTGTGAGGCCAGAGCTGCTCCTACGGAGGAGTTCCATTTGGGCCGTCTACTTCACTTCCTTCAAACAGGAGTGACTTTGGGCATAAAATTAGGGTCCATAAAGGTCCAGATTTCGGCCTTACCCATTTTCTTTCAAAGAGAATTGGCCTCTATTCCTGAAGTACAGACCTTTGTGAAGGGGGTGCTGCATATTCAGCCTCCCTTTGTGCCTCCGGTGGCGCCTTGGGATCTTAACGTGGTGTTATGTTTCCTCAAGTCACCTTGGTTTGAACCACTCAAAACTGTGGAGTTGAAATACCTCACGTGGAAAGGGGTCATGTTGTTGGCGTTAGCTTTGGCAAGATGTGTTTCTGAATTGGCGGCTTTATCACATAAAAGCCCATACTTGGTTTTTCACGTGGATAGGGCAGAGTTGAGGACTCGCCCTCACTTTCTGCCAAAAGTGGTCTCCTCTTTTCATGTGAACCAACCTATTGTCGTGCCTGTGGCTACACGGGACTTGGAGGATTCAGAGTCCCTGGATGTAGTCAGGGCTTTGAAGATTTATGTGACCAGAACGGCTAGAATCAGGAAGACTGAAGCTTTGTTCGTTCTGTATGCGGCCAACAAGGTTGGCGCTCCTGCTTCAAAGCAGACTATTGCTCGCTGGATCTGTAACACGATTCAGCAGGCGCATTCTACGGCAGGATTGCCGTTACCGAAATCGGTTAAGGCCCACTCCACTAGGAAAGTGGGCTCTTCTTGGGCGGCTGCCCGAGGGGTCTCGGCATTACAGTTGTGCCTAGCAGCTACTTGGTCGGGGACAAACACCTTTGCAAAGTTCTATAAGTTTGATACCCTGGCTGAGGAGGACCTCCTGTTTGCTCAATCGGTGCTGCAGAGTCATCCGCACTTTCCCGCCCGTTTGGGAGCTTTGGTATAATCCCCATGGTCCTTACGGAGTCCCAGCATCCTCAAGGACGTTAGAGAAAATAAGATTTTACTTACCGGTAAATCTATTTCTCGTAGTCCGTAGAGGATGCTGGGTGGCCCGTCCCAAGTGCGGACTTCTTCTGAAAGACTTGTATATAGTTATTGCTTACATAAGGGTTATGTTATAGTTTTTCGGTTGAACCGTGGCTATGTTGTTGTTCATACTGTTAACTGGGTAAGTTTATCACAAGTTATACGGTGTGATTGGTGTGGCTGGTATGGATCTCGCCCTTAGATTTACAAAAATCCTTCCTCGTACTGTCCATCTCCTCTGGGCACAGTTTCCCTAACTGAGGTCTGGAGGAGGGGCATAGAGGGAGGAGCCAGTGCACACCCAGAGTCCAAAGCTTTCTTAAAGTCCCCTATCTCCTGCGGAGCCCGTCTATTCCCCATGGTACTTACGGAGTCCCAGCATCCTCTACGGACTACGAGAAATAGATTTACCGGTAAGTAAAATCTTATTTTTTTTCTAGAGCTGGGGGTGCCAAAAAGGGGATTTACATGCCCACAGTGTAAGCATGCTGACAGAACCTATAGTGAGCAGCTACAATGGAAAACCAGTTTACCCCCATATCAAAGAGAGAAAGCGAGAGACCCAGAGTCTGCTAGAGGAAATGAGTTCCTGCATGCCCAGTCTGCTTGTTTGAGAAGTGGACAGTTATGGTTACCTTGCTCTCTAAGCAGCCTATTTATTAATAATTGCGGCACTGTTGCATTTATTAATGGTAAGAATCGCAACTGATATTTCCATTTTAAATGAATTTGTATATTCCAGCTATGTACTAATACCCCTTTCAGACTGACAATAACCGGGTCACACCCGGGAATGTGTACACGGGTGCCTCCCAGGTGTGACCCGGCTTGAGACCCCTTCAGACTTGCGGCCTGACCTGGCATATTGCCGGGTTGGTGATGTCACCGCTGACGCTACCGGAGGCTGTGCTTGGAGATAATCATCTCAAAGCACCGCCTTTTCCTATGCAGAGAACAGGTGCTGACTCGCCTTGACCCGGCATACCCATTCACACTGTACCGCGTCCCGGGACGATCCTGGATTCAACCCTGGTCGAGACCTGGGATGAAATGCCGTGACGCTCGTCCCGGGATATTCTTACAGGACCCTTTCACACTGAGCAAATTCCCGGGTTGATGCGCGTTCATGTGCAATAACCCGGGAAATTTCTGAAAGGGGTATAAGGGGCAGAATCAATTATCCTGAGGATCTGTGAGGAAAATCCATGTTAAATGCACCCTCTGAGGCTTAACATATGGGAACACCCACAGATTCCGTCACTTAACGCAGATACTATGGGTTACTGCATGGAGAAAATGCAGAAAAATTTAACATCTCTGGGCGCTAATTTCAGAGCTTTACCCACACTGTAAATGCTGCAGGTAATTGAATCTGCCCCTAAATATAATCCACAGGGACAGCGGTCCCCGCGAGTCACATCCCCACTGTGGAGTACTCTTTCATGTTTGTAAAGGACTCCTCCAGAGAGTCTGACACTGCACATGTGCACAGTGTCATTGTTGGAGCATGCAAGAGAGGGACTGTAAAATCCTGCTCCTGCGAACATGCTTCTATAAGCAATAAGGCTGTTTGCACAAATTTTCGGAGATTGGTAAATAGGGAACAGATGGTAATTCCTATTGATGATAATGGGGACTGCAACCTTCAGTAGTTTGCCTTTTGCCTGAGATTTCACATTAGGCTATTAGTACGTAGTGCTGATAAATATTAATTTGCAGAAACTTTTGTTTCTGCCTACATTTATTAAAAACTGCCTTAATAATTAGGCCACTAAGGACTGTTTAGGAGGGAGAGATTACTGTGATCTTTGTCTGGGTTTTCTTCTAACTATAAATAAGGCTCACTATGGTGGTCATTCCGAGTTGTTCGCTCGTTGCCGTTTTTCGCTATGCTGCGATTTGTTGCTAAATGCGAATGGTACGCAGAGTGCATGCGCGAAGTTATTTTACACAAAACTTTGTAGATTTGCTGGTGTTCGTGCGGCGCTTTTCAGTCGCACTGCTGATCGGTGAATGATTGACAGGAAAGGGGCGTTTCTGGGTGGTAACTGAGCGTTTTCCGAGAGTGTGCTAAAAAACGCAGGCGTGTCGGGGGAAAAACGCGGGAGTGTCTGGAGAAACGGGGGAGTGGCTGGCCGAACGCAGGGCGTGTTTGTGACGTCAAACCAGGAACTAAACGGACCGAGCTGATCACAATCTAGGAGTAGGTCTGCATCTACTCAGAAACTGCAAGAAAATATTTAGTAGCAATTCTGCTACTCTTTTGTTCATTATTCTGCTAAGCTCCCAGAGGGCGGTGGCCTAGCGTTTGCAATGCTGCTAAAAGCAGCTAGCGAGCGAACAACTCGGAATGAGGGCCTATGTGTGAAGGCCCACATCCACTAGTGCAAGGTATCGCATGTGAACCTTGTATGCGATACCACGCCAACTCAACCGGCAGCTCCCACGTGGCTGGACTGGATACGATACATCCTATGCGGTCCTTTTGCATATGTTGTATCGTATGCGATCCCAGTCATCCTACGGGATCAAACCAATCCTTTTGGCAGCCATAGCGATCTGCAACTCCGATCCGAGGAACGCGCCTCGGATTGGAGTCGGAGGAAAATTACATGCGCTGTGACACTTTTTAACCGATCCCTCTATCCGAAAGCTCGGAATCTGATGAAAAGTGGCCATATCACACTAGTGGATGGGGGCCTTTAGTACACTTCTAACGTGAAGCTTGTATAAGTACCCTAACCCTCACAACTAACCCTAATACCCTGACCCTAATACCCTGACAAAACCCCTAACTCAAACTCCTAATAACTAATAACCACACCATAAAAGGGCAGACTATATGGGCCAGATGGTACTTATCTGCTGTCAAATTCTATGTATCTGTTTAACCTATGTTTATCCCTTTTTATAGCAAGACTGTAAAGGCGATATTTGTTATTACTATACAGTATTTTCCTCTACAGTGTTCTGCAACATTAATGCTGGCCATAAGATTTCCCTTCGAAATCCCCGGGAGCCCCTGGCACACGATTTTGAGTTTTATGTGCATACAATGAAGCATACAATCTACCAATCGACTGTATGCCTCACAAAAAGTACGTGATCACCTGGAAGGAAATGCCACTCAAAAATGATGCTGATAGTTTACGATGTATTATATGTGCATAAAACAAGGTCCGATGTGCGTACGATTATGACTGATAATATGGGCTGCTCACATGATCTGAGGATGCGACATTTGACCCACGGGGCCGCGCATCTCATCGTAATCCTAACCAGAACACGTAAGATGTGCACACAATGCATCATACGACGCATCTAAATTGTACATTCGTACGCGATATCGTACTAGTGTATGGCCAGCATAAGGCTAGTGCAGGAGGAGTTCCTTCAATAATCTTGTTTTTATCTCCAACAGTGCCAGGATTAGGCCCTCCCTCATCCTGGAGGCTTCAAATTTTCTTCATGACCGTGTCAACTGTTGCCTGGACTACATCAACTTTCTACTCTGGTGTTTATCTCTTCTGCCTCTCCCCTCTTGTGCCTCTTAAATCAATGAGCTTGATTCAATTGAACGCGAATTGAGGAGTGCCGGGAAGAAGGTCCTGGTGCTATTCAATTCAGCACGCTGCTTTGCCTGAGAATACCTGTACTTGCGCCTTAAACAGGGTGTTTAGGCGTGAGAACAGGCATTCTCCGACATAAGTGCCCTGCCGTGATGTTGTTTGCGCCGCGCTAGGACTTAAAACAGCATTGCGGCACAAGATTTGTCGGATTTCTGCTCACATCCCCTGAGGGGTGCAAGCAGAAATCCACTAGTCAGATTAAATAGTGTGCTGAATTTTATAACGTTGGGACCTCCTTCCTGGTGCTATTCAATTTGCGTTCAATTGAATCGAGCCCAATGTTGATGAACACGCTCAGCTGATCTGATTCAAACGCTCCACTCCTCACTAATTTTTCCCGCCTCATCAGAACTTCTCTGAACCCTTATTAATCTTCATTCCCTTTTGTCCTTTCTAGCGCTACCTCTGATTGTCACCTGGCTGACTTCCTCCCAATCCCACATCCAAGACTTCACCTAAGCTGCTTCCCTTCTCTGGAACTCTCTACCCTGCCCTATGTAAATGTCTGCCAACCTGTTGGAATTCAAACATTCCATAGAAACACCCCTGTTTTATTAAAGCCTACCAGGTCTACTAACTCACATCCTTTGTTCTAATTTCTTCAGTCACCCCGCTCCCCCAAACCTACCTATTACACCGTAAGATCTCAGAGGACACTCCACCCTCTTGCTTCTCACCATGCACTGTCATTGTATTCTTGTCTTCTGTTTGCTCTCACTTAGTAAATCTGTTTCTTTCTGTCCACCCTTCCCAGGGAACTGGGTGTTTGAGTGCTACTGTTAATAACGCCTTTACTTATATCTATATCTCACTGTTCGATTTATGCTGGTTGAACCTTTTTCTACTGTATAGTTTGCTCATACTATTATAATTCTACCTGACTGTTGCAGCAGACACTTGGTGGAACTATATAAATAAGGGAATGAGACTTCCTATATTTGTTCAACAACTTGTGCTGTACCTCACCATATGGGTGTGTCTATAATGGGTCCTGCACCCATTATAGACAGCACTGACCGTCACCATGGAGCAGGGGTACCTACACCGCTCACCCATATACAACTATGTTTACCTTTGTGCTGAGGCTGCTAAATGATATAATTCGGAAAATGGCACAGCCGTCATGCACATGCCAGAATCTGCTCTGAGAATACGCCGGCAGGAGAGGGGAGGCCTCATGGAGTCTGCACACATGCTTCCTCCTCTCTTAAACTGCCCCTGTTGCATATCTAACACATGCAACTGTGTTCACACCAATACTCTTTGTGGTGTTGGTCTGATTACCGATGTCAACACCCCAGGAGTTAAGGCACCTATACATCAGAGATGTTTTACAGCAATGGGCCGATCCCACAACAGCCGTGGGCTTGGGAATATTAAACATGTTTAAAAATCCTTGTTCCCTGATTCTGAGCTGGATCGAGGAATTGGGCATTTTTAACAGGCTTAATTTCCCTGATCCCCAGACGGAACCCTGATAATCGCTGGCGGCCAATCTGCAGTGCCGGCGGGTTGGGGCATAGCGGCGCCAGATGTATGGAGACCTTTAGTCTGGCCAAGAGGATGAAGGACGGATACCCGTGTTCAACTATACTTAAACAATGAGTATACAAAACAATCAATTGTTGGTTCACGCCAATCTAAATGGTCATGTTAAAAAAAAAAAAAAAAATTATGAATGATTTTCTGTAAAATTATTACATTTTGAAAAAGCTACACAAGAATAGTATCAATCCATCCTCTGAATTTAACTCTTCTTTTAGTCCTTTTCAGGTAACATGGAATCAGAAGGCCTTCTCCAGTGTCCGTATGACAAAAACCACATGATTCGCCCTAGCAGGTTCCCATATCATCTTGTAAAATGCAGAGAGGTAAGGAGTGTATCACGTGTGTTAGTCTGCCTGTTAAAACGAATACATATTCAACTAAATGTATATAGAGCTACAGATTCCTTTGTAAGCGATCAGTAACATCCTCTGCTTTAACCACTTAAATGACTATTTTTTTTCCCTAAAGATCGCTCAGAAATGTGTTTTTGTTTTTTTTAACGAATTTAACCCTATGCAAAATTATTTTAGCATGTAAGATTTCTGTGAAGGGTGTAGTAAATATTATACTTATCCAAACCACCTAATTCTCTTTTGGCATAATTTTATTGTTGTTGAGATTTTGTTTTATTCATAAATGCATGAAAATAAACAAAAAGAAAACCAATGTGTAGTGCAGTATCATACCCTCCAACTGTACCTTTTTTCTCTCTTACGTCCTAGAGGATGCTGGGGACTCCAAAAGGACCATGGGGTATAGATGGGATCCGCAGGAGACATGGGCACACTAAAAAGACTGACTGGGTGTGAACTGGCTCCTCCCTCTATGCCCCTCCTCCAGACCTCAGTTAGATTCTGTGCCCAGGAGTGACTGGACACACACTAGGGGGGAGCTCTACTGAGTTTCTCTGGAAAGACTTTTGTTAGGTTTTTTATTTTCAGGGAGACCTGCTGGCTACAGGCTCCTTGCATCGTGGGACTGAGGGGAGAGAAGTCAGACCTACTTCTTCTTAGTTAAAGGCTCTGCTTCTTAGGCTACTGGACACCATTAGCTCCAGAGGGTTCGATCACTTGGTGCGCCTAGCTGCTTGTTCCCGGAGCCGCGCCGTCACCCCCCTCACAGAAGCCAGAAGAAAGAAGCCGGGTGACTATTAGAAGAACAGAAGACTTCAATAACGGAGGTACAGCGCAGCGGTTGCGCTGCGCTTCATGCTCCCACACACCAACGGCACTCACAGGGTGCAGGGCACTGGGGGGGGGAGCGCCCTGGGCAGCAGTTACTGAGGGGCTTTTTTACACTGGCCAGAGACATATTCGGTGCCCGGGCACCGTATACGATACCCCCGCCAGTATAAATATTTTCAAATTCGAGCGGGACTACAGCGCATCGGGATGGGGCGGGGCTTAGCCGCACAGCTCACCAGCGCCATATTCTCTCTTCACAGACGCTGCAGAGACGCTGGCCCGACCTCCAAGCTCCTTACAAGTATCTGGGGAGCAAAACGGGGGGGGGGGGGGGGGGGCACAGGCAATTTGGTGCTTTATATGTTATATTGTGCAGCGCAAACTACATATATTATTTGTATTGTAGTATATGGGCGCTGGGGTGTGAGCTGGCATACACCCTCTGTGTTCTATCTGCAGGCTTCCCTGTGGGTCTGTCCCCTTTCTTTGGCCCGTGTGGGTGTGTCGGTACTGCGTGTCGACATGTCTGAGGCTGAGTGTTCCTCCCCAGAGGAAGTTACTGGGGGCGCAGAAAAAGATTTGGGAATGACTGTCGGCACAGCCGACTGCTGATTGGGTGAATATGTTTAGTACACTTGAATGCAAATGTGGCATTATTGTCTAAGAGGTTGGATAAATCTGATTCTCAGACTCCAGCATGGAGGAAGTCCATGGAGGACGCTTTGTCTCAGGTGCAGACCACTTCAGGGTCACAAAAATGTTAATTTACCCAGATGACCGATACAGAGGCTACTTTACATCCAAGGGTAGTTAGGAGTATTCGGTACATGATTGTGGCTATTAGAGATGTTTTACATATCTCTGAGGAACCTGCTGTTCCAGACACAAGGGTTTGTTTATTTAAGGGGAAAAAGCCTGAGGTGAAGTTTCCCCCCTCTCATGAACTGAACGCTCTTTGTGAAAAGGCTTGGGAGTCGCCTGACAAAAGGTGGCAGATTCCCAAGAGAATTTTTATGGCATATCCTTTCCCCTCTGACGACAGGGAGAAATGGGAGTCGTCTCCCAATGTGGACAAGGCTCTATCCCAATTGTCCAAGAAGGTGGCGCTTCCGTCTCCTGACACGGCTGCTCTCAAGGATCCGGCGGATCGCGAGCTGGAGACGACATTGAAGGCCATTTTTGTTAATACTGGTTCATTGCTCAGACCTGCTGTGGCGTCGGTATGGGTGAGTAGTGCTATTGCTAAGTGGGCTGATAATCCGGCTTCTGATATGGATACCCTTGATAAGGATAACAACATTCTTTTGACTCTTGGTTATATCAAGGACGCTGCAGATTACCTAAAGGATGCGGCGAGGGATGTTGGCCTCTTGGGATCAAGAGCCAACACTATGGCGGTCTCGGCCAGGATGGCGCTGTGGATTCATCAATGGAATGCTGATGCAGACTCCAAGAAAAATATGGAAGCTCTCCCTTTTAAAGGTAGTGTCTTGTTTGGTGACGGCCTTGCTGACCTGGTGTCTACCGCTACTGCGGATAAGTAATCTTTTCTTCCTTATGTTCCCACACAACAGAAAAAGGCGCCCCATTTCAGCCTAATAAATACAAAAATGGAAAGGGCTCGTCCTTCCTCGCTTCAAAGGGTAGAGGAAGGGGAAAGAGGTCGGCTGCCGTGTCAGGCACCCAGGACCAAAAGTCCTCCCCCGCCTCTACCAAGTCCACCACATGACGCTGGGGCTCCCCTGCGGGAGTCCGTGCCGGCGGGGGGCCGTCTCCGATTCTTCAGTCAGGTCTGGTTTCAATCGGACCTGGATCCTTGGGTCTTAGACATAGTGTCCCAAGGGTACAAACTGGAGTTTCAGGAGGTACCCTCCCCCCGCGCCGCTTTTTCAAGTCGGCCCTACCAGTTTCTCTTCCAGAAAGAGTAGTAGTAAATGCTGCGATACAAAAGCTGTGTCAACAGAGGGTTATTGTGCCGGTTCCCCCGTCCCAACGGGAGGAAGGGTTCTATTCGAGCCTCTTTGTCGTGCCGAAGCCGGACGGCTCGGTCAGACCGATTCTGAACCTAAAATCCCTCAATCCATACTTGAAAACTTTCAAGTTCAAGATGGAATCTCTCCGAGCTGTGATCTCCAGCCTAGAAGGGGGGGATTTTCTGGCGTCAGTCGACATAAAGGATGCCTACTTACACGTCCCGATATATCCTCCTCATCAGGCCTTCCTGAGATTTGTGGTGCAGGATTGTCATTACCAATTTCAGACGTTGCCGTTTGGGCTTTCCACGGCCCCGAGGGTTTTCACAAAGGTAATGGCGGAAATGATGGTACTCCTTCGCAAGCAAGGGGTCACAATTATCCCGTACTTGGACGATCTCCTCAAAGGAACAGTTGCTAAGAAATGTGGAACTCTCCCTGTCGGTTCTGCGACATCACGGTTGGATTATAAATTTGCCAAAGTCTCAGTTGATCCCGACAACTCGGCTGCCCTTCCTGGGCATGATCCACGACATGGAGCTTCAGAGAGTGTTTCTTCCGGCGGACAAAGCTCTGGAAATACAGACCATGGTCAAGGAGCTTCTGAGGCGGACAAGAGTGTCGATTCATCAATGCACTCGAGTGCTAGGGAAGATGGTTGCGGCTTACGAAGCCATTCCGTTTGGCAGGATTCATGCCCGGGTGTTTCAGTGGGATCTGCTGAACAAATGGTCCGGGTCTCACCTGCACATGCACCGGAAAATAAGTCTATCTTCCAGGGCCAGGATTTCTCTCCTATGGTGGCTGCAAGGTTCTCACCTTCTAGAGGGACGCCGTTTTGGAATCCAGGACTGGGTCCTGCTGACCACAGATGCAAGTCTCCGAGGCTGGGGCGCAGTCACGCAAGGAAGAAGTTTCCAGGGAAAATGGTCAAGCCAGGAATCTTGTCTCCACATAAATGTTCTCGAGTTAAGAGCCATTTACAGCGGCCTCCTGCAAGCGAAGAACCTTCTTCAGGGTCTCCCTGTCCCATCAAAGTGCAGATTTCGGCTTTATCTATTTTCTTTCAAAAAGAATTGGCCGTCCTTCCTGAGGTTCAGACTTTCGTGAAGGGAGTGCTGCATATCCATCCTCCATTTGTGCCACCCGTGGCACCGTGGGATCTTGAAGTGGTGTTGCAGTTTCTTATGTCTCACTGGTTTGAACCTTTGCGTAAGGTTGAGTTAAAGTTTCTCACTTGGAAAGTGGTCATGCTTTTGGCTTTGGCGTCTGCCAGATGAGTGTCCGAATTGGCGGCTTTGTCTCTCACAAGAGCCCATATTTGATTTTTCAGGTGGATAGAGCGGAATTGAGGACTCGTCAACAATTTCTGCCGAAGGTGGTTTCTGCGTTTCACATAAATCAACCTATTGTGGTACCTGTGGCTACAGATGCTGTGGCAGTCCCAAAATCTCTTGATGTCGTAAGAGCTTTGAAAATGTATGTCGCCAGAACGGCTCTTACTAGGAAAACAGAGGCTCTGTTTGTCCTGTATGCTTCCAACAAGATTGGAAATCCTGCTTCCAAGCAGACTATTGCATGCTGGATTTGTAATACGATTTAGCACGCTCATTCTTCGGCTGGGCTGCCGTTGCCGAAGTCGGTAAAAGCCCATTCTACCAGGAAGGTCTTCTTGGGCGGCTGCCCGAGGGGTCTCGGCACTTCAACTTTGCCGAGCAGCTACGTGGTCGGGTTTAAACACTTTTGCTAAGTTCTATAAGTTTGATACTCTGGCTGAGGAGGACCTCATGTTTGCTCAATCGGTGCTGCAGAGTCGTCCGCACTCTCCCGCCCGGTCTGGAGCTTTGGTATAGACCCCATGGTCCTTTTGGAGTCCCCAGCATCCTCTAGGACGTAAGAGAAAATAGGATTTTAATACCTACCGGTAAATCCTTTTCTCCTAGTCCGTAGAGGATGCTGGGTGCCCATCCCAGTGCGGACTGTTCCTTGCAGTTGTATTGATACTGGTTATTTTCGGTTACACGAGGTTTGTGTATCAGTTATATTCAGCTTGTTGCTGTTAGTTCATACTGTTATCTGGTTTTCCTGCTGATCCAGTTGTACGGTGTGTTTGTGGTGTGAGCTGGTATGTCTCTCGCCCTTAGTTTAACAAAAATCCTTTCCTCGAAATGTCCGTCTCCCCTGGGCACAGTTCCTATAACTGAGGTCTGGAGGAGGGGCATAGAGGGAGGAGCCAGTTCACACCCAGTCAGTCTTTTTAGTGTGCCCATGTCTCCTGCGGATCCCGTCTATACCCCATGGAGTCCCCAGCATCCTATACGGACCAGGAGAAAAGGATTTACCGGTAGGTATTAAAATCCTATTTTTTTTTTTATGGTCTGTATCGGCCAAAAAGGGCTTTGTACTGATTTGTGACTCTCCAAATAAACACTGAAAGTATAGGAAAGGAGACGTGGCCACGCCCCTTTACCCATGGCCACGCCCCTTTCCTAATTTGTACCGATTTTCATGTGTAAAATGTTGCAGGGTATGCAGTATGCATTTTACAATGAGTTTTGTAGACTAATAAATGAATTTGAGCTCAACCAGACTTCCTTAATGAAGCTGGGAATTCTTCTAATTTGCCGCTAAAGTAAAATGCTATAAACAAGTGGAGTATTCTTTCAATGGTCTTCTGTCAGGGAGGGGTGGCGTACCTCACTTACACATATGTGAAGTGCTGTAAACATATAAGGGTTTCTTTGCGTCATATACGTTTGTACCAGTCAGTCGCTGTAATGTGGCGTACCTCCCTTACACTTGTAAGGTGCGTGGTTATGCTCAGAAAGGTTTTTTTCTCTAACGTCCTAGTGGATGCTGGGGACTCCGAAAGGACCATGGGGAATAGCGGCTCCGCAGGAGACTGGGCACAAAGTAAAAGCTTTAGGACTAGCTGGTGTGCACTGGCTCCTCCCCCTATGACCCTCCTCCAAGCCTCAGTTAAGATTTTGTGCCCGAACGAGAAGGGTGCAATCTAGGTGGCTCTCCTGAGCTGCTTAGAGTAAAAGTTTAAATAGGTTTTTTTATTTTCAGTGAGACCTGCTGGCAACAGGCTCACTGCATCGAGGGACTAAGGGGAGAAGAAGCGAACTCACCTGCGTGCAGAGTGGATTGGGCTTCTTAGGCTACTGGACATTAGCTCCAGAGGGACGATCACAGGCCCAGCCATGGATGGGTCCCGGAGCCGCGCCGCCGGCCCCCTTACAGAGCCAGAAGAGTGAAGAGGTCCGGAAAATCGGCGGCAGAAGACGTCCTGTCTTCAATAAGGTAGCGCACAGCACCGCAGCTGTGCGCCATTGCTCTCAGCACACTTCACACTCCGGTCACTGAGGGTGCAGGGCGCTGGGGGGGGGCGCCCTGGGACGCAATGAAAATACCTTAAATGGCTAAAAATACATCACATATAGCTCCTGGGCTATATGGATGTATTTAACCCCTGCCAGTTTTCCACAAAAAAGCGGAAGAAAGGCCGCCGAAAAAGGGGCGGAGCCTATCTCCTCAGCACACAAGCGCCATTTTTTCCTCACAGCTCCGTTGGAGGAAGGCTCCCTGACTCTCCCCTGCAGTCCTGCACAACAGAAACAGGGTAAAACAAGAGAGGGGGGGCACTAAATTGGCATATTAATATATACAGCAGCTATATTAGGGAAAAACACTTATATAAGGTTATCCCTGTATATATATGGCGCTCTGGTGTGTGCTGGCAAACTCTCCCTCTGTCTCCCCAAAGGGCTAGTGGGGTCCTGTCCTCTATCAGAGCATTCCCTGTGTGTGTGCTGTGTGTCGGTACGCTGTGTCGACATGTATGAGGAGGAAAATGGTGTGATGGCGGAGCAATTGCCTGTGTTAGTGATGTCACCCCCTAGGGAGTCGACACCTGACTGGATGGTCTTATGGAAAGAATTACGTGATAGTGTCGGCACTTTACAAAAGACTGTTGACGACATGAGACAGCCGGCAAATCAGTTAATACCTGTACAGGCGTCTCAAACACCGTCAGGGGCTATAAAACGCCCGTTACCTCAGGTCGATACAGACACTGACACGGACACTGACTCCAGTGTCGACGGTGAGGAAACAAACGTATTTTCCAGTAGGGCCACACGTTACATGATCACGGCAATGAAGGAGGTTTTGAACATTTCTGATACTACAAGTACCACAAAAAAGGGTATTATGTGGGGTGTGAAAAAACTACCCGTAGTTTTTCCTGAATCAGATGAATTAAATGAGGTGTGTGATGAAGCGTGGGTTTCCCCCGATAAAAAACTGCTAATTTCTAAAAAATTATTGGCATTATACCCTTTCCCACCAGAGGTTAGGGCGCGTTGGGAAACACCCCCTAGCGTAGATAAGGCGCTCACACGCTTATCAAAACAAGTGGCGTTACCGTCCCCTGATACGGCCGCCCTCAAGGAACCAGCTGATAGGAAGCTGGAAAATATCCTTAAAAGTATATACACACATACTGGTATTATACTGCGACCAGCAATCGCCTCAGCCTGGATGTGCAGTGCTGGGGTGGCTTGGTCGGATTCCCTGACTGAAAATATTGATACCCTGGACAATGACAATATATTATTGACTATAGAGCATTTAAAGGATGCATTTCTATATATGCGAGATGCACAGAGGGATATTTGCACTCTGGCATCAAGAGTAAGTGCGATGTCCATTTCTGCCAGAAGAGGATTATGGACGCGACAGTGGTCAGGGGATGCGGATTCCAAACGGCATATGGAAGTATTGCCGTATAAAGGGGAGGAGTTATTTGGAGTCGGTCTATCGGACCTGGTGGCCACGGCAACGGCTGGAAAATCCACCTTTTTACCCCAAGTCACCTCGCAGCAGAAAAAGATACCGTCTTTTCAGGCTCAGTCCTTTCGTCCCCATAAGGGCAAGCGGGCAAAAGGCCACTCATATCTGCCCCGGGGCAGAGGAAGGGGAAAAAGACTGCAGCAAACAGCCTCTTCCCACGAACAGAAGCCCTCCCCCGCTTCTGCCAAGTCCTCAGCATGACGCTGGGGCCTTACAAGCGGACTCAGGCACGGTGGGGGCCCGTCTCAAGAATTTCAGCGCGCAGTGGGCACACTCGCAAGTGGACCCCTGGATCCTGCAGGTAGTATCTCAGGGGTACAAATTGGAATTCGAGACGTCTCCCCCTCGCCGGTTCCTGAAGTCTGCTTTACCAACGTCTCCCCCCGACAGGGAGGCGGTATTGGAAGCCATTCACAAGCTGTATTCCCAGCAGGTGATAATCAAGGTACCCCTCCTACAACAGGGAAAGGGGTATTATTCCACGCTGTTTGTGGTACCGAAGCCGGACGGCTCGGTGAGACCCATTTTAAATCTGAAATCCTTGAACACTTACATAAAAAGGTTCAAGTTCAAGATGGAGTCACTCAGAGCAGTGATAGCGAACCTGGAAGAAGGGGACTATATGGTGTCTCTGGACATCAAGGATGCTTACCTCCATGTCCCAATTTGCCCTTCTCACCAAGGGTACCTCAGGTTTGTGGTACAGAACTGTCACTATCAGTTTCAGACGCTGCCGTTTGGATTGTCCACGGCACCCCGGGTCTTTACCAAGGTAATGGCCGAAATGATGATTCTTCTTCGAAGAAAAGGCGTCTTAATTATCCCTTACTTGGGCGATCTCCTGATAAGGGCAAGGTCCAGAGAACAGTTAGAGGTCGGAGTAGCACTATCTCAAGTAGTACTACGACAGCACGGATGGATTCTAAATATTCCAAAATCACAGCTGATTCCGACGACACGTCTGCTGTTCCTAGGGATGATTCTGGACACAGTACAGAAAAAGGTGTTTCTCCCGGAGGAGAAAGCCAAGGAGTTATCCGACCTAGTCAGGAACCTCCTAAGACCAGGCCAAGTGTCAGTACATCAATGCACAAGGGTCCTGGGAAAGATGGTGGCTTCTTACGAAGCGATTCCATTCGGCAGATTCCACGCAAGAACTTTTCAGTGGGATCTGCTGGACAAATGGTCCGGATCGCATCTTCAAATGCATCAGCGGATAACCCTGTCTCCAAGGACAAGGGTGTCTCTCCTGTGGTGGTTACAGAGTGCTCATCTCCTAGAGGGCCGCAGAGTCGGCATTCAGGATTGGGTCCTGGTGACCACGGATGCCAGCCTGAGAGGCTGGGGAGCAGTCACACAGGGAAGAAATTTCCAGGGCTTGTGGTCAAGCATGGAAACGTCACTTCACATAAATATCCTGGAACTAAGGGCCATTTACAATGCCCTAAGTCAGGCAAGACCTCTGCTTCAGGGTCAGCCGGTGTTGATCCAGTCGGACAACATCACGGCAGTCGCCCACGTAAACAGACAGGGCGGCACAAGAAGCAGGAGGGCAATGATGGAAGTGGCAAGGATTCTTCGCTGGGCGGAAAATCATGTGATAGCACTGTCAGCAGTGTTCATTCCGGGAGCGGACAACTGGGAAGCAGACTTCCTCAGCAGACACGATCTTCACCCGGGGGAGTGGGGACTTCACCAAGAAGTCTTCCACATGATTGTGAACCGTTGGGAAAAACCAAAGGTGGACATGATGGCGTCCTGCCTCAACAAAAAACTGGACAGATATTGCGCCAGGTCAAGGGACCCTCAGGCAATAGCTGTGGACGCTCTGGTAACACCGTGGGTGTACCAGTCAGTGTATGTGTTCCCTCCTCTTCCTCTCATACCAAAAGTACTGAGAATCATAAGAAGGAGAGGAGTAAAGACTATACTCGTGGCTCCGGATTGGCCAAGAAGGACTTGGTACCCGGAAATTCAAGAGATGCTCACGGAAGACCCGTGGCCTCTACCTCTAAGAAAGGACCTGCTCCAGCAGGGACCATGTCTGTTCCAAGACTTACCGCGGCTGCGTTTGACGGCATGGCGGTTGAACGCCGGATCCTGAAGGAAAAAGGCATTCCGGATTAAGTCATCCCTACCCTGATCAAAGCCAGGAAGGATGTAACCATACAACATTATCACCGTATTTGGCGTAAATATGTTGCGTGGTGCGAGGCCAGGAAGGCCCCTACAGAGGAATTTCAACTGGGTCGTTTCCTGCATTTCCTGCAAACAGGACTGTCTATGGGCCTCAAATTAGGGTCCATTAAGGTTCAAATTTCGGCCCTGTCAATATTCTTCCAAAAAGAACTGGCTTCTGTTCCTGAAGTTCAGACGTTTGTCAAGGGAGTACTGCATATACAGCCTCCTTTTGTGCCTCCAGTGGCACCTTGGGATCTCAATGTAGTTTTGGGATTCCTAAAATCACATTGGTTTGAACCACTCACCACTGTGGACTTAAAATATCTCACATGGAAAGTGGTAATGCTGTTAGCCCTGGCTTCAGCCAGGCGTGTCTCAGAATTGGCGGCTTTATCCTATAAAAGCCCTTACCTAATTTTTCATACGGACAGGGCAGAATTGAGGACTCGTCCTCAATTTCTTCCTAAGGTGGTTTCAGCATTTCACTTAAACCAGCCTATTGTGGTGCCTGCGGCTACTAGGGACTTGGAGGATTCCAAGTTGCTGGACGTAGTCAGGGCCCTGAAAATATATGCTTCTAAGCAGACGATTGCTCGTTGGATTTGTAGTACAATTCAGCTTGCACATTCTGTGGCAGGCCTGCCACAGCCAAAATCTGTAAAAGCCCATTCCACACGGAAAGTGGGCTCATCTTGGGCGGCTCCCCGAGGGGTCTCGGCTTTACAACTTTGCCGAGCAGCTACTTGGTCAGGGGCAAACACGTTTGCTAAATTCTACAAATTTGATACCCTGGCTGAGGAGGACCTGGAGTTCTCTCATTCGGTGCTGCAGAGTCATCCGCACTCTCCCGCCCGTTTGGGAGCTTTGGTATAATCCCCATGGTCCTTTCGGAGTCCCCAGCATCCACTAGGACGTTAGAGAAAATAAGAATTTACTTACCGATAATTCTATTTCTCATAGTCCGTAGTGGATGCTGGGCGCCCATCCCAAGTGCGGATTGTCTGCATTACTTGTACATAGTTATTGTTACAAAAATCGGGTTATTGTTGTTGTGAGCCATCTTTTCAGAGGCTCCTTCTGTTATCATGCTGTTAACTGGGTTCAGATCACAAGTTGTACGGTGTGATTGGTGTGGCTGGTATGAGTCTTACCCGGGATTCAAAATCCTTCCTTATTGTGTACGCTCGTCCGGGCACAGTATCCTAACTGAGGCTTGGAGGAGGGTCATAGGGGGAGGAGCCAGTGCACACCAGCTAGTCCTAAAGCTTTTACTTTGTGCCCAGTCTCCTGCGGAGCCGCTATTCCCCATGGTCCTTTCGGAGTCCCCAGCATCCACTACGGACTATGAGAAATAGAATTATCGGTAAGTAAATTCTTATTTTTTCTGAAAAAACAGATGGTGCATACCGATACTCACTGTATATAAGGTAATGTCACATGTAGTATGATGTTTCTTTACTTCATGTGTGCAAACTGCCGTAAACCTCGATAAAGAGTGTATATCTGCTCAAAATGCGTTTGCCTGGGGAGGTATTCAAAGGTGGCTCTGGGCTGAATACTTGGAAATAAATAAAATGGAAATAATTGTATTATATTTATTAACAGTTTCTTTATATAGCACAGCATATTCTGTTGCGCTTTACAATTAGAACAACAGTAATAGAACAAACTGGGCAAAAACAGACAGACATAGAGGTAGGAAGGCCCCAGGCTCGGACTGGGCCACCGAGGAGCTGGCGAACTCACCGATAGGCCCTGTTGAGTATTAGCCACTTTATCTTTTGTGTGAGGGTGGGGCTGCTCTCTCCTCACCAGCTCCCGTCCCAGCCACAGGAGCAGCAGGTGATCACGGGCGGTGGCGGTGATTCTAGAGTCGGAATGAGGGGAGGAGAGGCATGCGCTGCGCCCTCCTCACTTGTCCCCAGCCACAGGACCAGCAGCAAAGCCCAGGCGGCGGAGGTGAGCAACCCTGTCGGGGCAGTACCTGTGTATCTGGTACTGTGGGGGCAGTACCTGTGTATCTGGCACTGCACTATTGGGGGGGGTATGTGTATCTGGCACTATTGGGGGCGTATGTGTACCTGGCACTGCTGGGGGCATATGTGTATCTAGCACTGCAGTACTGGGGGCGGATGTGTTTCTGGCATTGCACTACTGGGGGCCTATGTGTATTTGGCACTGCACTACAGGGGCTGTATGTGTATCTGGCACTATTGGGGGTGTATGTGTATCTGGCACTTCACTACGTTGGGGCATATTTGCATCTGGCACTGCACTACTGGGGGCGTATGTGTATTTGGCACTGCACTACTGGGGGCATACACTACTGCTCTCTCCCAGTGTAACCCAGGCGCATACACTACTGCTCTCTCCCGGTGTAACCCAGGCGCATACACTACTGCTCTCTCCCGGTGTAACCCAGGCGCATACACAACAGTTTGAAGTGGGCAGCGAGGTAGAGTTCTTTTTCTTTATATACTATGCTAGGTGGCACCTATAATGTCTGTCCACTCCTCTCTGGTCACTTGGCCATACTCCTTCCACCATATGGCAATGCCCCTGTGATTGCATTTTCCTGGTGGGCCCTTCATGCTCCAGTCCGACACTGGAAGGCCCTGCTCGCAAGCTTACAATCTATAGGTAAAGAGGCATTGATACACAAGGATAGATGCTACCTATTGCATAATGGTCCACCAGTTTGCTAGGTTCTTAATGGGTTGTATGATATGATCACCCAGCAATGTTGGCCAAGGGTCAGGAGGTTGTGAGAGTAAAGAAAGATAAAATATGTGAGGTTATGTGTTCTGTACAGAGAGGATGTAATTAGATAGGGAAGCAGTGAAGGTTATGTGGGTGGGTCTGGAATTGTATAGGCTTGTCTGAAGAGGTGAGTTTTCAGGGAATGTTTAAAGGTTTGGAGACTAGAGGTGAGTTTTATTGCGCGTGGGAGGGCATTCCACAGAGTGGGTAAAGCCCGGATAAAGTTCTGTATTTATGAATGGGAACAAGTAATACTGTGGATGAGAGATGCAGATCTTGAGCAGAGAGGTCAGGTAGGGAGATATTTTGAGATGAGTAAAGAGATGTATATTGGTGCAGTTTGGTTAATTGCCTTGTATGTCAGTATATAAGCAAGTTTCTGGCAGTTTGCTTGATTCTGGCTATGTTCTGTAGAATAAAAAATAAGGATTTGATTGTGGCTGATACCTGATGTTTAAGTGTGAAGCCAACATTTAGGACAATGTCAAGATTCTGCACCTGATTTAGCCTTTTGGAATTTTGAATCCCCAAGTGTAAGTCAAGTTGGTTGGCTATGCTGCAGTTTTGTCCTTAGATGTTGAGGTCCTGTTTATGGAAGTGGGGAGGAGATGATAGTGAGGGAAGGAAAAGCACACAAGGTAAGAGGGCCCTGCTTGTCAGAGCTTACAATCTAAAGGGAAGTGGGAGACTGACAGGTGTGACAGAAGGCTGAGAAACAGTGAGCAAGGATCATGTGGCGGTAGGCTGGGATGAGAGCTAGAAGGATTTGATAAAGAAGTGGGTCTTGAGAGCAGTTTGAAATTTTGTAGGAAGGTGTAGAGTCTGAGAGGGAGAGAGTTCCAGTGGTAAAGAGCGGTACGGGCAAAGTCTTAGAGATGGGTGTTGCAGGGGATGATCTTGCAGGCCAAAGGAGACGATGAGCTCACCTTGGGATTATTCTCTCTGACTGAAACTATAAGTAACATACTGCAGACTGCCAGCATACCACCTTTTGTGATTTTTCAAGTACATTTGCACCCTATGCTATAACATGACAAATGTATATTTTACGATTATCTTTAAATAAGATTTGTCAAACAAGAAGTAATACAGCACAGTTGTGCAATAAAACATACCATATCCTCCTGTTTTTTTGTCCAGAAAAGGTTTCTTACCACTTGGTATTCCTATTGGTGCAGTCAGCTGTACTGTGCTGACAGCAGTACTTCTATGACTCTGGAGGAAAAAGTACTGTGCTCTTAAGCTTAACATATGCAAGAAAATCAAGGTTTGATACAGGAGTACAAGTGCCAATTATTGTAGATTAGTCCAGCCAGATTGCAATGAAAGCAGGGCAATTTTCTAAACAATTCGGCTCCCAGTGCAAACAGTAAATAACGCGCCCCCTGCCATAAACATTTAAAAAAATAAATAGGAATTTAATACCTACCGATAATTCCTTTTCTCGTAGTCCGTAGTGGGTACTGGGGAATAGTATATTACCATGAGGTATAGATCTGGTCCACTGGAGCCTGGCACTTTAAGAAATCAGTCAGTGTGTGTTGGCTCCTCCCCTCTACGCCCCTCCTAGCAGACTCCGTCTAGGAAGCTATGCCCAAGGAGACGGACATACTTTGAGGGAAGGATATAACGCATAAAGTGGTGAGGAAACGAACCAACACACAGCAATAAGAAACCAGAACTAACCAGAACAGAGGAAAGCAACGCTAACAATAAAAGGATAGCAATGCTAACCAAACATGGAACAGGGAAGCAACAGCAGACCCATCCAATAACACTTACAACCAGTTAAGCAGGAAAACGTAGCACAGAGGCGGGCACCCAGTATCCACTACGGACTACGGGAAAAGGAATTACCGGTAGTTATTAAATTCCTATTTTCTCTAACGTCCTAGTGGATACTGGGGAATAGTTTATTACCATGGGGATGTCCCAAAGCTCCCAGAATGGGTGGGAGAGTGCTGAGACCCCTGCAAAACTGCCTTACCAAACTGAAGGTCATCTTCCGCCAAGGTGTCAAACCTGTAGAATTTAACAAAGGTGTTCACACCAGACCAAATTGCTGCACGGCACAACTGTAAGGCCAAGACGCCCCGGGCAGCCACCCAGGAAGAACCCACCAACCTTGTGGAGTGGGCCTGAACCGAACTCTGCAGCGGCAGAGCAGCCAAACTATAGGCTTGTTGGATAGTCAATCTGAGTCAACGAGCAATGGACTGCTTGGAGGCAGGATGACCAATTTTCATAGCATCATAAAGGACGAAAAGCGAGTCAGACTTCCTGTGAGGAGCAGTCCTTTTGATGTAAATCCTCAAAGCCCTCACAATATCCAGGGACTTTGGAGCAACCGAAGTGTCGGATAAGACAGGAACCACGATTGGTTGATTTACATGAAAAGTCGATACTACTTTCGGCAAAAATTGTGTGCAAGTTCTGAGCTCTGCCCTATCCTCATGAAACACCAAGTATGGGCTCTTGCAGGACAAGGCCCCCAATTCCAACACTCATCGAGCCAAAGCCAAGGCAGTAACATAACGGTCTTCCACATGATAATGTCAATTATTATCTTTAAACATAAAGCTATACACTATTACCGTGGAGCCGCTATGGCCGCTAGACCACGTGCATGTGCTACACACTTTGTACGCTATTTGCGTACAGAGTCCCGCACGTGGTACGCACTTGGCGTACACACGCCGCGCTGAGTGTACGGAATACACACAGCGGGCGCACACATAGTTGATAACCTTTAAACCTTGTTAATAAAACACAGTAAGAATATACTTATACTCTAAACCTTAGTAGTCAAATACTGTAATGATGTAATGCTTAAAAACCTTGGCAATGTGTATGCTGTTTGAGCGATTGAGACGCTAAGAGAGCCCTTTGCAGGAAAGTGAAAACACAACACCGGGTTTGGTTAAAACCACAGCAGCTCTAACACTGCCGTGGATTATTCAGAGAAAAATGGGAAAACAATACAAGTTATACACTACAAGCTAACACAGAAATCTAACAGAATAACAGAGAATAAAACGAACAATGGCTACAGAGAATATACATACGTGGGGAATCTTTCGCATGCGCGACCTGGAATCCAGTCCTCAGCTATCAGGTAGAAAGCCTTCAGAGACAACAGGCTGGCCAGGCAACAGTGGTCTTTATATACATAACATACATTCACAATACAATGGTACCTGTAATCTCATTGTTCATTGGACACAGGGATGTGTCTCTACATTACAGCAAAGGTCATAGGTGGATTTGAACAGGTGGGCTGTGTCTTTCCCCAACTGCTCTGGTGGGAGGTATCCTCAGGATTCCCGCCGCATGTGTAATTTACAGCAAATACAGTTAATGTTCATAATCTACTTCTGTACATAACTATACGTCGGAGCGAGCGATCCTTTCCTAACTAACACCGGAATGTTACCCTTAAAATACCCTACAGCTGGATACTAGACACCACCTTTCAACCTTTATCTGACCCTTCCTATCATGCAAAGAGGAATCTCTCTGTCCAGGAACAGTTTAAACTAATCATACTCGCTGACATGGTCTAGGGGAATATTAACTACAAAATGCACTATTTGGGTTAAATATGCTACGATCGAGTCGCACGCTACACGCTCACAAACCCCGCCGTAAATACACATCTCATGCGCACGATCGCCGGAGCGATCCTACGCAACTTGCGGGTATGTGTACGCACGGGGGAACAGGTGCACGAGCAGCGTGCATGTGCATGAGGGGTTAGTACAAGGGGTATGCATCATGATGTTTTTCGACTTTGACACACATCAGGTATTTTAAGTCCAACCTCTTATGCAAGGGTTCAAACCAATCCGATTGAAGAAAGGTCAACACCACATTGAAGTCCAACGGAGCAGTGGGAGGAACAAAGGGTGGCTGAATGTGCAACACCCACTTAAGAAAGGTCTGTACTTCAGGAAGTACTGCCAGTAGTTTCTGGAAGAAGATTGAGAGAGCCGAGATCTGAACTTTGATGGAGCCTAATCGTAGGTCCTTATCCACTCTTGCTTGCAGGAACAGTAGAAACTGGCCCAGACGAAATTCCACAGGAGAACATTTTCGACCCTCACACCAAAAAACAGACTTCTTCCAAATACGGTGGTAATGTTTTCAGGTAACCACCTTATGGGCCTGAACCACTGTGGAAACCACCTTGGATGGAAGACCCTTCCTGGTTTAAAATTTCTCCCTCTACCTCCAGGCCATCAAATGTAGCTGCTGTAAGTCTGGATAGACTAACGGTCCTTGTTGAAGAAGGTCCTTGAGAAGTGGCAGAGGCCAGGGTTCCTCCAACGACAGGGTCAGGAGATCCGCATACCAGGCCCGTTAAGGCTAATCCGGGGAAATGAGAATTGCCTGAACCCTTTCATTTTTGAATCTTTTTAGAACTCTTGGGATTTGAGGAATCGGAGGAAACATGTAAATGAACTGGTAATTCCATGGCGTCGTCAGAGCGTCTACCACAACCACCTGTGGGTCCCTCGTTCTGGAACAGTAACGACGGAGCTTCTTGTTGAGATGAGACGCCATCAGGTCTATCTGTAGACAACCCCACCTGTGAACAAGGTGTTGAAACACCTGAGGGTGGAGGCCCCATTCCCCCGGATGGAGGTCGTGCCTGCTTAGGAAGTCTGCTTCCCAGTTGTCCACTCCTGGAATGTAAACGGCTGAGATGGCCCTTGCGTTGGCTTCCGCCCAGAGGAGTATTTATTTATTTATTAACAGTTTCTAATATAGCGCAGCATATTCAGTTGCGCTTTACAATTAGAACAACAGTAATAGAACAAAACTGGGTAAAAACAGACAGACATAGAGGTAGGAAGGCCCTGCTTGCAAGCTTACTCTATTCTTGAGACCTCTCGCATTGCGGCCCTGCTTCTGGTTCATCGCTGCCGGTTGATGTACGCTACAGCCTTGGCATTGTCCGACTGCACCTGGATGGCCTGATTCCGAAGGAGGGATGAGGCCTGTATGAGAGCACTGTAAATTGCCCTGAGTTCCAGATGTTGATTGGAAGAGCAGATTCCTGAAAGGACCACGTCCCTTGGAACTGTGCTCCTTGAGTCACAGCCCTCTAACCCCGGAGGCTGGCATCTGTTGTCAACAGCGTCCATGACTGGATGTTGAAACTCTGACCCTCCACCAGATGGGGGACTCGTGTCCACCATAGCAGGGAAATCCATGCTTTCGGTGAAAGGGTTATATGCTGATGCATGTGCAGGTGAGATCCCGACCATATGTCCAACAAATCCAGCTGAAACTTGAAACGGTTGCACATGGAACCTGCCATACTGTATCGCCTCGTAGGAGGCCACCATCTTGCCCAGCAGGCGAATGCACAGATGAATCGATACCACGCAAAGTTTCAGCACCGACCAGACCATAGACTGAATAGTCAAGGCTTTGTCCATGGGAAGGTAAACCTTCTGAGACACCGTATCCAGGATCATCCCCAGGAACTAAATTCTCTGAGATGGTTCCAAGTGAGATTTCTGAAAATTGAGTATCCATCCATGATCCGTAAGCAAACGAGTAGTCAAGTCGATACTGTGCAGCAGCTGTTCCCTGGACACCGCCTTTATTAGGAGATAGTCCAGGTACGGAATTATTTGGACACCCCTCATTCGCAGTTGTAGCATCATTTCCTCCATTACCTTTGTGAATTCCCTTGGGGCTGTGGAGAGACCGAAGGTTAAGGCCTGAAACTGGAAATGTTGGTCCAGAATTGCGATCCTGAGGAACGCTTGGTGAGGGGGGCCAAATAGGGATATGTAGGTATGCGTCCTTTATATCCAGGGATACCAGAAACTCCCCCTCCTCCATATTCGCTATCACAGCTCTTAGAGATTCCATCTTGAATTTGAACACCCGAAGATACGGGTTCAGGGATTTGAGATTCAAGATTGGCCATACCGAGCCGTCTGGCTTCAGAACCACAAAGAGACTTGAATAAAACCTCTTTGTGTGCAGCTGAGGGGGCACTGGAACAGTAACTCCCGTAGAAAGTTTTTGCACTGCCTGCTGTAAGGAAACCCTTGCTACCTGTGAAGCTGGTAAGCCTGACCTGAAGAATCTGAGAGGAGGGAGTTCCTGGAATTCCAGCCGATATCCTTGGGATATGAGGTCCCTAACCCAAGGATCCTGGCAGGACTCTGCCCATATGTGTTGAAGGCGAGCACCTACCTGAAAGTCTCCTTGCTGCTGGGGACAACAGTCATGTGGAGGACTTCGTGGAAGAGGATCCTGAGGCCATGTCCGCAGGTCCAACAGCTGCTGGATTACGGGACTTACCGCGAGATCCTCTAGCTGCATTGGAGGCATCTCCTGGCCTTGCATCTGAATCTGGCCACCCGAAAGGACTGCAGGGAGGGTCCAGGAGAGGGGCGCCTGGCAGGTGGCAGATATGTAGATTTACCTGCAGTTGCCTGAGATGTCCACTTGTTCAGTTCTTCCCCAAACAAGGCGGTATCCGTTCAGATGGTCGACCATGTTGTGGTAGACAGTCATTAGGTCGACCACTATTGGTCGACATTGACATGGTCGACACATGAAAGGTCGACACATGAAAAGGTCGACCATTCATACCGGAACCAACAAGGCATCATCTGTAAAAGGAAGGTTTTCAAGCCCTTTTTTGGAATCTGCATTTGCTGACCACTGACGTAGCCACAGGGCTCTTCGAGCTAATACTGCCATAGCAGTGGTACGGCCATTAATGATACGAAGTTCTTTAACAGTGTCACTCATAAAGTTTGCAGCATCATGTGTTGTAGTAATGCAACTATCTCTTCTTGTGGTAGTGTAAGCAATCCTTTCAAAATATCATCAGACCATTTTACCATGGCTCCAGAAATCCAGCCGCACACTATGGTAGGGCGTTGGGCTACGCCTGCTGCAGTATAAATTGATTTAAGAGTAGTTTCAATTTTGCGATAAGCAGGGTCTTTAAGGGAAACAGCCCCAGGAACAGGTAAAACAATCTTCCGTGACAGCCCGTACACAGACGTATCCACTGCCGTTGGGGCTTCCCAGACTTTCCTATCCTCTGTAGAGAAAGGGAAAGGATTTAACACCCGTTTAGGGAGTAATACATTTTCTGCTGTGGGCTCCACAGGGAATGACATTGGGGTGTAGAGTAGGATCTTGATCAGAGGCACCAACAGGCTCAAAGCTTTGACTGTTCCCAGAATGCATAGCGCCGCCTCCACTATAACCCCACCTCCGTACACAGGAGCTCAGTTTTGTAGTTGGTGCCATGCAGTAAGCAGGCATACAACGGGGGGCTGCTCCAGCAGCCCTAAGAAGCTTTTAAAAGAAAAATTAAGACTTCAAGGGCTGCAGCAGAGGCACTGTCTGTGTTAGATGTCAGTCAGACATCTCCTGCTGCAGCTCCATTACCTCCCCCAGCGGCGCTGGGTACTTACAGCGGAGGCTCCGGTTTTCTTCCTGTTAGTCACACACATGACCGCTGTTCTCCTGAATCGTATGGCCGCACTCAGGGAGGAGGTAAGTGGGTCCCCCCGGCGGGACCCGCTGTAAATTGCGATCCCGCGCGGCCGGTGGGAGGCGGGCCACGCGCGCTGGCGTGGACACCGTGGTAGTACAGGGACCCCACTAGACCACCAGGGCAAGGGCACAGGTCGGTTTTCTCTCATAAACTGTTTATATAAGCCCACAGTACCCGGTGGTAAAGTCCAGCAGGGGGCTAAGGCTTTGACCTGTAGCCCCTCCCCAGCCCCAGGGCGCCTTTTAGAGTAAATGTTCCCGTCCTGGAGCTGCATATCTCTCTCTCTCCCTCACTCCCTGTCAGCGTTTGGGTGCCATTAGGACAAGCTGAGCTGATCCTGGGACTGTTTGGGCAAATCCTCCTCTGTAAAGCCGCCTGCATGTCAGCGCTGTGCATTTTACAGGACACTTAAGTATTCTACATGTCTGCCGACAGTGTTAGTTAAGAAACAGTGTATTTAGTCAGAGTTATATAGTACAAGTACCCTGTGATATACATCCAGTCTTTACTGTGCATTGTTATAGCTATTGAGTGTATAGCTACACATAGTACTACTCTGTATTGCTAGTCCAGTGCAGTTTTATTGCACGTCACAATTTCTGCATTGTACAATGTGACTGTGTGTGTGTGCCTATAGCTGCTGTGTGACCTCCATTTCATGTATCTCACTCAGATTGCTATCCCTATATTCTATAACCTGAGGGGCTAAGTGCGTCAGTTTATCATTTTAATATAGGTATTTCACAAGATATACTCAGTGTGTATTTATCTAACGTCCTAGAGGATGCTGGGGTCCACATTAGTACCATGGGGTATAGACGGGTCCACCAGGAGCCATTGGCACTTTCAGAGTTTGAGAGTGTGGGCTGTCTCCTCCCTCTATGCCCCTCCTACCAGACTCAGTTTAGAAATTGTGCCCGGAGGAGCCGGTCACAGCTAGGGGAGTTCTCCTGAGCTTTCCTAGGAAAAGTTTAGTTTAGAGTTTTTTATTTTACAGGGAGACTGCTGGCAACAGCCTCCCTGCAGCGTGGGACTAAGGGGGGGGAGCAGTGTCCACCCTGCGGGGTCTGAGCCACTGACTCCGCTGACTGGACACTGAGCTTCAGAGGGGCTGATCGGTCCCCGCCGCAGGGGCACCGCTCACCCCAGCAGCATGCCGCCGACCCCTTACAGAGCTGAAGAAAGTGGTGAGTTAGTCACCGACCCCCCTAGCAAGGGGGGGGCCGGTGTGAAGATGGCGGCAACAGGATAGTTACCAGAGGCACACTGTGCGGCGCTGTGAGGGGCGCCCTGGGCCAGCGATTACCCCTCACACTTGGTCAGCAAGCCTGTCGGGCCCCTGGGATCGAGTCCAAGAAGCCTGCCGCTGCAGGTTCCCAAGAACAAAAGCTTGCTTCGGGTGCCACTAAATCCTCAGCATGACGGTGGACGGGAAGGCACGGAGGTGGGGCCTGTGGGGGCGAGACTCAGACAGTTCAGTCATGTCTGGGTCTCCTCCAGCCTGGATCCCTGGGTGTTGGATATTGTCTCTCAGGGATACAGGCTGGAATTTCAAAGTCTCCCTCATCATCGGTTTTTCAAGTAGGGCTTGCCAACTCTGTTTGAGGACAGCACAGTACTACTGCAGGCTGTTCAACGGCTGGTAGAGGCAAAAGTCATTGTGCCGGTACCACGGCCATGCAGGCGAAAGGTTAATATTCGAACCTTTTCGTGGTACCGAAACCGGATGGTTCGGTCAGGCCCATCCTGAACCTGAAATCATTGAACCCCTTTCTAAAGGAGTTCAAGTTCAAGATGGAGTCTCTCAGGGTGGTAATATCAGGTCTGGAAGAGGGGGAATTCCTGGTATCCTTGGATATCAAGGATGCGTACCTTCACGTTCCGATCTGGTTGCCGCATCAGGCTTATCTCCGCTTTGCATTGCAGGACTGTCATTTTCAGTTCCAGGCCCTGCCGCTCGGCCTCTCGACAGCGCCGAGGGTGTTTACCAAGGTAATGGCGGAAATGATGGTGCTGCTCCGCAAGCGGGGGGTGAACATCATGCCTTATCTGGACGATCTCCTGATAAAGGTGTCGTCCAGATAAGCTGTTCCCAGGTGTTGTCCCGGGAACAGCTGCTGCAGTCCATTGCTCTCACAACACGGCTGCTTCAGAGTCACGGGTGGATTCTGAACTTTCCAAAGTCACATTTGGAACCAACCCGGAGATGGTCTTTTCTGGGAATGATCCTGGATACGGAAGTACAGCGGGTCTTCCTTCCGAGGGACAAGGCGTTGGTGATCCAATCTATGGTCCGGGATGTCTTGAAGCCTCCCCAGGAAAGATGGTGGCCTCTTACGAGGCTCTCTAGTACGGGAGGTTCCATGCTCGGACCTTCTAACTGGATCTACTGGACAAGTGGTCGGGATCTCCCCTCCACATGCATCAGAGAATTCGTCTGTTGCCAAGGGCGAGGATTTCACTCCTATGGTGGCTCCAATTGCCTCACCTGCTGGTGGGCCGCAGGTTCGGTATTCAGGACTGGGTCCTGCTAACGACTGATACGAGCCTCCGGGGCTGGGGAGCAGTCACTCAGGGGGTGACATTCCAGGGAAGGTGGTCAAGCCTAGAAGCCGGCCTGCCCATCAACATTCTGGAATGAAGAGCCATCTACAACGGTCTTCTTCAGGCGGCCCCTCTTCTAAGAAACAGGGCCATTCAAGTACAGTCGGACAACGTAACAACAGTGGCTTACATAAACCGACAGGGCAGAACGAAGAGCAGGGCAGCGATGTCAGAGGTCACAAGAATACTCCTCTGGACGGAAAAGCACGCGTTGGCGCTGTCGGCCATCTTCATTCCGGGAGTAGACAACTGGGAAGCAGACTTCCTCAGCAGACACTATCTCCATTCGGGAGAGTGGGGCCTCCATCCGGAGGTGTTCAAGGAGGTAACAGATCTTTGGGGTCTACCCCAAATAGACATGATGGCCTCTTGTCTCAACAAGAAGCTTCAGCGTTATTGTTCCAGGTCGAGGGACCCTCAGGCAGTGGCGGTGGATGCCCTGGTGTCTCCGTGGGTGTTCCAGTCAGTGTACGTGTTTCCACCACTCCCACTCGTCCCAAGAATCTTAAAGCTCATAAGGAGAACAAGGGTTCAAGCGATCCTCATTGCCCCAGACTGGCCAAGGCGGGCTTGGTACGTGGACCTTCTGGATCTACTGCAAGAAGAGCCAAGGCCTCTTCCTCTTCGGGAGGACCTGCTGCAACAGGGTCCGTCCGCCTATCAAGACTTACTGCAGCTGCGTTTGACGGCATGGAAGTTGAGCGCCTGATTTTTGCTCGGAAGTGTATTCCGAAAGAAGTGATTCCTACCCTCATACAGGCTAGGAAAGGGGTAACGTCTAAACATTACCATCGTATTTGAAATAAATATGTCTCTTGGTGTGAGTCCAAGAAGTTTCCTGCGGTGGAATTTCAACTTGGACGTTTCCTCTTCCTGCAGGCAGGAGTGGATATGGGGCTGAGATTGGGATCTATGAAGGTCCAGATTTCAGCCCTGTCCATTTTCTTTCAGAAACAATTGGCTGCCCTCCCGGAGGTTCAGACCTTTTTGAAGGAAGTTCTGCATATCCAACCTCCCTTTGTACCGCCTACGGCGCCTTGGGACCTTTAACGTGGTGTTGCAGTTTCTCCAGTCGGATTGGTTTGAGCCTCTACAGAAGGTGGAGCTCAAATTTCTTACATGGAAGGTGGTCACTTTGTTGGCCTTAGCTTCTGCTAGGCGTGTCTCTGAGCTGGGGACTTTGTCATGCAAAAGCCCTTACTTGATCTTCCATGAGGATAGAACTGAGCTCCGGACTCATCAGCAGTTCCTTCCAAAGGTTGTGTCAACATTTCATATCAACCAACCTATTGTGGTGCCAGTGGCTACTGACCCCTCGATTACTTCAAGGTCCTTGGATGTCGTGAGGGCTTTGAAGGTTTATGTGAAGAGAACTTCTCGTCACAGGAAATCGGACTCTTTGTTTGTCCTGTACAATCCCAAGAAAATTGGGTGTCCTGCTTCTAAACAGTCTATTTCTCGCTGGATTAGGTTCACTATCCAGCATGCCTATTCGATGGCAGGACTGCCATGTCCAAAATCTGTTAAGGCCCACTCTACTCGTAAGGTGGGGTCTTCCTGGGCTGCTGCCCGGGGTGTCTCGGCAACGCAGCTTTGCAGAGCGGCAACTTGGTCGGGGTCGAACACGTTTGCATTGTTCTACAAGTTCGATACTGTGGCCTCTGATGATCTGAAGTTCGGTCAATCAGTTCTGCTGGAGCCTCCGCGCTCTCCCTCCCGTTCTGGGAGCTTTGGTACATCCCCATGGTACTAATGTGGACCCCAGCATCCTCTAGGACATTAGAGAAAATAGGATTTTGGTACCTACCGGTAAATCCTTTTCTCGTAGTCCGTAGAGGATCTTCGTTTTCCTGCATATGTTATTTGGTTCAGTACCACTTAATTTAGTTGCGTACTGCATAGTTACTGTGTAAGTAATGTTTCACCCGTTTGCTGATTTGTTCAAGCTAGTTGACTTGACGTGCCTTGTATGTGTGAGCTGGTATGAATCTCACCACTATCTGGCGCGTCAACCTGCTTCCAAAACTGACAAGCCTGCCGCATGACTTGGCGAGCCTCCCTCTGGGGAATCCCAGGGTGGGGGGCCGCATTCTTGGGTATACCCAGGAATGGTTGAGGACCACTTACGATGCCTAGGTACGGGAAGTTGTCACTCGAGGTTACGCCGTATCCTTCAAGAATCGTCCCCCTCATCGATTTTACTTCACAGACGTCCCTTCGGATCAGGTGAAGGCAAAAACTCTTCATGTCGGTGGTACAGTCCCTCCTGGACACAGGAGTGGCAGTACAGGTGCCTCTGGCTCAGAGAGACAAGGGGTACTATTCACCGCTGTTCCTAGTCCCGAAACCGAATAGGTCATCCCAGCCCATTCTCAACCTCAAGTCCTTGAACAAATTTGTGAGGGTCTCCAAGTTTCGTATGGAAACTCTTCGCTCTATTGTTCTGGCCTTGGAACCTGGGGATTATATGGTCTCCCTGGACATACAGGATGTTACCTGCATATTCCCATTGCAGTGTCGCATCAGCAGTACCTGAGGTTTGCGGTTGGCAACCTCCATTACCAATTTCGGGCATTACTTTTGGTTTGACCACAGCTCTGCGAGTCTTCACCGAGGTCATGGTGGTATGACTAGCGTCCCGCTAGTCATACCTTATGTCTGTACATATGCCAGTGGGAAACAGGGTAACGGGCTTGTTGTTTGTAAACAACTGGCAAATGTACAGACATAAGGTATGACTAGCAGGACGCCGCATAAGTCAAACACCCACTAGTGCCACAGCACTACATGATATACAACAATCATTTATGGTATTCATACACAAGATACATAGGCTCGGATAGAGTCTATGGTAAAGTTATTCTCTAAAAGTACACCTGATATTTTCCCCCTAAAGGGGACCCTTGCATTACCAGTATACCAATAGGAAAGTATACAGCAAAAGGGGTAGTCTGCAGGACTCAACTGATGGGGCAGGACTCACTTGATGAAACAAATTCACAACCTTTTACATATGAGCAGTATTTTTTCCACTTTTTCTGATATTTTTACAATAAAAGATTATCTATTTCAGCATCCAGTGGCTATTAATTTTTTTTAGAAACACACAACGTACATATCAGACTGTGAACATATTGAAAGTCTGTACACATTCCACCCACCACCCCACTATCCCATTCCCGCATCTCAACCAACCCCCCCCCCCCCCCCCCCCCCCCCAACCTAGTTTATACCACTATGGTTTTCCTTCCCTGTGTGCGCTGACCACCCCACCGTACTTACCTTACCAAGGAGGCAGGACACCTCCGGGTTAAGGTGCACCAAAACACCCCCCCCCCCACCCCCATACACCTATATACCAACATATGAGTGAGCGCAGTCCTCATCTATAAACAAATGCTGATTAGCAGTAAGAGTATAGAAAAAGTATACATATAAGTTTTATGGTAACTGTGTAGCATAACCAAGGTGAAGGGGGTGTTTCTGAATTTGGTAAGTTTGCATGAAGAGATGAGTAAAGGTGTGGAGGCTATAGGAAAGTTATACTGTATGAGGGAGGGTATCGCGCAGAGGTTAAAGTAAAAAGTAGCTGAAGCCACGTGATCAATAGATGTGGTTCTGCTATATCAGGAGAGAACATGTAGAGAGTGTATTACCCTATTTGGGTCATTATTCAAGAGAATGTCAATGGCAATACAGGAATGGGTTAGAGTATGCATACTCCACTCGAGCTTGAAGACATTAGAGTAGCAGTTTTTGGGAAATAATTAAACCAAGTGGTAAGGAAAGTTATTGGCAAAGGATTTGGATGTATGAGTGCTGGGACCCTACTTCATGGTGCAAATGATGGGGAGCCCAGGTGTGTGACTAATCAAAATACTATTGGGAAAGGAGGAGACTTGGTACAGAGTTTGGTGGAAACACCTTTATATTATGCATGAAATATGGCTCAAAAGGGCCTCTGTCACGTTTTACACCTACATGTCAGCTGAGGCCAATGCCATAAAACAGGGGAGGCCAAACTGCACTTCACTGGCCATTAACAGTTCATGTTTTCCAGATCATCTGTGGGTCTGTATAATGTGTCCGTTAGAAATGAATGCACCTGTGCACCAGCTCGTTGGGCTGGAAAATGTTAAGTTAGATGTCTTCAAGGACCAGGTTGGTCATCCCTGGCCTAAAATATACTGTAGTATTAAAGTGTTGATTTGGCATGTCTGGCGTACCCGTAAGTTGTACTGTAGTTAAAAGCCAGTTTGTTACAAAGCTTCTCTGCTGCTCATTTGCCCATTCTGCCAATAATGCAATTATAAATAGTCAAGTATACAATGGTTTTCTTTCTTGCAGAATAATAAAGCAGTTGCTAAAGATTTGGCTGTTTGTCCATTTAATGCCCGTCACAGAATGCCCAAAAAGGAGCTGGACTTACACATGAAAAGCTGTGACAGCAAATGTCAGGTGGATCCACTTCCAGGTAAAATTTTTATCCTGTTTTTGTTGATTATACTTTGTAGGAGATATAGAGAGAGAGATCTCTTATCTTCATTGTGTAAATGACGTGTATTTTAACCATACTGTATACCGATTCTGCAGAGCCCAATGTCTCAGCCAAGTTTTAGTTGTTGAGATTTGTACCCCTCTCTATAAGGACATTGCTTTCTCTGTATCTCTACAAAGGAGGGCACCAGGGCAGTTGCTTTTTCATTTGGGGAGTGCCGACCACCCCAACTTCTCTCTCTATCTATCTATCTATCTATCTATCTATCTATCTATCTATCTATCTATCTATCTATCTATCTATACACACACTATGTATGTATGTATGTATGTATGTATGTATGTATGTATGTATGTGTAGCCTATTGGGATAGTGATAACAATAGGTGCATTGCAGATGTGAAAGTGACTGTCAGGCCACACTCAGTGAGTAATTTAAAATCTTATCCAGCCGGCAAACACCTGATCGTGCTCAAACTGACCTTTTCAATTGTCGCTCCGTTTGTGCGTGATGGCTGCTGGCGTCTGCATTTCAGCTCGCACCTTCCAGTCCCCAACCCCATCCCCCCCGTGGGTGGCGAGCTGTAATGCGTAAGTGACCCAAACAACACTTTCCGCGATCGCGCCCAGCTCTTTGCTTGGGATTAGCCAGGCGCAATTAGCGGTTTAACGGGACACAACAAAATATCACCCCCACGACCTCCTGTCACTTTAGACGGGAGATCAGGTGCAATAATAAATTGGATTCTGCCCACAGAGTCCTTGATGCATGCTTGAACTAAAGAAGCACATTTTTCTATTGTCTTTTACTCCTTGAGAATCTACAGCGGGGTGGGGGAAAACGATAATGCATGAATTACACCTGGTCACCAGTGGATCAATATCAAAGTTGACACCTATTCCTAGTGAATATCCTTACTGCATTTTCAAGACAATTGTTTTACCCAGCAAAATTGCTGACTTCACCAATGCACAGTAATTTTGGAATTACATTTTTACTTGACATTGCTAAACTGTGGGCTCTAGCATTGTGTACTGTATTAGACCTATACCTGATTGTCGGGTTATCGTAACAGTTTGTCAATTTTGTTGCAGTTTTTGTACATATATTAATCACATTACTAAAGGTGTTTTTTCCTTGCAGCTGAAGCAGAAATCTACAAAAATAATTATTCAACCTGGCAAAGCCCTCCGTGTGAAGAAAATTGGGAAGAGGGTAAGAAAGTCATTACTCTGACACTTCTACCCACTTAATTTAATCTAGATGATACCTTTTTGCTGAGTGTTTTTTTTTTGTTGTCATTCTACAGTATATACTTGTTGCCACCGTAGCAAATTTGTTGACTTTCACCGGGCCCACCCAAGGGCTGTTTCTAAACAATTTGGCTTCCAGTGCGGACACTAAGAAATGTGCTCACCCCTAGACATTGTAAAATAAGTGCCCAAAAAGGGTGTGGTCTTGCAGGCAAAGACTACCTTATACAGACACAAGTGCCCCTGACACCATATAATGCCCCACATAGAATGGCCTCCTCTAGTAACCTTCATAAGAGTCTCCTCTGAGGCAGTGGCTATTTTGGGAGCGACATTTTCAACCGTATTCTATGCAAACGGCCAGATCTCATAGTATACTGTCTAAAAGTGACAGTGGCTGCAGGTGCCCCATGTGATTGCATGGCTCGCCGATCCCTAGAAATGGCCCTGCCCACCCACAATATATCTTGGAGCAGGGTTTAGAAAATAAGAATTTACTCACCGGTAATTCTATTTCTCGTAGTCCGTAGTGGATGCTGGGAACTCCGTAAGGACCATGGGGAATAGCGGGCTCCGAAGGAGACTGGGCACATCTAAGAAAGAATTAGGACTACCTGGTGTGCACTGGCTCCTCCCTCTATGCCCCTCCTCCAGACCTAAGTTAGGAAACTGTGCCCGGAAGAGCTGACACAATAAGGAAAGGATTTGGAATCCCGGGTAAGACTCATACCAGCCACACCAATCACACCGTACAACTCGTGATAACTATACCCAGTTAACAGTATGAATAACAACTGAGCCTCTCAACAGATGGCTCCAAACAATAACCCTTTAGTTAAGCAATAACTATATACAGGTATTGCAGACAATCCGCACTTGGGATGGGCGCCCAGCATCCACTACGGACTACGAGAAATAGAATTACCGGTGAGTAAATTCTTATTTTCTCTGACGTCCTAGTGGATGCTGGGAACTCCGTAAGGACCATGGGGATTATACCAAAGCTCCCAAACGGGCGGGAGAGTGCGGATGACTCTGCAGCACCGAATGAGCAAACTCAAGGTCCTCCTCAGCCAGGGTATCAAACTTGTAGAATTTTGCAAATGTGTTTGAACCCGACCAAGTAGCAGCTCGGCAAAGTTGTAAAGCCGAGACCCCTCGGGCAGCCGCCCAAGAAGAGCCCACTTTCCCCGTGGAATGGACTTTTACAGATTTAGGATGCGGCAGTCCAGCCGCAGAATGTGCAAGTTGAATCGTGTTACAGATCCAGCGAGCAATAGTCTGCTGTGAAGCAGGAGCACCCAGCTTGTTGGGTGCATACAGGATAAATAGCGAGTCAGTCTTCCTGACTCTAGCCGTCCTGGAAACATAGATTTTCAGGGCCCTGACTACATCTAGCAACTTGGAATCCTCCAAGTCCCGAGTAGCCGCAGGCACCACAATAGAGTGGTTCAAATGAAACGCTGATACCACCTTAGGAAGAAATTGGGGACGAGTCCTCAATTCCGCCCTATCCATATGGAAAATCAGATAAGGGCTTTTACAAGACAAAGCCGCCAATTCTGACACACGCCTGGCCGAAGCCAAGGCCAACAGCATGACCACTTTCCACGTGAGATATTTTAGCTCCACGGTTTTAAGTGGCTCAAACCAATGCGACTTTAGGAAATCCAACACCACGTTGAGATCCCAAAGTGCCACTGGAGGCACAAAAGGGGGATGAATATGCAGCACTCCCTTAACAAAAATCTGAACTTCAGGCCGTGAAGCCAGTTCTTTTTGGAAGAAAATCGACAGAGCCAAAATCTGGACCTTAATGGAACCCAATTTGAGGCCCATAGTCACCCCTGACTGTAGGAAGTGCAGAAAACGACCCCGCTGAAATTCCTCCGTTGGGGCCTTCCTGGCCTCACACCACGCAACATATTTTCGCCATATGCGGTGATAATGTATTGCGGTCACATCCTTCCTAGCTTTAATCAGCGTAGGGATGACTTCCTCCGGAATGCCCTTTTCCTTCAGGATCCGGTGTTCAACCCGCCATGCCGTCAAACGTAGTCGCGGTAAGTCTTGGAACAGGTCCTGTCTGAGCGGCAGAGGCCATGGGTCCTCTGAGATCATTTCTTGAAGTTCTGGGTACCAACCTCTTCTTGGCCAATCCGGAACAATGATTATAGTTATTACTCTTCTTCTTATTCTCCTCAGTACCTTGGGTATGAGAGGAAGAGGAGGGAACACATAAACCGACTGGTACACCCACGGTGTCACTAGAGCGTCCACAGCTATCGCCTGAGGGTCCCTTGACCTGGCGCAATATCTGTTTAGCTTTTTATTGAGGCGGGACGCCATCATGTCCACCTGTGGTCGTTCCCACCGGTGTACAATCAGCTTAAAGACTTCTGGATGAAGTCCCCACTCTCCCGGGTGGAGGTTGTGTCTGCTGAGGAAGTCTGCTTCCCAGTTGTCCACTCCCGGAATGAACACTGCTGACAGTGCTATCACGTGATTCTCCGCCCATCGAAGAATCCTTGTGGCTTCTGCCATTGCTATCCTGCTTCTTGTGCCGCCTTGTCGATTTACATGGGCGACAGCCGTGATGTTGTCTGACTGAATCAGCACCGGTTGTTTTTGAAGCAGGGATTCTGTTTTACTCAGGGCATTGTAAATGACCCCTAGTTCCAGAATATTTATATGCAAGGAAGTTTTTGTCCTTGGACATTTTCTTCCCTGAGTGACAGCCCCCCACCCTCGGAGGCTTGCATACGTGGTCACCAGGACCCAGTCCTGTATGCCGAATCTGCGGCCTTCACGAAGATGAGCACTCTGCAGCCACCACAGCAGAGACACCCTGGCCCTTGGTGACGGGGTGATCCACCAATGCATCTGAAGATGCGATTCGGACCACTTGTCCAAGAGATCCCACTGGAAGATCCTCGCATGGAACCTGCCAAAGGGAAACGCTTCGTAAGAGCTACCATCTTTCCCAGGATTCGCGTGCAGTGATGCACCGACACCTGTTTTGGTTGCAGGAGGTCCCTGACCAGAGATGATAATTCCTGGGCCTTCTCCTCCGGGAGAAAAACCTTCTTCTGTTCTGTGTCCAGAATCATACCCAGGAACAGCAGACGCGTCGCGGGAATCAGCTGCGACTTTGGGATATTCAGGATCCAGCCGTGCTGATGCAGCACTTCCTGAGATAGTGCTACGCTGACTAGCAACTGCTCCTTGGACCTCGCCTTTTCAGGAGATCGTCCAAGTACGGGATAATTATAACTCCCTTCTTTCTAAGGAGTATCATCATTTTGGCCATTACCTTGGTAAATACCCTCGGTGCCGTGGACAGACCAAACGGCAACGTCTGGCATTGGTAATGACAGTCCTGTACCACAAACCTGAGGTACTCCTGGTGAGGTGGGTACATGGGGACACCCTCTTCCAGGCTTGTATAACCGTCCTGGGCGATTCCATCTTGAACTTGAACTTCCTTATATAAGTGTTCAAGAATTTTAAATTTAGGATGGGTCTCACCGAACCATCTGGTTTCGGTACCACAACATTGTGGAATAGTAACCCCGCCCCTGTTGAAGGGGGGGGGGGGTACCTTGATTATCACCTGCTGGAAGTACAGCTTGTGAATAGCGTCCAGTACTACCTCCCTTTCTTTGGGAGCAGCCGGCAAGGCAGATTTGAGGTAACGGCGAGGGGGAGTGGCCTCTAACTCCAGCTTGTATCCCTGAGATACCACTTGTAGAACCCAGGGATCTACCTGTGAGCGAACCCACTGGTCGCTGAAGTTCCGGAGACGCGCCCCCACCGCACCTGGCTCCGCCTGTGGAGCCCCAGCGTCATGCGGTGGACTTTAGAGGAAGCGGGGGAGGATTTTGGTTCCAGGGAACTGGCTGTCTGGTGCAGCTTTTTCCCTCTTCCCCTGCCTTTGGGCAGAAAGGAAGCGCCTCTGACCCGCTTGCCTTTTCGTGGCCGAAAGGACTGTACCTGATAATACGGTGCTTTCTTCGGCTGTGAGGAAACCTAAGGTAAAAATGTCGACTTCCCAGCTGTTGCTGTGGATACTAGGTCCGAGAGACCCTCCCCAAACAATTCCTCACTCTTATAAGGCAAAACCTCCATGTGCCTTTTTGAATCAGCATCACCTGTCCACTGCCGAGTCCATAATACTCTTCTAGCAGAAATGGACATTGCATTAATTTTAGATGCCAGCCGGCAAATATCCCTCTGTGCATCTCTCATATATAAGACCACGTCTTTAAAATGCTCTATGGTTAGCAAAATAGTATCCCTGTCTAGTATCCATATTATCTGACAGGGTATCGGACCAAGCTGCTGCAGCACTACACACTGAAGCAATTGCAGGTCTCAGTATAATACCTGAGTGTGTATATACAGACTTCAGGATAGCTTCCTGCTTTTTATCAGCAGGCTCCTTTAAGGCGGCCGTATCCTGAGACGGCAGTGCCACCTTTTTTGCCAAGCGTGTGAGCGCCTTCTCCACCCTAGGGGACGTCTCCCAACGTAACCTGTCCTTTGGCGGGACAGGGTACGCCATCAGTAACGTTTTAGAAATTACTATTTTCTTATCGGGGGAACCCCACTTCACACACTTTATTCAATTCATCTGATGGGGGAAGAACCACTCGATGCTTTTTCTCCCCAACTATAATACCCTTTTTTGTGGTAACTGGGTTAATGTCAGAAATGTGCAGCACATTTTTCATTGCCGTAATCATACAACGGATGGCCCTTGTGGATTTTACATTTGTCTCATCGTCGTCTACACTGGAGTCAGACTCCGTGTCGACATCTGTGTCTGCCATCTGAGGTAGCGGGCGTTTTTTGAGCCCCTGATGGCTTTTGAGACGCCTGGGCAGGCACGAGCTGAGAAGCCGGCTGTCCCACTGCTGTACGTCATCTAGCCTTTTATGTAAAGGAGTTGACACTGTCGGTTAATACCTTCCACATATCCACCCACTCTGGTGTCGACCCCGCAGGGGGTGACATCACACTTATCGGCACCTGCTCCGCCTCCATATAATCTTCCTCATCAATCATGTCGACACAGCCGTACCGACACACGCACACACACAGGGAATGCTCTGACTGAGGACAGGACCCCACAAAGTCCTTTGGGGAGACAGAGAGAGAGTATGCCAGCACACACCAGAGCGCTATATAATGCAGGGATTCACACTACACACAGTGATTTTTCCCCTATAGCTGCTATAAATATACAGTTTGCGCCTATATTTTGTGCCCCCCCTCTCTTTTTCACCCTATTGAGCCTGGAAACTGCAGGGGAGAGCCTGGGGAGCGTCCCTCCAGCGGAGCTGTGAGAGGAAATGGCGCCAGTGTGCTGAGGGAGATAGCCCCGCCCCCTTCTCGGCGGACTTCTCCCGCTTTTTTAAGGATATTTTTGGCAGGGGATTTTACACATATATAGTCTTACTGACTATATTATGTGTTTTATGCCAATATAAGGTACTCTTATTGCAGCCCAGGGCGCCCCCCCCCCCCCCCCCCTCCCCAGCGCCCTGCACCCATCAGTGACCGGAGTGTGTGGTGTGCATGGGGAGCAATGGCGCACAGCTGCAGTGCTGTGCGCTACCTTAATGAAGACCGGAGTCTTCAGCCGCCGATTTCCTGGACGTTCTTCTTGCTTCTGGCTCTACAAGGGGGACGGCGGCGCGGCTCCGGGACCGGACGACCGAGGCTGGGCCTGTGTTCGATCCCTCTGGAGCTAATGGTGTCCAGTAGCCTAGAAGCCCAAGCTAGATGCAAGCAGGTAGGTTCGCTTCTCTCCCCTAAGTCCCTCGTAGCAGTGAGTCTGTTGCCAGCAGATCTCACTGAAAATAAAAAACCTAAATATATACTTTCTTTTCTAGGAGCTCAGGAGAGCCCCTAGTGTGCAACCAGCTCGGCCGGGCACAGAATTCTAACTGAGGTCTGGAGGAGGGGCATAGAGGGAGGAGCCAGTGCACACCAGGTAGTCTTAATTCTTTCTTAGATGTGCCCAGTCTCCTTCGGAGCCCGCTATTCCCCATGGTCCTTACGGAGTTCCCAGCATCCACTAGGACGTCAGAGAAATGCATATTTTTCTAAACCTGCTTTAAGCAACGTTGATGGACAAGAGGAGTACTTTAAAATCAACTTTCATATAAAAATAGTACAATATTAGCTTAAAGTATTCTATAACATATAAATCAGGGACATTTACAAAAACTGCTGCAGTCTCAGACGCCAACCATAGCAGCCACTATGCCCAAGTGGCACTAAAACGCCAAAGTGAAAAAAAACAAAAAATGTGAGCCAAGGATTAAAACTCTTTGTTAGTAAAACTAAATAAAGGTATGTTAATGTACTTTAAATAAGTCAATTAATACTAAAAACATTAATGAATTTTAGTCTCACGCAAGTCCGTTGCTGTTACATCTAGCGATTTGTAGTAAACAGAGTATGGCTGCATACACGTCTTTAAGTACTGACTCGTATGACAGCGGAACATGCAATACTGGGCACCAATGAGACTTTTAATGTCTACATTGTGAGCATAGGAACTACTGTTTAGGACTGTAGTATGTTACGAGCAGGCTCCTAGCCTTCACTTGACCCCCCCCCCCCTTCCCCGAAAATAAAAAAAGAATCCTCACTGGCTTATGATCTGTATCTGCTATAGCTTGTACTGCTTGATTACAATGGCTGCTGATATGTTATTACATACAGATGACTGGTTATTTGATTAAATGCTTTTTAAATTATTACAAAGATGATGGGTAGCTTATAGATTGTTTGCTTGCGACCATGTCCCTGTTACCTCATTGTCTATTACCCGGTCTTGTTTTATTACTGTTCTATTACTGTTTTGTTCCCAATTGTAAAGCGCAACAGAATATACTGGCACTATGTAAGTAAATGTTGAAGGTTTGAGAGACACCCAGACTACCACTAGAGGGTATCCGTTTGTCTAAAACTTTTTTCATTTTCTCATACGTCCTAGAGGATGCTGGTGTCCACTTCAGTACCATGGGGTATAGACTGTTCCGAAGGACCCATGGGCATTTTAAGACTTTTCAAGGGTGTGAACTAGCTCCTCCCTCTATGCCTCTCCTCCAGACCTCCGTTTAGAAAATGTGCCCAGGCAGACTGGATGCACTCCAGGGGAGCTCTACTGAGTTTCTCTGAAAGACTTTGTTAGGTTTTTTATTTTCAGGGAGGACTGCTGGCAACAGTCTCCCTGCTTCATGGGACTTAGGGGGCAGAAGTAGGAACCAACTTCCTGAATAGTTTCATGGCTCTGCTTCTGGCTGACAGGACACCATTAGCTCCTGAAGGGTACTGAACACTAGCTGCGGCTATGCGCTCACTCCCACAGCCCGCCGTCAACCCCCTTACAGAGCCAGAAGTCAAGACAGGTGAGTGTACAGAAGAGAGGATCTTCAGTCATCGTGACGGCTAAAAGGTACCACGCAGCAGCAAGGAATGCTGCGCGCCATGCTACCCTTTCAACACAGGCACAGCATGAAACCTAATCAAAATAAGATTTTAAACCTACCGGTAAATCTTTTTCTCCTAGTCCGTAGAGGATGCTGGGGACTCCGTAAGGACCATGGGGTATAGATGGGCTCCGCAGGAGACATGGGCACCTATAAAGAACTTTTAGTATGGGTGTGCACTAGCTCCTCCCTCCATGCCCCTCCTCCAGACCTCAGTTAGAGAACTGTGCCCAGAGGAGATGGACAATAAGAGGAAAGGATTTTGTTAATCTAAGGGAAAGATTCATACCAGCCCACACCAATCATACCATATAACCTGGAATACCCAAAACCAGTTAACAGTATGAACAAACAACAGCATCAGTCCAAGACCGATTCCACCTGTAACATAACCCTTATGGAAACAATAACTATATACAAGTCTTGCAGATTTTCCGCACTGGGACGGGCGCCCAGCATCCTCTACGGACTAGGAGAAAAAGATTTACCAGTAGGTTTAAAATCTTATTTTCTCTTACGTCCTAGAGGATGCTGGGGACTCCGTAAGGACCATGGGGTTTATACCAAAGCTCCCAATCGGGCGGGAGAGTGCGGATGACTCTGTAGCACCGACTGAGCAAATGCTAGGTCCTCATCAGCCAGGGTATCAAACTTGTAGAATTTAGCAAAAGTGTTTGAAACCGACCAAGTCGCCACTCGGCAAAGCTGTAATGCCGAGACGCCTCGGGCAGCCGCCCAAGAAGAGCCCACCTTCCTAGTGGAATGGGCCTTTATAGAATGCGGTAACGGCAATTCAGCCGTAACATAAGCCTGCTGAATCGTGTTACAGATCCAGCGAGCAATAGTCTGCTTTGAAGCAGGCGCGCCAATCTTGTTGGCTGCATACAGGAAAAACAGAGCCTCTGTTTTCCTAATTCTAGCCGTCCTGGCTACATAAATCTTTAAGGCCCTGACTACATCCAGGGACATGGAATCCTCCAAGTCACTCGTAGCCACAGGCACCACGATAGGTTTATTCATATGAAATGAAGACACCACCTTAGGTAAAAATTGAGGACGAGTCCTCAATTCTGCTCTATCCACATGAAAAATAAGATTTTACTTACCGATAAATCTATTTCTCATAGTCCGTAGTGGATGCTGGGGACTCCGTCAGGACCATGGGGAATAGCGGCTCCGCAGGAGACAGGGCACAAAAAGTAAGCTTTTAGGATCACATGGTGTGTACTGGCTCCTCCCCCTATGACCCTCCTCCAAGCCTCAGTTAGGTACTGTGCCCGGACGAGCGTACACAATAAGGAAGGATCTTGAATCCCGGGTAAGACTCATACCAGCCACACCAATCACACCGTACAACCTGTGATTTGAACCCAGTTAACAGTATGATAACAACGAAGGAGCCTCTGAAAAGATGGCCCACAACAATAATAACCCGATTTTTGTAACAATAATTATGTACAAGTAATGCAGACAATCCGCACTTGGGATGGGCGCCCAGCATCCACTACGGACTATGAGAAATAGATTTATCGGTAAGTAAAATCTTATTTTCTCTAACGTCCTAGTGGATGCTGGGGACTCCGTCAGGACCATGGGGATTATACCAAAGCTCCCAAACGGGCGGGAGAGTGCAGATGACTCTGCAGCACCGAATGAGAGAACTCCAGGTCCTCCTCAGCCAGGGTATCAAATTTGTAGAATTTTACAAACGTGTTCCCGCCTGACCACGTAGCTGCTCGGCAAAGTTGTAAAGCCGAGACCCCTCGGGCAGCCGCCCAAGATGAGCCCACCTTCCTTGTGGAATGGGCATTTACAGATTTTGGCTGTGGCAGGCCTGCCACAGAATGTGCAAGTTGAATTGTACTACAAATCCAACGAGCAATAGTCTGCTTAGAAGCAGGAGCACCCAGCTTTTTGGGTGCATACAATATAAACAGCAAGTCAGACTTTCTGACTCCAGCTGTCCTGGAATTATATATATATATATATATATATATATATATATATAATATATATATATATATATATATATATATATATATATATATTTTCAGGGCCCTGACAACGTCTAGCAACTTGGAGTCCTCCAAGTCCCTAGTAGCCGCAGGCACCACAATAGGTTGTTTCAGGTGAAACGCTGACACCACCTTAGGAAGAAACTGGGGACGAGTCCCAGTTCTGCCCCGTCCGAATGGAAAATCAAATATGGGCTTTTGTAAGACAAAGCCGCCAATTCTGACAATCGCCTGGCCGAGGCCAGGGCCAACAGCATGGTCACTTTCCATGTGAGATATTTCAAATCCACAGATTTGAGCGATTCAAACCAATATGATTTGAGGAATCCCAACACTACTTTGAGATCCCACGGTGCCACTGGAGGCACAAAAGGGGCTGTATATGCAATACTCCCTTGACAAATGTCTGGACTTCAGGAACTGAAGCCAATTCTTTCTGGAAGAAAATCTACAGGGCCGAAACTTGAACCTTAATGGACCCCAATTTGAGGCTCATAGACACTCCTGTTTTCAGGAAGTGCAGAAATCGACCTAGTTGAAATTTCTTCGTGGGGCCTTCCTGGCCTCACCCACGCAACATATTCTCACCACATGTGGTGATAACGTTGTGCGGTCACCTCCTTCCTGGCTTTGACCAGGGTAGGTATGACCTCTTCCGGAATGCCTTTTCCCTTAGAATCCGGCGTTCAACCGCCATGCCGTCAAACGCAGCCGCGGTAAGTCTTGGAACAGACATGGTACTTGCTGAAGCAAGTCCCTTCTTAGCTCCTGAGGCCATTAGTCCTCTATGAGCATCTCTTGAAGTTCCGGGTACCAAGTCCCTCTTGGCCAATCCGGAGCCACGAGTATAGTTCTTACTCCTCTACGTCTTATAATTCTCAATACCTTGGTTATGAGAAGCAGAGGAGGGAACACATACACCGACTGTTACACCCACGGTGTTACCAGGACATCCACAGCTATCGCCTGAAGGTCTCGTGACCTGGCGCAATACCTGTCCCGTTTTTTGTTCGGGCGGGACGCCATCATGTCCACCTTTGGTCTTTCCCAACGGTTCACAATCATGCGGAAAACTTCCCTATGAAGTTCCCACTCTCCCGGGTGGAGGTCGTGCCTGCTGAGGAAGTCTGCTTCCCAGTCGTCCACTCCCGGAATGAACACTGCTGACAGTGCTATCACATGATTTTCCGCCTAGCGAAAAATCCTTGCAGTTTTGCCACTGCCCTCCTGCTTCTTGTGCCGCCCTTTCTGTTTACGTGGGCGACTGCCGTGATGTTATCCCACTGGATCAATACCGGCTGACCTTGAAGCAGAGGTCTTGCTAAGTTTAGAGCATTATAAATTTGCTCTTAGCTCCAGTATATTTATGTGGAGAGAATTCTCCAGACTTGATCACACTCCCTGGAAATTTTTTCCCTGTGTGACTGCTCCCCAGCCTCTCAGGCTGGCCTCCGTGGTCACCAGCATCCAATCCTGAATGCCGAATCTACGGCCCTCTAGAAGATGAGCACTCTGTAATCACCACAGGAGAGACACCCTTGTCCTTGGATATAGGGTTATCCGCTGATGCATCTGAAGATGCGATCCGGACCATTTGTCCAGCAGATCCCACTGAAGAGTTCTTGCGTGAAATCTGCCGAATGGAATCGCTTCGTAATAAGCCACCATTTTTACCAGGACTCTTGTGCAATGATGCACTGACACTTTTCCTGGTTTTAGGAGGATCCCGATTAGCTCGGATAACTCCCTGGCTTTCTCCTCTGGGAGAAACACCTTTTTCTGGACTGTGTCCAGAATCATCCCTAGGACCAGCAGACATGTCGTCGGAACAACTGCGGTTTTGGAATATTTAGAATCCACCCGTGTTGTCGTAGAACTACTTGAGATAGTGCTACTCCGACCTCCAACTGTTCTCTGGACCTTGTTCTTATCAGGAGGTCGTCCATTTTCTTTGAAGACGAATCCTCATTTCGGTCATTACCTTGGTAAGGACCCGGGGTGCCTTGGACAATCCAACGGCATCGTCTGAAACTGATAGTGACAGTTTTGTACCACGAACCTGAGATACCCTTGGTGAGAAAGGCAAATTTTGGGACATGGAGGTAAGCATCCCTGATGTCCCGGGACACCATATAGTCCCCTTCTTCCCGGTTCGCTATCACTGCTCTGAGTGACTCCATCTGGATTTGAACCTTTGTAAGTGTTCAAATATTTCAGATTTAGAATAGGTCTCACCTAGCCTTCTGGCTTCAGTACCACAATATAGTGTGGAATAATACCCCTTTCCCTGTTGTAGGAGGGGTAATTTTATTATCACCTGCTGGGAATACAGCTTGTGAATTGTTTTCAATACTGCCTCCCTGTCGGAGGGAGACATTGGTACAGCAGACTACAGGAACCTGCGAGGGGGAAACGTCTCGACATTCCAATCTGTACCCCTTGGATACTACTTGTAGGATCCAGGGGTCCTGTACGGTCCTAGCGTCATGCTGAGAACTTGGTAGAAGCGGTGGAGGGCTTCTGTTCCTGGGAATGGGCTGCCTGCTGCAGTCTTCTTCCCTTTCCTCTATCCCTGGGCAGATATGACTCTTATAGGGACGAAAGGACTGAGGCTGAAAAGACGGTGTCTTTTTCTGCAGAGATGTGACTTAGGGTAAAAAACGGTGGATTTTCCAGCAGTTGCCGTGGCCACCAGGTCCCATGGACCGACCCCAAATAACTCCTCCCCTTTATACGGCAATACATCTTTGTGCCGTTTGGAATCTGCATCACCTGACCACTGTCGTGTCCATAAACATCTTCTTGCAGATATGGACATCGCATTTACTCTTGATGCCAGAGTGCAAATATCCCTCTGCGCATCTCGCATATATAGAAATGCATCCTTTAAATGCTCTATAGTCAATAAAATACTGTCCCTGTCAAGGGTATCAATATTTTTAGTCAGGGAATCCGACCAAGCCACCTCAGCTCTGCACATCCAGGCTGAGGCGATCGCTGGTCGCAGTATAACACCAGCATGTGTGTGTATACTTTTTAGGATATTTTCCAGCCTCCTATCAGCTGGCTCCTTAAGTACGGCCCTATCTGTAGATGGTACCGCCACTTGTTCTGATAAGCATGTGAGCGCCTTATCCACCCTAAGGGGTGTTTCCCAACGCGCCCTAACTTCTGGCGGGAAAGGGTATACCGCCAATAATTTTCTATCGGGGGAAACCCACGCATCATCACACACTTCATTTAATTTATCTGATTCAGGAAAAACTACAGGTAGTTTTTTCACATCCCACATAATACCCTTTTTTGTGGTACTTGTAGTATCAGAAATATGTAACACCTCCTTCATTGCCCTTAACGTGTGGCCCTAAAGGAAAATACGTTTGTTTCTTCACCGTCGACACTGAAATCAGTGTCCGTGTCTGGGTCTGTGTCGACCGACTGAGGTAAATGGGCGTTTTACAGCCCCTGACGGTGTTTGAGACGCCTGGACAGGTACTAATTTGATCGCCGGCCGTCTCATGTCGTCAACCGGCTTGCAGCGTGTTGACATTATCACGTAATTCCATAAATAAGCCATCCATTCCGGTGTCGACTCCCTAGAGAGTGACATCACCATTACAGGCAATTTGCTCCACCTCCTCACCAACATTTTCCTCATACATGTCGACACACACGTACCGACATAAAGCACACACATAGGGAATGCTCTGATAGAGGACAGGACCCACTAGCCCTTTGGGGAGACAGAGGGAGAGTTTGCCAGCACACACCAAAACGCTATAATTATACAGGGACAACCTTTATATAAGTGTTCCTCCCTTATAGCATTTAATATATATTCATATCGCCAAATCAGTGCCCCCCCTCTCTGTTTTAACCCTGTTTCTGTAGTGCAGTGCAGGGGAGAGCATGGGAGCCTTCCCACCAGCATTTCTGTGAGGGAAAATGGCGGTGTGCTGAGGAGAATAGGCCCCGCCCCCTTTTCGGCGGGCTTCTTCTCCGGAGTTTGTGATATCTGGCAGGGGTTAAATACATCCATATAGCCTCAAGGGCTATATGTGATGTATTTTTCGCCATACAGGTATTATACATTGCTGCCCAGGGCGCCCCCCCCCGCGCCCTGCACCCTCCGTGACCGCTGTGTGAAGTGTGCTGACAACAATGGCGCACAGCTGCAGTGCTGTGCGCTACCTGATGAAGACTGAAAGTCTTCTGCCGCCTGGTTCCGGACCTCTTCAATCTTCAGCATCTGCAAGGGGGGTCGGCGGCGCGGCTCCGGGACGAACCCCAGGGCGAGACCTGTGTTCCGACTCCCTCTGGAGCTAATGGTGTCCAGTAGCCTAAGAAGCCAATCCATCCTGCACGCAGGTGAGTTCACTTCTCTCCCCTAAGTCCCTCGTAGCAGTGAGCCTGTTGCCAGCAGGACTCACTGAAAATAAAGAACCTAAAAACTTTTTCTAAGCAACTCTTTAAGAGAGCCACCTAGATTGCACCCTGCTCGGACGGGCACAAAAACCTAACTGAGGCTTGGAGGAGGGTCATAGGGGGAGGAGCCAGTACACACCATGTGATCCTAAAAGCTTACTTTTTGTGCCCTGTCTCCTGCGGAGCCGCTATTCCCCATGGTCCTGACGGAGTCCCCAGCATCCACTAGGACGTTAGAGAAAATCAAGTAGGGGCTCTTGTGAGACAATGCCGCCAATTCAGACACCCGCCTTGCCGAAGCTAAGGCCAATAACATGACCACCTTCCAGGTGAGAAATTTCAACTCAACCGTTTTAAGGGGTTCAAACCAGTGTGACTTAAGGAACTGTAACACCACGTTCAGGTCCCATGGCGCCACTGGAGGCTGGATGTGTAGCACTCCCTTCACAAAAGTCTGGACTTCTGGAAGAGAAGCCAATTCCTTCTGAAAGAGTATCGATAAGGCTGAAATCTGTACCCTAACAGAGCCCAACTTCAGGCCCATATCCACTCCTGCCTGTAGAAAGTGGAGAAAACGGCTCAGGTGGAAATCTTCCGTAGGAGCATTCCTGGCTTCACACCAAGATACATACTTCCTCCAGATACGGTGATAATGTTTCGCCGTCACCTCCTTCCTAGCCTTTATTAGAGTAGGTATGACCCTTCTCAGCTAGGGTCCGGCGTTCAACCGCCATGCCGTCAAACGTAACCACGGTAAGTCTTGGAACGTGCAGAGTCCTTGCTGTAACAGGTCCTCCCTTAGTGGAAGAGGCCAAGGATCTTCTGCGAGCATCTCCTGAAGATCTGAGTGCCAGGCCCTTCGAGGCCAGTCTGGAATAATGAGTATTGTCTGTACTCTTGTCCGTCTTATGATCCTCAACACCTTTGTGATGAGAGGCAGAGGAGAAAACACATAGACCGGCTGGAACACCCATGGCGTTACCAGAGCGTCTACTGCTATTGCCTGAGGGTTCCGGGACCTGGCACAGTACCTCCGAAGCTTCTTGTTGAGGCGTGACGCCATCATGTCTATTTGAGGAACTCCCCAGAGACCCGTTATCTCTGCAAAGACTTCTTGATGAAGTCCCTACTCTCCTGGATGGAGGCCGTGTCTGCTGAGGAAGTCTGCTTCCCAGTTGTCCACTCCCGGAATGAAGACAGCTGACAGAAAGCTTACGTGATTTTCCGCCCAGCAAAGAATCCTGGTGGCTTCCGCCATCGCGACTCTGCTCCTTGTCCCGCCTTGGCGGTTCACATGAGCCACGGCTGTGACATTGTCCGATTGAATCAGACTGGTAGGTTGCGAAGAAGACCCTCCGCTTGCCGAAGGCCATTGTATATGGCCCTTAATTCCAGCATGTTGATGTGCAGACAGGACTCCTGGCTTGACCATAGTCCTTGAAAGTTTCTTCCTTGGGTGACTGCTCCCCATCCTCGGAGGCTCGCGTCCGTGGTTACCAGAACCCAGTCCTGAATGCAGAACCTGCGACGCTCTAGAAGGTGAGCACTTTGCAGCCACCATAGGAGAGACACGCTGGCCCTTGGGGACAGTGTTATTTTCTGATGTATTTGTAGATGGGACCCGGACTACTTGTCCAGAAGGTCCCATTGAAACGTCCTTGCATGGAACCTGCCGAAGGGAATGGCCTCGTAGGCTGCCACCATTTTCCCCAGAACTCGAGTGCATTGCTGAACTGACACTCTTTTTAGCTTTAGCAGGTCTCTGACCGTGTTCTGGAGGTCCTGGGCTTTTTCCAACGGGAGAAAAACCTTCTTTCGTTCCGTGTCTAGTATCATGCCTAGGAACGATAGTCGAGTTGTTGGAACCAACTGTGATTTTGTCAGATTGAGAATCCAACCGTGTTGCTGGAGCACTCTTAGAGAGAGTGACACGTTCTTCAGTAATTGATCTTTTGATCTCGCCTTTATCAGGAGATCGTCCAAGTATGGGATAATTGTGACTCCTTGCCTGCACAGGATCACCATCATTTCCGCCATTATCTTGGTGAAAATCCTCGGGGCCATTGAAAGCCCAAACGGCAACGTCTGAAACTGGAAATGACAATCCTGTACCGCGAATCTCAGGTACTCCTGATGAGCGGGATATATGGGGACATGAAGGTAAGCATCCTTTATGTCCAGTGACACCATAAAATCCCCCCCTTCCAGGCTGGCTATTACAGCTCGGAGCGATTCCATCTTGAATTTGAAACGTTTCAGGTACAGATTTAGGGATTTTAGATTTAAAATGGGCCTGACCGAACCATCCTGCTTCGGGACCACAAAGAGGGTCGAATAGTACCCTTTTCCCTGTTGGCTCAGGGGAACCCCGATAATCACTTGCTGTTGACACAGCGTTTGAATTGCAGCTAACACTACTTCCCGCTCTGGGGTAGAAGCTGGTAAGGCCGACTTGAAAAATCAGCGTGGGGGCACCTCTTCGAATTCCAGCTTGTAGCCATGGGAAACTATCTCCATCGCCCAAGGATCTACGTCTGACCGAACCCAGACCTGGCTGACAAGTCGAAGGCGTGCCCCCACCGGTGCGGACTCCAGCAGGGGAGCCCCAGCGTCCTGCGGTGGATTTTGTAGAAGCCGGGGAGGACTTCTGTTCCTGGGAACCCGCCGCGGCAGGTGCTCTTTTCCCTCTACCCTTACCTCTGGCAAGGAAGGAGGAGCCCCGACCTCTTCTGGGCTTTTGCGACCGAAAGGACTGCATCTGATACTGTGGAGTTTTCTTTTGCTGTTGGGGAACAAAAGGTAAAAAGGTAGATTTACCTGCGGTAGCTGTGGAAACCAGGTCCGTGAGCCCATCCCCAAACAACACATCACCCTTATAGGGTAAAACCTCTATATGCTTTTTTGAATCCGCATCACCCGTCCATTGGCGGGTCCATAAGGATCGTCTCGCTGAAATCGCCATGGCATTGGCTCTGGAACCCAACAATCCAATGTCTCCTCTTTGAGCGTCTCTCATATATAAGACTGCGTCTTTAATATGTGCTAAAGTTAGCAAAATAGTATCCCTATCTAGGGTATCAAGATCAGCTGACAGGGTATCTGTCCAAGCTGCAACTGCACTACATACCTATACCGACGCAATTGCCGGTCCAAGTAAAGTACCAGTATGTGTATAAATAGACTTTAATGTAGTCTCCTGCCTGTGGTCCGCTGTATCTGGAGACGGCAGCGCCACCTTCTTGGACAGGCGTGTTAGAGCCTTGTCCACTATGGGAGAGGATTCCCAACGTGCCCTGTCTTGTGTGGGGAAAGGGTACGCCATAAGAACCTGTTTGGGAATCTGCAGTCTCTTATCTGGAGATTCCCAAGCTTTTTCAAATAACTCATTAAGTTCATGAGATGGAGGAAAGTTTACCACAGGTTTCTTTTCCTTATACATGCGCACCCTCATGTTGGGAACAGAGGGGTCGTCTGTGATATGCAAAACATCTTTTATTGCAATAATCATATACTGAATAGTTTTTGCCACCCTAGGGTGCAATCTAGCATCATCATAGTCGACACTGGAATCAGAGTCCGTGTCGGTATCTGTCCACAATTTGTGACAAGGGACGCTTTTGAGACCCTGACGGGCCCTGTGAGTCTGTCCAATCCGTGGATTGACCCCCTGCTGTCACCCTGGATTCTGCTTTGTCTAGCCTCTTATGCAATGATGCTACACTTGCATTTAACATATGCCACATATCCATCCATTCCTGAGTCGGCACTACCGACTGGGACACACCACTCATCTCCTCCACCTCCTCCTTTGATAAGCCTTCCACTTCAGACATGCCGACACGCACGTACCGACCCCTCCACACACACAGGGATATAACTATACAGGGACAATTCCCCAACCAGGCCCTTTGGAGAGACGGAGAGTATGCCAGCACACACCCAGCGCCAAACTGACACTGGAAAACCCATATAGCGCTTTTAGATATAATGCCAATGCTATTCCCACTCACTGCATTTGAAATGTGCCCCCCTCCTCTTTTTTTCAGCCCTCTGATGCGTTCAGCAGGGGAGAGTCCGGGGAGCCAGCATTCTCTGCAGCTTCTGTGGAGAAAATGGCGCTGGTTAGTGCTGAGGGATCAAGATCCGCCCCCTCCAGCGGCGGGCTTCGGTCCCGCTTCAATTTCATAAAAATGGCGGGGGATCGTCTATTTGCTGCCTCCGCAGCCTAATATATAAATATATATATCTGTGCCAAAAACGAGGTTTATTGCTGCCCAGGGCGCCTCCCCTGCGCCCTGCACCCATCTGTGCCTGTGTGTGTTGTGTGGGAACAATGGCGCGCAGCGGTAATGAAGATCTGAAGTCTTCTGCCGCCTTGAAGTCTTCTCTTCTTCTCATACTCACCCGGCTTCTATCTTCCGGCTCTGCGAGGAGGACGGCGGCGCGGCTCCCGGACGAACCCCAGGGTGAGACCTGTGTTCCGACTCCCTCTGGAGCTAATGGTGTCCAGTAGCCTAAGAAGCAGATCCTATCATTTAAGTAGGTCTGCTTCTCTCTCCTCAGTCCCACGATGCAGGGAGTCTGTTGCCAGCAGTGCTCCCTGAAAATAAAAAAACCTAACAAAATTCTTTTACACAGAAAACTCAGGAGAGCTCCCTGTAATGCACCCTATCTCCTCTGGGCACAAGATCTAACTGAGGTCTGGAGGAGGGGCATGGAGGGAGGAGCCAGTGCACACCCATACTAAAAGTTCTTTATAGGTGCCCATGTTTCCTGCGGAGCCCGTCTATACCCCATGGTCCTTACGGAGTCCCCAGCATCCTCTAGGACGTAAGAGAAAACTGGTTAATAAGTGGACATAATTTGCTGAGGCACAGCCCTCCCCCCGCCAGTATACAAATTAGTATTGAAATTGCTGAGGGGAAACGTGCCATTACAGGGGCGGGGCTTCCTCCTCACTCAGCCAGCACACTGCTCAGCACCATTTTCTCTCCAAGCAAGCTGCAGAGAAGAACGCTGGTCCTCCTCCACTTCTGAACAAGTATCAGGGTGCAAAACGGGGGGGGGGGGGGGGGGGGGGGGGGCACAGTGTAAATTGGTGCTGTATTGTGAATTTATCATTATAAAAGCGCTGCAGGTCTGTGGGCATTTTTGTGTTACACAGGGGTTTTTATCACTAGCGCTGGGTTGTGAGCTGGCAAATCCTTCTGTGTCCTTCTGACAGATTTTACTGTGGGTCTGTCCCCTATAAGTCCCGGAGTGTCTGTGGTGTGTTTGTGCACTTGTGTGACATGTCTGAGGCAGGGAGCTCTTCCCCTGAGGGAGCCATTTTAGGGACACAGAGTGGTAATGTGCTGCCGGCACACCACGAGACTGAATGGGTGAAAGAATTACGTGATAGTGTGAATCAGATCAGTAAGAGATTGGATAAGTCTGAGTCTCATGCAGATAACTGGAGAAAATCAGTGGAAGATGTGATTTTTCATAGTTCTGCCCTTTCATCCACAGGGGACCCCTCTGGGTCACATAAGAGACCATTTGCACAAATAGTACAAACGGATACCGACACAGACTCTGATTCCTGTGTCGACACTAGTGATTCCAGGGGAATAGATCCTAAATTGGCAAAAAGCATTCAGTACATGATTGTTGCTATTAAGGAGGTCTTGGAAGTTACGGAAGCCCCTCCTTTACCACAGGAGAAGGCTTATTTTTATAAGGAAAAGAAAATTAATGTAACTTTCCCTCCTTCTCACGAGCTAAATATTCTCTTTGAGGGAGTTTGTGCAAACCCTGAAAAGAAATTTCAGATTCCCAAAAGAATTCAGGTTGCTTATCCTTTCCTGGCAGAGGACAGGAAAAGATGGGAGTCACCCCCAGTTCTAGACAGTGCCCTGTCACGTTTAACTAAAAAGGTGATTCTCCCTGCACCTGGGACGGCTTCACTAAAGGAGCCGGCAGACCGCAAGTTTGAGACTACGTTAAAATCTACACAAAGTTCAGGCACACATAACTTTGTTAAAAGATTTTTTTATTTTATTGTTAATGGTTAATAAAGTTTTTCAGAAATAAAAAAATGTTTTTTAAAATTATATATGTACAGAAAAAACCTAATACCGGTATACAACAGACATATAAGACAATACAAGGTTAGTGGGGAAAGAAGATTCTTCACAATATACCCCCTAACCCACGGAGAACTTTTTCACATCAGTCTACTTTCCCTTCACTAGAGGGACGTCCCCTTCTGCATAAGGACGAGCTGAGCACCTCTGATAAAGACTTGTGTATATACACAGATTGATACACGAACATAATAGAGACATACAAATGGTGCATTCTGAGATACAAACATAAATAGGAATACAGACAGAGTAAAACGCTGAAGCGTGTCTGTCTAAATTATCATTTATTCCTTTACTCCTTTTTTCCACTATCTTGCATTGTCTTATATGTCTGTTGTATACCGGTATTAGGTTTTTTCTGTACATATATATATATATATATATATATATATATATATATATATATATATATATATATATATATATATATATATATATATATATATATATATATATATATATATTTATTAAGTTTTTCTCATATAGAAATAATTTTTTATGTTTATGAATTTTTTATATATATATATGAATTTACAGTTTCAAAACAACTTTTTTATATATGAACTTAATTTTTAAAAAAAACATTTTTTTATTTCTGAAAAACTTTATTAACCATTAACAATAAAATAAAAAAATCTTTTAACAAAGTTATGTGTGCCTGAACTTTGTGTAGAGTGAGCGCGGGGGATCCCCTTTTTCTTTTTACATTATCCATAGATAGGGGGAGTGGATAAACCCCCTTTTTCTCCCAGCAGCTACTTTATAAACAAAGTGGTATTAGCGCAGCCCCCAACCCCCAAATATCTATTACGTTAAAATCTATTTATGTGGCCAATGGTACGCTACTCAGGCCCACCATTGCTTGTGCGTGGGTGAGTAGTGCTATCGAAAAATGGTCAGACAACTTGTCATCTAAAATTGACACGATAGATAGAGACAAGATACTCCTAACGTTAGGTCATATTAAAGACGCTGCTGCATACATGCTAGAAGCCATGAAAGATATTGGGCTCTTGGGTTCAAAAGCCGCTACCATGGCAGTCTCAGCTCAGAGGGCGTTGTGGATTCGCCTGCTGACGCAGATTCCAAAAGAAATATGGAGACTCTCCCGTATAAAGGTGAGGCCTTGTTTGTAGATGGACTGGATGTTTTAGTCTCTGCGGCTACCGCAGGTAAGTTGACCTTCTTGCCTTATGCTCCTGCGCCGGCAAAAAAGACACATCACTCTCAGATGCAGTCCTTTCGCCCCAACAAATACAAAAAGGGTAAAGGTTCACCTTTCTTTGTAGGTAGAGGGAGGGGAAGAGGAAAAAAGTCCACAGCGCCTCCAGGATCACAGGAGCAGAAATCAACCCCTGCTTCTTCCAAATCTGCAGCATGACGCTGGGGCTCCCTTGCGGGAGTCCGCTCGGGAGGGAGCACGTCTAAAACTTTTTAGTCAGCTCTGGGTTCAATCTGGCCTGGACCCATGGGTTTTGCAAATAGTGGCCCATGGATACAAACTGGAGTTTCAAGACGTCCCCCCATGCCGATTTTTCAAATCGACATTTGCCAGCTTCTCTTCCGGACAGAGAAGTAGTAACAGCCGCAATTCAAAAATTATGTCAGGATCAAGTCATTGTCCTGGTACCCTTGTCACAACAGGGAGAAGGGTTTTATTCAAGCCTCTTCGTAGTTCCGAAGCCGGACGGCTCGGTCAGACTGATTTTAAACCTGAAATCTCTGAATCTCTACCTGAAAAGATTCAAGTTCAAGATGGAATCTCTGAGGGCAGTGATTTCCAGTCTGGAGGAAGGGGACTTCATGAGGTCAGTAGACATAAAAGATGCTTACTTACATGTTCCCATTTATCCTCCTCATCAAGCTTATCTGAGATTCACAGTACAGGATTGCCATTACCAGTTCCAGACATTGCCGTTCGGACTCTCCACGGCACCGAGGGTATTCACCAAGGTGATGGCAGAGATGATGGTCCTCCTTCGACAACAAGGAGTCAATACCAGTACTCCAACAACATGGTTGGATCATGAATTTTCCAAAGTCACAGTTGGAACCGACGACAAGATTGTCCTTTCTGGGGATGATACTGGACACACAAGTACAGAGGGTATTTCTTCCAGTAGAAAAGGCTCTGGAAATCCAGAGAATGGTCAGACAAATTTTTAAACCAACAAGAGTGTCGATCCATCAATGCATTCGGTTGTTGGGAAAGATGGTAGCGGCCTACGAGGCCATACAGTTTGGCCGATTCCATGCCAGAGTATTCCAGTGGGACCTGTTGGACAAGTGGTCCGGATCCCACCTACACATGCACCAGAAGATAATCCTGTCCTCCAAAGCCAGGATTTCGCTCCTGTGGTGGCTACACAGTTCTCACCTATTAGACAGGTTCGGGATTCAGGACTGGGTCCTAGTAACTACGGATGCAAGTCTTCGAGGCTGGGGAGCAGTCACACAGGGAAAAAGCTTCCAAGGAAAATGGTCAAGTCAGGAATCCTGTCTTCACATAAACGTTCTGGAATTGAGAGCCATTTACAACGGCCTTCTACAAGCTGTGCATCTTCTTCAAGATCGACCCGTGCAGATCCAGTCGGACAATGTAACAGCAGTCGCGTACATAAACCGTCAGGGCGGAACGAAAAGCAGAGCGGCAATGGCAGAGGTGACAAAGATCCTCCTCTGGGCAGAAAGACATGCAAGAGCTCTGTCGGCAATTTTCATTCTGGGAGTGGACAACTGGGAAGCAGACTTCCTCAGCAGACACGATCTCCATCCAGGAGAGTGGGGCCTCCACCAAGAAGTCTTCACAGAGGTGACAAGTTTTTGGGGAGTTCCTCAAGTAGACATGATGGCATCTCGTCTCAACAAGAAGCTTCAGAGATATTGTTCCAGGTCAAGAGACCCTCAAGCAATAGCAGTGGATGCACTGGTGTCACAGTGGGTGTTTCGGTCGGTGTATGTCTTCCCTCCACTTCCACTGATACCAAAAGTTCTCAAACTCATAAGAACAAGGCGTGGTATCCAGATCTTCAGGAGTTGCTTATAGAAGATCCTCGGCCTCTTCCTCTTCGCGAGGACCTGCTGCAGCAGGGGCCGTGCGTGTATCAGGACTTACCGCGGCTACGTGTGACGGCATGGCTGTTGAGCGCCGGATCCTAGCCTGAAAGGGTATTCCCAAAGAAGTCATCCCGACTCTTATTCAGACCAGGAAAGGAGTCTGAGTTGGGGGCCTTGTCTCACAAGAGCCCTTACCTGATCTTCCATGAAGATAAGGCAGAGTTGAGAACTCGCCAACAATTTCTTCCGAAGGTGGTTTCGTCTTTCCATATAATCCAACCTATTGTGGTGCCAGTGGCTACTGACACCTTCACTGCGTCAAAGTCTCTTGATGTGGTTAGAGCATTGAAGATTTGTCAAAAGAACAGCTAGGATACGGAAAACAGAGACTGTATCCTGTATGCTTCCAACAAGATTGGGTGTCCTGCTTCTAAGCAGACCATTGCGCGCTGGATCAGAGGGACGATTCAGCACGCTCATTCCCCGGCAGGATTGCCGATACCGAAGTCTGTAAATGCCGATTCTACTAGAAAGGTGGGCTCATCCTTGGCGGCTTCCTGGGGGGTCTCGGCGTTACAACTTTGCAGAGCAGCTACTTGGTCAGGGGCAAACACGTTTGCAAAGTTTTACAGGTTTGACTCCTTGGCCGATGAGGACCTCAATTTTGGTCAATCGGTGCTGCAGTGTCATCCGCACTCTCCCGCCTGTACTGGAGCTTTGGTATAACCCCATGGTACTGAAGTGGACCCCAGCATCCTCTAGGACGTATGAGAAAACAGGATTCTAATACCTACCGGTAAATCCTTTTCTCCTAGTCCGTAGAGGATGCTGGGCACCCGACCCAGTGCGTACTTTACCTGCAGTTGTTAGTTTGTAGTTACACAAGTGTTGTGTTACGATTATTTTCAGCATGTTGCAAAACTTGTTCATTCCCGTTGGCGTGTGTTAAGTTGAATGCCATGCTGTGCGGCATGGTTGAAGTGTGAGCTGGTATGAATCTCACCGTTAATTTAAAAGTAAATCCTTTCCTCGAAATGTCAGTCTCCCTGGGCACAGTTCCTATACTGAGGTCTGGAGGAGGGGCATAGAGGGAGGAGCCAGTTCACACCCTTGAAAAGTCTTAAAGTGCCCATGGCTCCTGCGGAACCTTCTATACCCCATGGTACTGAAGTGGACCCCAGCATCCTCTACGGACTAGGAGAAAAGGATTTACCGGTCGTATTAAAATCCTGTTTTTGACTGGGTGCAGTAGTTTACACATGCACTCTGATGATGAGTTTATTTTATTAAAATACCTTGGTGGGGAAATGCAGGCTTATACTGTAATACAGGTTGAGTCTCCCATATCCATATATTGCAAAAACCGTAGGTCCTTTCTGATGCACTATCCCGCGTCACCCACCTGTCTGACTCGGCGCCTGGAGTGACACGGCTTCCCAGTGGACCCTACTAAACTAACACTGTGGTTCCTGAGTCCCCTGGCCGAGCTGCCAGCTGCAGCTTCCAAATCCTGAACTCCACACTGACTCTGCAGCCATCAGGACTCCTGGGCTGCGGCTGCTTCCTGGCTGCGCCGCGCTCCTCTACAGTGCTTTACGCCTGCACCAACCTGCCCTTCCAGATAATTTTGGGGTATCTGGATGACAGGTCGACAGCCAATAAGTCGACATTAACAAAAGGTCAACAGGAGCAGATGGTCAACATGACCATGATCGACACAGCGTATAGTCAACGTTAGGTTTTTTCCATTTTTATCTTTTAATTTTTTATACTTTACCATCCACATGGACTACAATTGGGAATAGTAACCTGCAGCGAGGGGACGCACTCATTTGGTTTCCATGTGCTCCAAGGTAAAACATGACCCCAAAAAATGTTGCGTCAACTGTGTTGATCATTTGACCATGTCTACTTTGTGCATGTTGACAATTTGGTGTCAGCCTTTTGACTGTCGACCCATTCTACCATAACTGCAGTTTGGATATCTGAGACTCCACCTGTACAACAATGGGGAGTACTTTATGTCTATAAGTGAAATCCTAGTGCAACACTTCCAGACATTACACTTCACATCCGTGTAGTGCCTAGTAAATGTTGTATCTCACACAAAACAAATCGGCATACAATGCCAGAAATGCTACTGACACAAGATGCGCAAAAAACACATGCTGTTCAGACAGCACTGCAGTTTTTCTGACGTTATACTACGTTTTCCTCCTGACAGGCCTGCAGTAGCATAGTAGTAGATTGTACAGTACTATGAACATGTGAGTCAGAAAATGCTCTGAAAGAAAACAAACTACAGTATAATCATTCTCATTTCATTATAATATAGCCTGTGTTATATATATTTTTATTATTATTATTATTATTATTATAGAGTGTTCGTCATGTGAACCATCTCCTTTCATCTTAAATGGATTTGGGAACCAAAAGCCTTACAGCAAACATGACCATGGCTACGAGAAATCTCCACCCAGGTTAGGATCATCAATTTCCATTGCAGTTTAGACCACTGATAGCATATTATGCGCCTTTAATAACTTGCTATTTTCTTGCAAGGTCCACAGGTTATCCACAGGATAACATTGGGATATGAGGTAGCGACAGCGGATTGGCATCAAACGATCAAAGCTTCGGCCTCCCAGAATGCAATGGCGCGGCAGGATCCAGACCATAGTCAATGGGCTGCTGGTTTTTAGCAGCCATAAATATTTTATTTTATTTTTATAGTCTGTGGTTTTGTTTGAGCGGCAACGCTTACCCACGTGTACAGTGCTGTTTCGGCGGGCGTCTCTGTAGGATGTACTAGCAAGTCCTGCAGATGTTACCAGGCTGTGCCGGAGCACGGGGAGAAGGTAAGGCATTGGTTCCGCTTAGTAGGGGGATATGCGAGACACAGCCGCACTGTTTTGGGTTGGAGACTACTGAACAGTCGCTGATGCGGCTGCCACCTCAGGTGCACCAGCGGTAGGCCTCAGGGATCATAGGCTCCAGTGGTAGTATGAGGCCACAGTCCCTAGGGTTGATGTCAACAGTGGGGAGTATGACGCTCCCTTGGTTGCCCCCCCCCCAGGTTCATGACCAGTTTTCTCAGAGTTTACCGCCATGAACTGAGTTCCTGCTATCCGTCTGAAATGCTGTGTATCTAAAAGGACCCAGTCGCAGCATAGACGGCTGTATGACTGGTGCGTCAGTGTTCACTTGGGCGTCTGTGTTCACTGTAGGTTCACGGGGCGGTTGTGTACACTAATAGAATCTGGGTCCACTCAGCGTTCCCTAACGTATTGATCGATCCTGGAAGCGGGCTGAAGTCTCCCTGTATCCCACTCTCCTGAGATGGGTGATACAGCACTAAGGGGGTAATTCAGAGTTGATCGCAACAGCAAATTTGTTAGCAGTTGGGCACAACCATGTGCACTGCAGGGGAGGAGGGGCAAATATAACGTGCAGAGAGAGTTAGACTTGGGTGTGGTGTATTCAAACTGAAATCTAAATTGCAGTGTAAAAATAAAGCAGCCAGTATTACCCTGCCCAGAAACAAAATAACCCACCCAAATCTAACTCTCTCTGCAAATGTTATATCTGCCACACCTGCAGTGCACATGGTTTTGCCCAACTGCTAACAAATTTGCTGCTGTGATCAGCTCTGAATTACCTCCTAAGTCTCTATCTACCTTTTGAGTATGAATAGTTGGATAAGTGCCTGATGCATATGAGTCTGTAAACTATTGCTGCTGTTTCTTTCGCTGTGCCACTGAATACGTTTAAACTCTGATATAAGGTAATGGAGTAATATGTTTCTCCTACATACTTGAAATTTATCTGTAGTTGATTATGTGCTCATGTTGCTTATTATTCTAATGTATAACCTGTGACTGATTGCTAGTGTGATTGCTGACTTTACTATAATTCTGTCAGTTTCTGTATATTCCGATCCTCAATGCTGGTGCAAGGCAGGGAGGGATCGGATTGTATGTCACTTTAACAAATTTTAAAGTCACTGCAGTCAAAAATTGTGCAGTTAACACTCTACAGGTCTGTGATTTATTTATCATGTCTAAGAGAGGCAAGGGTGAGGAGGATACACTCTCCACAGCAGCACCTACACTCATTTCATGTTTGTCTTGCAAAGTTGGGTTAACCTCTCAGGATCTGGTTCAAAATGGATTATGTGCAAATTGTTTCAGCTTTCACCAAAGCCTCTTGAATAATCCAAGGCAGGCACAAGTTCAGGTTGAACCACCATTGGCTACTTTGCACAGACATTATCCAGCATAGCTGAGTGGATAATGCCAGCTCCTATAACAGGGATAGGACACCCTATTAACCCTTACATGCAACATTCCACCTGGGGTTTATCACATCCAGTACAGGAATCGGCAGCCTCTCAACAAAAACAAGATAAAAGGCCGGTGGTAAGTAAATCACAGACCTGAAACAACATCTTCACAGTCTACACGTTTCAGATGAGAACTCGTCTGAGGATGAGGACTCATTGCACTCCGGGTCTGCAGCAGTGGCAGCCTGGGCTGATGCACTGGAGGATGATCTTTCATTGGCATCTAGAGAGCAAAAATCCCATATTGCACATATCAAACAGGTGGCTATTTTTATGGAAAAAGCAGTCTTGGATATGGGTACAATTGCCTCCCAGGCAGCAGTCTCAGCAGTAGCAGCTCGCAAAGTGGTTTGGCTATATGGAAAGCTGACTCCGAATCCAAGAAGGTTCTGGAGTCTTCGCCTTTTACTGGAGATATTCCTTTTGGTAAATAATGAAACAGTATTTTGGAGTCAGAAGCAGTCTCCAAGAAAGTGAAGTTTCCTTCCACACACAAATCCAAGCCTAGATTTCCAGCTTTTTGGCCCTTTCGGACTCGAAAAAAAGCAAAAGTAAAGGGTTATGGCAAACCATCTCAATCTGACAAGTCCTGTAAGATTAAAAAGCACTGGGCTACCAGAGGGCCGGAGGACCCCAGGGTGGGAGGCCGACGTCTTCAGTTTACACAGATCTGGCACAGTTTGCCACAGATGCCTGGGTGCAAGAAGCGGTATCTCACGGTTATGCGTTTGCTTTCAAGAAACACCCTCCTCAAAGGTTTTTCTGTACCAGCCCGTCTTCAGTGGAAACGAAGGCCAGGGCTTTGCAAGAGGCAGTTCAGAAGTTGCTTCAGTCAGGAGTGGCAATTCCAGTTCCTCCTATGCAATGAGGACAAGGTTTTTATTCCAACCTGTTTCTAGTCCAGAAGCCAAATGGGTCGTTCCGGCCCATACTCACATTCAAAGTGCTCAAAAAGTACATTTGGGTGCCTCCGTTTCATATGGAGACTTTACGTTCCATTATTTTGGCCATGGAGCCGGAGTATTTTATGGTATCCCTGGATATCCAGGATGCTTACCTGCATGTTACTATAGCACTGTCCCATCAGCGCTATCTCAGGTTTGCTATCCTCCAGCAACATTTTCAGTTTCAGGCCCTACCATTTGGAGTGGTCACAGCTCCCAGAGTATTCACCAAAATTATGGTGGTAATGGCATTTTATCTCAGTCAGCAGGGGATAAGGATTTTTCCATACCTCGACTTATTAATCCTGGCGCAATCTTAGGAATTGCTTCAGTGTCATCTGCAACAGACAATAGCTTGTTTGCAGAGACACGGTTGGCTCATAAATTGGGCAAAGTCGTCTCTTGTTCCGTCACAATGGATGACTCACTTGGGGGCTGTGTGGGATTCGGGTCTTCAGAGAGTAATTTTACCTCTGAACAAAATATCCAAAATTCAGTCAAGGATTCAGGAGCTGCTACACAGTCAAAGGGTATCCATTCAGGCAGCAATGCGTGTGATGGGGTTGATGGTGTCGACATTCGACATGGTGGAGTATGCTCAGTTCCACTCAAGACCTCTGCAACATCTGATCCTTTCCATTTGGAATGATTTTCATCAGATAATAAAAACGCAGAATATGGTCCTTCCTCTGGAAGTAAGGAGGTCATTAGCCTGGTGGCTACAAACATCCCATCTGTACAAACAGAGACGCTTTTGGATATCAGATTGGTAAATTCTGACAACGGATGCCAGCCTTTAGGGCTGGGGAGCGGAGTCAGGAAGGAGTTTCTTCCTTGGTCTACTGCCCCTGGAAGCAAGTTGCCTACCAATAAATATATTGCAACTTCGGGCCATATATATGGCACTTATTCAGGCAAAGGACATCCTTCAGGGGAAACCAGTTCAAATCCGCTCGGACAATGCAATGGCAGTAGCGTACCTCAACCATTAGGGAGGAAATCGCAGCCAAAATGCAATGAAGGAGGTAAGTCACACGTTAAAGTGGGCATAACTTCATCATCCAGCCTTGTCCGCAGTGTTCATTCCGGGAGTCCTAAACTGGGAAGCAGATTTTCTCAGTCGACATACCATTCATGTAAACGAATGGGCTTTACACCCTGAAGTCTTTCAAATTCTGGTGGACAAGTGGAGGTTACCGGAGATAGATCTCATGACGTCCCGTGAGACCAACAAAGTTCTCGCATACAGGTCAAGAACAAAGGATCCCAAATCGATCTTTGTAGATGCCCTGTCAGTGAGATGGGACTTTCGTCTGGCCCATGTGTTTCCACCAATCGCCCTGTTACCCAGGGTGATGCGAAAGGCAAAACAAGGAAGGGGCACCGTGATACTCATAGCTCCGGCTTGGCCCAGAAGACATTGGTACACAGATCTGCAGAGGCTGTCGATGGATGCTCCATTCCCACTCCCTCAACGTCCAGATCTACTGCCTCAGGGTCCTTGCTATCACAAGCACCTGGATCGACTGTCTTTGACGGCATGGCTCTTGAAACTTCCATCCTGAATGAGGTATCTCACAACAGGTAATTCAAGCAATTCTCAGAGCAAGGAAACCTTCCTCAGCTCGCATTTTTCACCGAATATGGCAAGCCTATATTCAGTGGTGAAGTGACTGGAAATTTGACCCTAGGTCTTTTGAGAGTTTCCAGAGTCCTAGCATTCCTTCAGGCAGGAATGGACCACTAAAACGAGTGGATCTTAAATAGTTGACAGCAAAAGTTCTTTTTCTACTGGCTATTACTTCAGCTAGAAGAGTTTCAGATTTAGGGGCACTATTATGTCGCCCTCCTTTTCTGATTCTTTTATCTACATAGAGCGGTCCTCAGAACCAAATCTGGGTATCTTCCTAAGGTGGTGTCTAAAGTCCACCTTAACAAAGAAATTGTACTCCCGGCCTTCCAAGGGCCAGACCTTTCGGCGGGAGATGCATCGTTAGACGTAGTCCGTGCTTTAAAGATCTACGTGGATCGTACCAGTGCCATCACAAAAACAGACACTCTCTTTGTTCTCTACGGATTTCACAAGAGAGGATGGCCTGCTGACAAGCAGACACTGGCGAGGTGGCTTCGAATCACTATTTCAGAAGCATATTCTCAAGCTGATCTCCCTGTTTCGGCTAATGTCTCTGCTCGCTCTACTCGTAATGTAGGTCCGTCATTGTGCAGCACAACATAGTGCTTCAGCAGAACAGATACAGTATGTAAGGCAGCCACATGGTCTTCCATTAACACATTCATTAGACATTATGCCTTTGATAACTTTGCCTCTCAGGATGCTGAATTCGGGCAAGGATTCACCTGTCCAGTCAGGAGTGTCCCCACCACTAAATTGCTTTGGGACGTCCCAATGTTATCCTGTGGATAACCTGTGGACCCTGCAGGAGAAATAATAGTTATGGTAGATTTACCGTTGATAACTCTATTTCTCCTACGTCCACAGGGATCCCACCCTGATGCACCTGATTTGAGGATCCTTTCACCTACTAACCTCTTCCTTCTTGTACGGAAGGGTGTGCATGTGTGTTCGTCTCACCTGATTAGGTGTCTCTATGATGCTCCTGCCTTGAGCTTTGGAAAACAACTGATTTGCCTGAGCCAGGAGGCAGGGATATAGGGACGGGCCCGTTGCATTCTGGGAGGCCGAAAGCTTTGTTCGTTTGGTGCCAATCCGCTGTCACTACCTCATATCCCAATGTAATTCCTGTGGACTTAGGAGAAATAGAATTATCAACGGTAAGTCTACCATAACGATTATTTTTGAAAAAGTAATTGACTGCTTATGCTTTCTTTTATGATGGTAAGTATTTAAACTGCCTTATTTACGTAGCTGCATCTTGGATGTGAAAATTTAAAGTGCACTCTTGCCAGTGTTTAAGGACTTTTATCTTCAGAAAATTGGCCAATACGTTACTATAGTGCTTAGGTGTGTTCCGGAGTACAGTAAGTCTGACAACTTGACTTTTGTGGTCAGAAATAGAGGGACAGCACCAGATATCAGAAAAAAGGAGATTTATGGTAGACTTACCATGGTTACATTTCTTTCTGCGAGGTACACTGGATTCCACAGGGAATTACATCAGGGGTGTAGAGTTGGATCTTGATTTGAGGCACCATCAGGCTAAAACTTTGACTGTTCCCAGGATGCATTGCACCACCTCCTCTACAACCCCGCCTCCAGGCACTGCAGTTCAGTTTCGTTAACCAATCCAATGCAGTAGCAGGTAAGAGACACGGTAGATGTTAGTCACATAGAACCACGTTCTCACGACAGGAGAAGGGACTAGAGGCTAATGCCATACAAACCCAAAGAAGCTAAGTGCATCAGGGTGGGTGCCCTGTGGAATCCAGTGCACCTCTCAGAAAGAGATTTGACCATGGTAAGTCTACCATAAATCTCCTTTTCTGCAGCGGGGTACACTGGGATTCCACAGGGAGTACATCGGCGATGTCTTAAAGCAGTTCCTCATGGGAGGAGACGCACCGTAGTGGGCACAAGAACCCCGCGTCCAAAGGAAGCATCCTGGGAGGCGGAAGTATCAAAGGCATAGAACCTGATGAACGTGTTCACTGAGGACCACCTAGCCGTCTTGCACAATTGTTCAGCGGACGCGCCTCGGCAGGCCGCCCAAGAAGGTCCGACAGAGTAGAATGGGCTTTAATAACAGCAGGAGCTGGAAGACCAGCCTGTGCATAGGCTTGTGCAATCACCATTCTAATCCATCTGGCCAAGGTTTGCTTATTCGCAGGCCAGCCACGTTTGTGAAAACCAAAAAGTACAAAAATGGTATCTGACCTCCTAAAGGGAAGCAGTCCTCTCTTCGTAAATACAGAGAGCCCGTACCACATCCAAAGACCGCTCTTTGGAGGACAAACCAGAAGAGATAAAGGCTGGAACCACAATCTCTTGGTTAAGATAAAAAGATGATACCACCTTAGGTAGATAACCAGGGCGAGTTCGAAGAACTGCCCAATCACGGTGAAAAATCAGAAAGAGTGGACGACAGGACAAAGCGCCTAAGTTCGACACCCTCCCAGCAGAGGCAATAGCCAGTAAAAACACGACCTTAAGTGTAAGACATTTAAGATCCACAGACTCAAGAGTTTCAAATGGAGACTCTTGTAGGGCGTTTAAGACAAAAGACAGATCCCATGGAGCCACAGGAGGGAAATAGGGAGGCTGAATCTGTAAAACACCATGAGTGAAAGTATGAACGTCAGGAATAGACGCAATATTCCTCTGAAACCACACCAACAAGGTAGATATATGAACCTTGAGGAAAGGCCAGACGAAGGCCTAAAGCTAAGCCTTTCTGCAGAAAAGCCAAAGACCTGGAAGTTCTGAACGAATAGGCATCATGGTTCTTAGCAGCACACCATGTGAAGAGTTCCAGACCCTGTAATAAATCCTTGCAGAAGCCGGTTTGCGGGCCTTCAACATAGTTTGAATAACTGCCTCAGAGAATCCTTTGGCCCTCAGGAGTGAAGCTTAAAGAGCCACGCCATCAAAGCCAGTCTGGCCAAGTCCGGACAGACACAATGGCCCTGAACGAGGAGGTCTGGACGTTGGGGAAGCAGAAGAGGATGCTTTATCGATAGACCCTGCAGTGCGTCTACGAACGCTGCTTGAGGATCCCTTGTCCTTGATCAGAAGACCGGAACCTTGTGATTGTGTCGAGACGCCATCACGTCTACATCTGCTAGGCCCCACTTGCCCACTAGGAGTCGAAAGACTTCTGGATGAAGACTCCACTCTCCGGCGTGAACGTCCTGATGACTGAGGAAGTTCGCTTCCCAGTTGAGGACTCTGGGAATGAACACTGCCGATATTGCTGGCAGATGGCATTCCGCCCAACGTAGGATTTTTGATACTTCCAGCATTGCCATGCGGCCTAGAATGCCGTCTTGATGATTTATGTATGCCACCATGGTGGCATTGTCTGATTGTACTTGAACGGGCCTGTTCTGTACTAGAGGCAGGGCCAGTGTCAACACATTGAACACTGCCCGCAATTCCAGAATGTTTATCGGGAGGAGAGATTCCTCCCTGGTCCATCGACCCTGGAGAGAGTGTTGCTCCAACACCGCGCCCCAACCCTGCAGGCTGGCATTCGTTGTCAGGAGGACCCAGTTGGTGATCCAGAAGGGACAGCCCCTGCTCAACTGTTGGTCCTGTAGCCACCAGCTCAGTGACAGACGAACCTCCAGAGTCAAGGAGATCACTTGAGACCTGATCCAGTGAGGCAGGCCGTCCCACTTGGAAAGGATTAAGCTCTGCAGAGGGTGGGAATGAAATTGAGCGTACTCTACCATGTCGAAAGCCGACACCATGAGGCCTAGTACTTGCATCGCCGAGTGTATCGACACTCTTGGGTGAGAGAGGAAATATCTGATCCAGTCCTGAAGTTTCAGGACTTTCTCTGGAGATATGGATATCTGGACACCCTTTTGACTAGCAGCACATCCCATACAGTAAAACCACCCCAGTGCGCAGATTACCTCCCTTTTTGTTAAATTTCTCTGGAGATGAAAACAATTGTTGGCTGTGTGTGTCCAGCAGTGCCCCCAGGTGCACCATGCTCTGAGCAGGGACCAGCGAGGACATTTTCCAGTTGATGAGCCACCCGTGGGCTTGTAGAAATTGGACCGTCCGTTCTAGATGACTGTGGAGAACCTCTTGGGAGTTTGCTAGGATCAGCAAGTCGTCCAGATACGACAGGATCCTGATTCCCTGACGCCGGAGTAGAGCCGTCATCACGGCCATGACCTTGGTGAATATCCAAGGGGCCATGGCCAATCCAAAAGGCAGTGCCTGCAATTATTAATATAGGTTGCCAATAGCAAACTGACAATATTGCTGATGTGACATGGCAATATGTATGTGCAGGTAAGCATCCTGTATGTCCAGGGATACCATATAGTCTTCGGGTTCGATGGCCAGCACAATGGAGCGCAGAGTTTCCATACGGAATTTGGATACTCTCACAAATTTGTTCAATGATTTGAGGTCGAGTATAGGCCGGAAGGACCCATTTGGCTTCGGAACTAGAAACAGGGTCAAATAGTATCCCCTGCCTCTCTGAGACAGAGGTACCGGCACTACAACTCCTGTGTCCAGGAGGGATTGTACAACCAAGTGTAGAGCTTGCGCTTTTAACGGATCCGAAGGGATTACCATCGTGCAGAACTGGCGAGGGGGACATCTCTTGTTAGAGATTGCGTACCCGTGAGAGACAACTTCCCGCACCCAGGCATCCGAAGTGGTCGTTAACCAGGCCTGGGCAAACTGCAGAAGTCGGCCTCGCACCCTGGGGTCCCCCAGAGGGAGGCCCGTCCCATCATGCAGCAGGCTTGTCTTGTTTGGAAGTAGGCTGACGGGCGGCCCAGGATTGTTTAGAGTTGGGCTTAGTGGTTTTATTAAGCACGAGCCTGTCTCGGGTACACCTGACCTTTTGCTTTTCCTGGAGGTCGAAAGGAACAAAAAGTGGTACTCTTAGTCACAATCTTGTTCAGATCTTCCCCTTTAAAAGGGAGCACCTCCAAGGTCTTTTTGGAGTCCAGGTCCACCTTAACCAAGTATTTCGCAAGCCAGGATAGACGTAATAGACGCCTTGGCCGCCATTACACCTGCATCAGAGGCCGCCTCCTGAATGTAGTGGGAGGCTGCGGTAATATAGGACAAATATTGTCTGGCAGTGTTAGAAAAATCCTGAGGTAGCTCATCCTCAATTGCCTGAACCCATGCTTCAATTCCTTTCGCAGCCCAGGAGGCTGCCATAGTGGGTCTATGTACAGCACCAGTAAGAGTAAACAGTCTTCAGGCAACCCTCCACACGCTTATCAGTCGGTTCAGTGAGGTGACAGGCAGAGTATAGTGTTCACTCTAGGCTGTTTTAGCAGGGCGCCGCGCCCTGCCCGTTTTTTAGAAGGCAAAACCCGCCCTGCGCCTTTTGCGGCGCCCTGCTAGAACAGCCGCCCGCTTCCTGCCCTCCCAGCATGTAAAGATGCCGTGCGCATGCGAGCGGCATCCATTCACGCATTGGGAGAGAGCAGGGGGAAGCCCAGCACCGACGGAGGTGCTGGGCACGCCCCCAACAGTGACGTCGATGGCCGCAGACGCCCTCTATAGCAGCGTCTGTGGGCCGCACCGCCCACTAAAATTATGGGGGCGTGGCCACCCCCCTAATTTGCATGCCCGCGCCAATGTGCCCCCGAACTCCGGCACCCTGCCCCTTCATCATCCTAGAAGGAACACTAAGAGTAGATGACCCCACAAGATGTGCGACATGAGAGTCCACCGGCGGTGGTGTTTCCCACTTGTTACTCAACTCCACAGGGATAGGATAACGAGCTAGCATATTTTTAGACAGGGAAAATTTCTTTCCTGGAGACTACCAGGATTCCTGATGTATGTCAATTAAATGGTCAGAATGTGGTAAGACTACTTTAGCAACCTTCTGACGTTTGAATTTATCAGATGTCTTGGCTGTAGTAGTAGGCTCGATCTTATCATCTATTTGTAGAATCAGCTTAATAGCCCCCAGTAGGTCAGGAACATCAACCTGGGTTGTAGATTCCTCATTAAGAGCAACTGTATCGGTGTCTGACGGATCAGTATATTCCCCATCCTCATCGGAAGAATTATCCGAAATATTAGTGGATTGTGAGTAAGAAATGGCCCGCTAAGATGACCCCTTGGCCCCAGAGGGGCGTGGGGTAGACTTGTGTCTAACCAAAGATTGATTCAATTGTTGTAACTGGGTAGGCAGAGTGTCCGCCCAGGGCGGATTAACTACAGGAACAATATGTGGCTGTAATGGCACAGGAGGTCCCACAGGGGGCGTAAGATGTGTTACAAGCGTATTCAGCATACGTTAGAATGCTGCCCAAGGTGGGTCCTGATTGGCCACAGGTGCTGCGGGTTGACTGGGAGGTGTATGGCACCCAGCGCCTGAATCAGCAGCTAACACTTCCCCCTCGGGTAAATCCATGGTGCCAGCAGTGCAGGATGCAGAAGCGTCCGCGGATTTTCCGCCCTGTGTGGCAGACATTATAGGGACTTAGAGCGTGACAGTACAATATAGCCAGACAAACACAATACCTGCAAATAACCCCCCCCTGTGTTATGTGATCGTAAACACAGGACACAAACAGAGGATTTAAGCGATATGAGGTGACTGAAACACACAGTAAAAAATACCAGATCTATGTGTGATACAGGAGAATGAAACCCACACAACAGCTACAGGCACACTCAGTCACAGGTACAATGCAGAAGGTATTACAGATAAACAATAAAACTGGACTAGTAAAACTGCATATAAATATTTATGAATATAGATATAACAATGCACAGTAGATACTGGATGTATATCACAGAATACTTGTACTAAATATTCAGATAGCAGCACACTTGTTATTAACGAACACTGTCTAAAATGACATGTAGAATACTTAAGTGCCTGTAAATGCACAGCGCTGATGAGACAGGTGGCTCTACAGAGGAGACAGAGCCCTGCAGTCCCGGGGATCAGCCCAGCTAGTAGTGAAGATGGCCCCAAAATCTCTGTCAGGGAGTGAGGGAGAGTGAAATGCAGCTTCCAGGTTGGGAACACCAGCAGTAGATGGCGCCCGGAGCTGGGGGAGGGGCTACAGGTCAGCGCCTTATCCCCTATGCTGGTCCTCACCACCAGGTACTGTGGAGCCTATATAAAACGGATTTTTAGTAAATCCGACCTTTGCTTCCTTGCCCTGCTGGACTGTGCAGTACAGTGTCCACGCCAGTGGCGCGGTCCGTCTCCCGGGACCACAATTAACCGGCGGGTCCCACCTGGGGGATCCTCTTACCTCCTCCCTGATGTGCAGCCACGCAATCCTGGACAGCGTCAGCGGTGGTGTGCCTGATGAACAGTGCGCCTCCACTGCAAGTACCCTGGAACCCTGCCGCGGGAGTATGTTGTGCTGCTGGAGAGGTGATGGAGCCGCAGCACAGAATGTCAGACTGACATAAACAGTGCTGCGGCCCTTGAAGTCTTCTTAAAAAGCTCTTTTCAGGGATGCCTAGCGCAGCCCCACCTGTTACTGACCTGCTCTGCAGGCACCAACTGACAAACTGAGCTCCAGTGCCTGGAGGTGGGGTTATAGAGGAGGCAGTGCAATGCATCCTGGGAACAGTCAAAGCTTTAGCCTGTTGGTGCTTCGGATCAAGATCCAACTCTACACCGCCGATGTATTCCCTGTAGAATCCCAGTGTACCCCGCTGCAGAAAACGAGTTTTATGGTAAGAACTTACCTTTGTTAAAACTCTTTCTGCGAGGTACACTGGGCTCCACAAGGAATGGACAATGGGGTGTAGAGTAGGATCTTGATCCGAGGCACCAACAGGCTCAAAGCTTTGACTGTTCCCAGAATGCATAGCGCCGCCTCCTATATCACCCCGCCTCCCTGCACAGGATCTCAGTTTTCAGTTAACCAGTCCAATGCAGTAGCAGGAAAAGAGACGACAACGGTTAGTAGCCACAACACCGCATTCTCACGACAGGAGACGTGTCAGCGGCTAATGCCATACCAACCCAAAGAAGCTAAGTGCGTCAGGGTGGGCGCCTTGTGGAGCCCAGTGTACCTCGCAGAAAGAGTTTTAACAAAGGTAAGTTCTTACCATAAAATTCGTTTTCTGCTGCGGGGTACACTGGCCTCCACAAGGAATGGACAATGGGAATGTCCTAAAGCAGTTCCTTATGGGAGGGGACGCACTGTTGCGGGCACAAGAACCCGGCGTCCAAAGGAAGCATCCTGGGAAGTGGCAGTATCGAAGGCATAGAACCTTATGAACGTGTTCACAGAGGACCACGTGGCCGCCTTGCACAATTGTTCAAGGGTCGCACCACGTTGGGCCGCCCAAGAAGGTCCAGGTCCAACAGACCGAGTAGAATGGGCCTTAATGTGATTAGGAGCAGAGAGACCAGCTCTCACATAAGCATGTGCAATCACCATTCTAATCCATCTGGCCAGAGTTTGCTTGTGAGCAGGCCAGCCCCGTTTGAGAAACCCAAACACAACAAAAAGAGAATCAGATTTCCTAATAGGAGCAGTTCTCTTCACATAGATACGGAGAGCCCGTACCACATCCAAAGACCGCTCTTTGGGAGACAGATCAGGAGAAACAAGTGCCGGAACTACAATCTTCTGATTAAGGTGGCACCGGTCACGGTGAAAAATCAGATATAGGGAACTACAGGACAAGGCACCCAAATCCGACACTCTTCTAGCTGAAGCAATAGCCAGCAGAAACACCACCTTAAGGGAAAGCCACTTAAGGTCAGCAGAAACAAGAGGTCCAAATGGAGACTCTTGTAACGCCTCCAAAACCACCGACAAGTCCCAAGGAGCCACAGGCGGGACATAGGGAGGTTGGATACGCAACACGCCCTGAGTAAAGGTATGCACATCAGGTAAGGTCGCAATTTTTCTCTGAAACAACACCGACAAGGCAGATATTTGAACCTTGAGGGAGGCCAGACGCAGGCCTAAGTCCAGGCCCTGCTGAAGAAAAGCCAACAAATTGGCTATACTAAACTTGGAAGTATCTTAATCGTTAGATGCGCACCAAACAAAGTAAGAATGCCAGACCCTATAGTAAATCCTAGCTGAAGCCGGTTTCCGGGCCCGCAACATAGTTTGAATGACCGCCTCAGAAAACCCTTTAGCCCTTAAGACGGAAGCTTCAAGAGCCACGCCGTCAAAGACAGCCGGGCTAGGTCCTGGTAGACACAGGGGCCCTGAAAGAGGAGGTCTGGGCATTGTGGAAGTAGAATTGGACGCTCTGACGATAGGCCTTGCAGGTCTGAGAACCAGTGCCGTCTGGGCCACGCTGGAGCTATGATAAGCAGAATTCCTTTTTCTTGCTTGAACTTCCGAATTACCCTGGGCAGGAGTGACACCGGAGGGAACACGTACGGCGGCCGAAACCTCCACAGTACCGCCAGCGCATCCACGAATGCTGCTTGAGGATGCCTTGTCCTTGCTCCGAAGACCGGAACCTTGTGATTTGTGTCGAGACACCATCAGATCTACGTCTGGAAGGCCCCACCTTTCCACTAGGAGTTGAAACACTTCTGGATGGAGGCCCCACTCGCCGGCATGCACGTCCTGACGACTGAGAAAGTCCGCTTCCCAATTCAGGACTCCCGGAATGAATATTGCCGATATGGCCGGTAGAAGGCGTTCTGCCCACTGTAGAATCCGTGAGACTTCCTTCATTGCTAGGCAGCTTCGAGTGCCGCCTTGATGATTTATGTAAGCCACTGTGGTGGCGTTGTCCGACTGTACTTGAACAGGACAGTTCTGAATTAAATGCTGGGCTATGTTCAAGGCATGGAAGACCGCTCGCAACTCCAGAATATTGATCAAGAGGAGGGACTCCTCCTTGGTGCACCGCCCCTGAAGGGAGTGTTGCTCCAGCACCGTGCCCCAACCTCTTAGACTGGCATCTGTCGTCAACAGAACCCAGTCGGATATCCAGAACAGACGGCCCCTGCACAGTTGTTGGTCCAGGAGCCACCAGAGCAGCGACAGACGGACCTCCGGAGTCAATGAGAGCATTTGAGACCTGATCCGGTGAGGCAGGCCGTCCCATTTGGCTAGAATCAGCCTCTGGAGAGGGCGAGAGTGAAATTGAGCGTACTTCACCATGTCGAATGCTGACACCATGCGGCCCAGCACCTGCATTGCCAAATGTATCGACACTTGCGGACGAGAAAGGAAGCAACGAATCCTGTCCTGAAGTTTCAGGACTTTCTCCTGAGACAGGAACAACAGCTGGTTGTGAGTGTCCAATAGTGCTCCCAGATGCACCATGCTCTGAGCAGGGATCAGGGATGACTTCTTCCAGTTGATGAGACACCCGTGGGCTTGCAGAAACCGGACAGTCAGATCTAGATGACGTAGGAGAAGTTCTGGGGAATTTGCCAGGATTAACAAGTCGTCCAAATACGGCAGTATCCTGACCCCTTGACGGCGGAGTACCACTGTCATCACCGCCATGACTTTTGTAAAGACTCATGAAGCCGTTGTTAAACCAAAAGGTAACGCCCGAAACTGGTAATGGCAGTTGCCAATCGCAAATCTCAGGTATTGCTGATGAGACACTGCTATAGGAATATGCAGGTAAGCATCCTGTATATCCAGGGAGACCATGAAGTCCCCAGGTTCCAAGGCCAGAACTATAGAGCGAAGGGTTTCCATCCAGAACTTGGAAACCTTCACAAACCTGTTCAATGCCTTGAGGTTGAGAATGGGCCGGGAGGACCCATTCGGTTTCGGGACTAGAAACAGCGGAGAATAGTACCCCGGCCCCTCTGCGCAAGAGGAACCTGTACGACGACTCCTGTATCCAGGAGGGTCTGTACCACCGAATGTAGAGTGTTTGCCTTTGTCTTGTCCAACGGGACATCTGTCTGGCAAAATCGATGAGGGGGTCTGTTTTTGAAGGCTATGGCGTAACCTCGAGTGACGTCTTCCCGTACCCAGGCATCTAAAGTGGTCTTCAACCATTCCTGGGTATACCCTAGAAGCCGGCTCCCCACCCTGGGATCCCCCAGAGAGAGGCCCGCCCCGTCATGCGGCAGGCTTATCTGTCTTGGAAGCTGGCTGACGGGCCGCCCAGGCTCTTTTGGACTTCGACACAGAAGGAGCAGTACTTGGCAGACAGGCAGTTTTGGCAGTAGCCAAGTCAGCCACAATCTTATTTAAATCCTCCCCAAACAGAATATCTCCCTTAAAAAGGGAGTACCTCCAGGATTTTTCTAGAGTCCAGATCCACAGACCAGGATCTCGGCCACAATATCCGGCGAGCAGGGACTGACGTAGTAGATACCGGATACCGGCATCAGAAGCCGCCTCTTTAATATAACGAGAAGCTGTGACAATATAAGACAAGCATTGTCTAGCATGGTCAGAGGAGATTTCACCATCTAACTCCAAGGCCCATGCTTCAATGGCCTCTGCAGCCCAAGTAGCTGCAATAGTGGGCCTTTGTGCAGCACCCGTGAGGGTGTAAATCGCTTTCAGACAACCCTCCACACGTTTATCCGTAGGCTCTTTTAGAGACGTGATGGTGGTGACCGGTAGAGCTGAGGAAACCACCACCCTAGCCACATGTGAGTCCACTGGAGGAGGTGTTTCCCAATTCTTAGACAGCTCCGGCGCGAGGGGATAGCGAGCCAGCATCTTCTTTTGAGGCACAAACTTCGTACCCGGGTTTTCCCAGGGTTCCTGACGTATATCAATAAGGTGGTCAGAGTGAGGTAAAACTTGTTTAATCACCTTCTGACGCTTGAACCTATCTGGTTTTCTTAGGAGGAACGGATGGCTCGGGATTATCCGTAATCTGTAAAATTAACTTAATAGCCTCCAAAAGATCAGGAACATCCACATGTGAACCACCCTCCCCATCAGCCGTATCTGAGTCAGAACCTGTGGGGTCAGTGTAAGTGCCGTCTTCATCCGATGAGGTGTCAGTGACAGCAGTGGATTGTGAGGAGACAAGCGCTCGCTTAGAGCACCCCTTGGACGTAGGCGAGCGACGGTCAGACTTTTTAGTAGTCAGGGACTGGTTCAACTTCTTTATTTGAGCAGATAAATCGTCCGCCCACGGCGGGTTAGCTGCAGGGACCACAAACGGTTGCACCGGCATTGGGGGTCCCATAGGGGGTGTTAGTGTATGAACTAGCGTATGCAGAAGCATGGAAAAAGCGTCCCACGGCGGGTCATTATTTGCCACCGTCCCACTGGGGGGCAAGGAGCCCCCAGAACCAGAGCCCAAAGCTGCTACATTCTCCTCATAGGTATCTGCGGCTTCAGCAACACCGGCAGTGTGTTCAGCCCCAGAACGGTTACCCTCAGAAGCAGACATGATATAACTTGCAGTATCGGGTAACAGTACAATTTGTCAGCAGCACAATACCTCTAGCCCAAACCCCTGCGCAGAGATAAAGGAGAGATATGGTGACTAAATCACAGAGAAAAATACGTAATACAGTATATCTTTGTGAAAATCCTATATTAGATAAAACCTGACGCACCAAGCCCCCTCAGGTTATAGAATATAGGGATAGCAGGTTGAGTGAAAGACACGAAATGGACACCACTCAGCTATCAAATGCACACACAAATAGTCACAGTTTGTACAATGCAGAGGTTATTACTAACAATAATACTGCACTGGACTAGCTTACACAGCTATATAACAATAGATATAACAGTATACAGTAAGAACTGGATGTTTATCACAGGGTAATTGTACTAGGAAACCCTGACTAAATGCACTCTTTCTTAACTAACACTGACTAAAAAAGGCAGGTAGAATACTTAAGTGTCTTGTAAAGTCACAGCACTGACAACCAGGCGGCTTTACATAGGAGGATTTGCTCAAGCATTCCCAGGAACAGTGAGCTGAGGGATAATGGCGCCGCAGACACTGCCAGGGAGTGAGGGAGAGACAGATATGCAGCTCCAGGGCGGGAACATTTGCAGAAAATGGCGCCCTGGGGCTGGGGGAGGGGCTCCAGGTCTAAGCCTTATCCCCCTGCTGGCAAAACCACCGGGTACTGCGGCCTCTAATAAAACGGTTTATAGTGAAAACCTGACCTGTCCCATGGCCTGGTGATCTAGTGGGATCGCCGGTACTGCCACAGTGTCCACCGCCAGCGCGCGCGGCCCGCCTCCCACTGACCGCGCCGGATCGCGATAAAGACCGGGTCCCGCAAGCGGGACCCACTTACCACCTCCCGAAGCGCGGCCACGCGATCCCGGAGAGCCCCCGTCGTGTGTGCCTGACAAGAAGAAAACCGGAGCCTCCTGCTGTAGTTACCCGGCAACCAGGGCTCGGGAGTGTACAGCGCCGCTGGGGAGAGCCAGAGCTGCAGCCGTGAATGTCCACTGACATGTACACACTGCTGCTGCCCTTGAAGTCTTTCCCTTAGAAAAAAAGCTCTTCTTAGTGCTGCCTGGAGCAGCCCCTCTGTTAAGTGCCTGCTACTGCAGCACCAACTACAAAACTGAGATCCTGTGCAGGGAGGCGGGGTGATATAGGAGGCGGCGCTATGCATTCTGTGAACAGTCAAAGCTTTGAGCCTGTTGGTGCCTCGAATCAAGATCCTACTCTACACCCCATTGTCCATTCCTTGTGGAGCCTGTTAGGGTATGTTAACCTATTCAGGTCTGGTCTATAAACTCTCTGCAGTCATCAGTCAGAATTCTGTTCCTTTAGCAACCGGTTGGAGGTCAATGAATGATAAGATGACACAAGTTCATGTGTAACCGAAGCAAATCATAAATGACCTGCTAGGGGCCGTCATAGCTTTATTATTAATACATCGATTGTCATACAATGTTCCAAGTGGCAACTAGAACAGCCTTGAAAATGGTTATTGTTTCGTTTATCAGTCTTTCGGACATAAACTCAGAAGATTTCTTTCAGCATTCTTCTCAATTAGCCTTGGATCTATCTGGTGTTGCTTTGTCCGCCTTGGATACATTTAATGTTGCATTTGTCTTTTACAAGTCATGCTTTAAAACAAGATATTCAGCAAATATAGTATTCTGACCAGCTCTGCACATTTTTCTTAAGGACACAAACTCATTTTGTGATTAACAGTAAATATCTTAATAAATGCGAAAAAGCGTGAATCAATATATATTTGCTATACTGCGGAAGCTCCTACACTATCATTTCCCCTCTTTTTGATTCCACTTTTTCTCCCTATTCTACCTACACTAGGCCTGAACTATTCCCTTTCAGTAAACCAGTTGCCTGGACTTATAGTCTAAACCTTGGGGATTACCCTTAACAACAACCAAAGGATAAGCAACTTCATTCTTCTGGCTGGAGAGTCACTGTCAGCTTCTTCGACTGGGAGGCGTGTAATCAGGTATCACGACCCTTCACCCTGATTGAGGTAGGCGTGGTTAGCAGCACTTGATATGGACCATCATATCTTGGTTCAAAGGTCTTTCTCACATGTCTCTTTAAATAGACCCAATCTCCTGGATTTAGCTTATGCGTAGCTGATCCTTCTGGGTCTGGAATGGAAGAAAACACTCGGCAATTGAGGTTAGTCAATGTTTTACAGACCTCCTGTACATAACCTGTTAAATCACCATGATTATGTTGTAATTGTTGTGGATAATAACAACCTGTCCTTGGAGCTGACCCAAACAATATTTCATATGGAGTCAGTTTACTAGGTCTCATGGGTGTGGTCCTAATATTGAACAAGACTATAGGTAGGCATTCTGGCCAAGTTCTTTTGGTTTCTGTCATCATTTTCTGTAGTTTTAGCTTAAGGTCAAAGTTCAGATGTTCCCCCTCCCCACTCGCCTGGGGATGGTAAGGCACGTGGAAGGCCTGCTGTACCCCCAAATCTTTCATTATATGCTGCATGACTTCTCCTGTGAAATGTGTACCTCTATCTGATTCTATAACCTCAGGTATCCCAAATCTACATACTACTTCTGCTATCAGTTTCTTTGCAGTGGTTTTTTCTGTGGCTTTGCCTACTGGCCAGGCTTCGGCCCAGTGACTAAACATGTCCGTTGCTACTAGTACATATTCATATGGACCGCTTCGTGGCAACTGTATATAGTTGATTTGTAGTCTTTGAAATGGGTAAGAGGCTTTGGGTATAGTTCCTAGAGGTGTCTTGGTTCTTTGTCCTGGATTGCTGATTCCACAGATCCAGCATCCTGCTACAAAGTTTGTTGCAGCTTTATTGAAGCCTAGAGCTATCCAATGCTCTTGTACTCTATTTACCATGGCTTCCTTTGAATGATGTACTTGTCCATGAGCTACTTGTAACATAGGTGGAAATAGAGCTGCTGGTAGACAGTACTTTAATTCTCTTGACTTCCAAAGTCCATGTTCATCTTCTTCTGCCCCCAATCGTGTCCATTTCTCCTTTTCTCCTTGTGATGCTTGTTGTTGAATTTTGATCAACTCCCCTTCACTGGGCATTTGCTTCACATCTTGAGCTACGAAGACTTGCTCAGGTTCTTTTGATTGTAAGGCAATTCTCTTGGCTTCTGCATCTGCAAATGCATTTCCTTTAGCTTCCATGGTTTGGCTCTTAGTATGTGCTTGTACCTTGATTATGCCAATTCTTTTAGGTAGTTCCATAATAAAACTGGCATGTTTGATGGGTTTTCCATTTGCACCTTTGAAGTCCCTACTTTTCCAAATAACAGCGTAATCCTGGGACACCCCCCCCAAGCATAGCGTGAATCCATGTAGATGTTAGCTGTCATGTTTTCAGCATGTATGCAGGCTTTGGTCATTGCTATGAGTTCTGCTTCTTGTGCTGACATTCTTGGTCCAGAATCTATGACTTCAGTTTCAGTTGTTACTGCATATCCTGTCCTTGGGGATCCATTATCATAATATCTTGATCCATCGACGAACAGGTTCATGTCTAGATTGTCCAGTGGTGTATCTTGGACATTAGGAAGAAGTAAAGTCTCTAATTCCATGAGGGCTAGGCAATCATGTGGAAATGTTTGTGTTGTATTTTCTGCGTCTGTAGCAGCATTTTCCTCCTCATCTGACGATTCACCATCATTACCATTTCCCCCTCTCCTCCCCTCTTTTGAATCGTTGATGGGAAGGAGTGTAGCTGGGTTTAGTACAGTTCATCTTGTGATGGTGACATGGGAGGCGCTTAAATAGTGCTACTTCATATTTGGTAAGTCTGGCTGCAGAAAGATGCTTGCTTTTTTCTTGACTTAGTATTTCTGTTACAGCGTGCGGTACTTGTATACACAGTGGATGATCAAGCACAAGGTCTGTCACCTTTTCCCTCAGTATTGCTGCTGCTGCCACTGCTCGGACACAGGATGGTGCTCCTCTGATAATCAGATCCAGCTGGGCTGAACAGTATGCCACTGGTCTTTGTTTTGGTCCGTATTTCTGGGTGAGCACCCCTAAAGAATGCCCTCTGTTTTCATGGCAGAATAGGTTAAAAGGCTCTTTGTAATCAGGCAATCCTAATGCTGGGGCTGTTATTATGACTTGCTTTAGTTTTCTTACTGCTTCTTTAATGGTGTCCCTGTTTTCTGCTGACGCCTCCTTTTTTGTTAATTCATATAGGGGATGCATCAGTAATGAGGCTGAGGGTATCCATTCTCTGCAATAACCAATAAGGCCCAGGAAAGCTCTGATTTCTTTTAATGTTCTTGGGGTTTTTGCTTGAGTTATTGCTTTTGTTCTTTCATCAGTAAGATGCCTTGTTCCTTGGGATATGCAGTGTCCTAAAAAGATAACTCTTTTCTGTACTAGCTGTAGTTTGGCTTTTGACACTCTGCAATCTTCTTCTGTCACAAAGATGAGTAGTGATGCTGTTTCCTTTTTTGCACTTCTCTTCTGTCTGTGCAGCAATAAGCAGATCATCGACATATTGAACTAACTGGGTGTCTGTAAAGTGCGGTCTCCATTTCTGCAGGATTAATGCCATTGCCTCTGAGAAATCTGATGGACTGGTTGCTCCCCCTTGGGGTAATCGTGTCCAACAATATTGTTTACCTTCATGAGTGAATGTTAGAAACTTCTGGCTTTCCCATTCATCAGTAGATAATCTGTTTTTCCCTCCTTTTGAATCTTGAGATTCAACACCTTTATTGATTAATGTTGGAAAAGGGTTGCTGAGTTGAGGGTAATACATCTTCTGATGGTTACTTGTCGCACTCTGGCAGTGCTACTTCATACATGGTCAACCTTGCCACTGACAGGTGTCTGGTTCTTGCTTGTTGAAGCTTCTCTGTACCTGCATGTGGACCCTGGATGATAAGTTCATGATTCAGCACTATGCCTGTGCTCTTGTCCTCTTCTAGGACTACTGATTCAGCACTGTGTCTGTGCTCTTATACTCTTCTCGGACTGTTGCTGCTATCACTGCTCTGATGCCGGTAGGTGCTCTTTGATTACTGCTGTCAAGCTTGCTTGAGTTGTAGGCCACTGGTCTTCACCTCAGTCCATGATTTTGCGTAAGGACTTCTATGTATGGCCTCTTTCTTTAATAGTCAGGTAGTTCTAGGGTTTGAGATGAGGCAACTGCTGTTTCCAATTGTTCAATAGCTTAATTCATCTGTTGCTGTATGTAGGATGCGGACCCTCCTCCCTTTCAGTGTTGTCATACAATGCTTGCATGTAGACTGGTGCTAGAGGTATCCATGTTCTGTAGTGTCCTACTAGGCCCAGGAATGATCATCTGACTTGCTTGACACTAGTTGGCATCTTAGCTTGCAGTATAAATCTTTTCCTTCTCACTTTTGTTAGATGTCGGGTACCTTGAGTGTCCTAGGAAGATTAACTCTTGCTTGACTAGCTGCAATTTCTCCTTCTGAGGCTCTGCAGTCTTGTTCTTCCAGAAACTTCACTAAGGACACTGCCCCTTCTTGATGCTTCTTTTAGTAGTGGTGGCAATCAGCAGTTCATTCACATCCTGTATTTAGCTGTGTGTTTTGTGGATACATCACTTGGTGATATAGCCCCTCCACAGGGCTATCCTGGTCCAGTAGTATTGCTTACTTTCTTCTACAACTGGTACTGCGGGAATGAGTCAATACTGAACTTCTGTTCTAACTTGCTTCTAAATGGCTTTTTTGTTCTTTCCTTTGATAAGTTGCTAGAAAGTTAAACTTCTGCTGGTGTGTACTGTATTCTCCTTGGATAAGCTTTAGTACATTGTGCTTCAGCAAAGTCACTGGACATGTACTCCGAGGTTAAGAACTGGGCTGGTATTGGTGACTGTAGTTCTTGCATCTCCTGTCCTTTTAAGAATTTCTGATATCATCAGTTCTTGTGGGTATCTCCCTCTGCTGTCTTCTGCGTGTGCTGGCTCCAGTATTCATTAGGCACAAACGTATTTCTCCAGTGGGCAAGGTGACTGTAATTATACCTTCTGCTGTTTCCTCTGGAGACATTATGTTCACTGGGGAGTACCTGAAGAAGCTTGTACTTCATATTGGCAGAAGAAGCATCATTTATTTGTCTTTTGGAACTTTTTCTGTCTTGTTCCTTATTATTTGCTTTAAACCCCGGAGCTTCTGTTGCTTTAAATCATGGCATTATCTCTGTAATCTTGCCATGTAGTACTGACCACTTGTCAGATGTCTTTCTTTGTCCTTTTTAAAGCAGACTTCCTTTAGTCTCCAAACTTTCATGCGACCTTCATATTGTTTCTCAACTTTTCTTTTTCCAATCACCTCTCTTTATGATTCATTCATTATTCTTCATACTTTGTCCTTTCTTCACTTGCATATTCTTTCTCACTGCTGCTGGCATGTCATCTTCTTAGTCCAAGTCCACCCAGGCTGGTGTTCAACATAATGATGTTCATGCTGGGAGTTGTTGTTCCTCTTTGTCTTACTTTTCCTGTGAGAGATAGACTTGTATAGCAAGCTTGTGTTTCAGGTTACATCTTTGCTTTCTTGCAGGGGTAGGGCTTAACCTCCCAATCCAGTCGTTGCAATGGCCTGATCTGTAAGTAAATGTAGAGGAATCTGGTTGTGCATAAAAACAGCTCTTGAAACCCTTGTGTCTCCTGTGGGTAAAGTCACTTTTATCGAACTACCAGTGGTGACTGAGTACACTGTTGCCGACACAGGAGTTGCACACCCTCATATTCTATCATCTTGTGTGTCGTATAGTGACTTTATCATAGTAAGTTCTGATGGACTCAGTCTTCTCCTGTTTCAAGTCTGGGGCTGCTGGTGCCCTGAGTGTCTGTGCATGACACCATCTCTTAAGTCTTGTCATGTACATCTTTCCACTTTCAAACGTTGTTCTATTTTCCTGTTTCATCTCTTTTCAATTTCACTGTTAGTGAGCTTGCAGATGATTCAATTCTGTTCATACTAGGGGTACCTGGGTGTGCATGCATGTCTGGGTATAGGGGTGGGGTATAGTGTGGAGGTGCTGTTGCTGGACTAGGTCTCAGTGGTCATTAATTCACTTGGTACCTCTTGCTGCTTTAAAATTGTTCGGCTTGCTCCCGAGTCTATAATGCATTGATATTGGTGACCTGTTGGCAGTACAAGGGTCACTTGATAATTTTCTTGTTCAGATGGTGTTTTGGCAGGGAGGTACCTCGGGAAGCCACTTCTTCATGCTTTAGGTTTTTCTTGCTGGTTTTCACACCATTCCTTGTATTTTCTGCAATTCTTGTGCTACAGTGATCCAGATGGATGCTTGATCTCTACTATTATGTTGATCTCTACTATTATGCTTAATTATCCAACTCTTGTTACAGGAGGCAAATGTTTTTTTGTTTTTTTTTTTCCATTTCTCTAGGTCTAGTGTCCCTTCTGACGGAAAACCTGCTGTTTTGTAAATTTTTCTTATTCCTTTCATAGCTTTCTTCCCCTCCCTGTTACTAACAATATCCACGGGTTTGAACCCATCCTGATGTGGTATTTTAGTAACCCCTTATGAGGGACTTAACTTATTCCTTTCATAGCTTTTCTCCCCTCCCTGTTACTAACAATATCCACGGGTTTGTCGGGCCCTGACATCTTTACAGACCGCGCTCCCATGCCTGGGTGAACGTGCGCGGAACCCCTCCTGATGTGTACCCCGCAGCAGAAATTCTTTTTCTCAAATCCTAGGGGTGCACACCTTCTGTGGGGATCTCCGAAAAACAGACGCAAAATTAGTTTTAGATGTATGCACCTGTGTCTTCTGGTACACTGTCCCTAGCAAATTATTCTCTGACCCACAGTATTCTATGTGCCTCTCTTTGTCCTACTTATGGGGTGGCTCATTCTACACCAACTGATCCAATTTTTTTTTTTTTTCAGTCTCCTAGTTTTTATTATTGCACTCTATAGTATAGTAAATAATAAGAATTTACTTATCGATAATTCTATTTCTCATAGTCCGTAGTGGATGCTGGGGACTCCGAAAGGACCATGGGGAATAGCGGCTCCGCAGGAGACTGGGCACAAAGTAAAAGCTTTAGGACTAGCTGGTGTGCACTGGCTCCTCCCCCTATGACCCTCCTCCAAGCCTCAGTTAGGATACTGTGCCCGGACGAGCGTACACAATAAGGAAGGATTTTGAATCCCGGGTAAGACTCATACCAGCCACACCAATCACACCGTACAACTTGTGATCTGAACCCAGTTAACAGCATGATAACAGAAGGAGCCTCTGAAAAGATGGCTCACAACAACAATAACCCGATTTTTGTAACAATAACTATGTACAAGTAATGCAGACATTCCGCACTTGGGATGGGCGCCCAGCATCCACTACGGACTATGAGAAATAGAATTATCGGTAAGTAAATTCTTATTTTCTCTAACGTCCTAGTGGATGCTGGGAACTCCGAAAGGACCATGGGGATTATACCAAAGCTCCCAAACGGGCGGGAGAGTGCGGATGACTCTGCAGCACCGAATGAGAGAACTCCAGGTCCTCCTCAGCCAGGGTATCAAATTTGTAGAATTTAGCAAACGTGTTTGCCCCTGACCAAGTAGCTGCTCGGCAAAGTTGTAAAGCCGAGACCCCTCGGGCAGCCGCCCAAGATGAGCCCACTTTCCGTGTGGAATGGGCTTTTACAGATTTTGGCTGTGGCAGGCCTGCCACAGAATGTGCAAGCTGAATTGTACTACAAATCCAACGAGCAATCGTCTGCTTAGAAGCAGGAGCACCCAGCTTGCTGGGTGCATACAGGATAAACAGCGAATCAGATTTTCTGACTCCAGCCGTCCTGGAAACATATATTTTCAGGGCCCTGACTACGTCCAGCAACTTGGAATCCTCCAAGTCCCTAGTAGCCGCAGGCACCACAATAGGCTGGTTTAAGTGAAATGCTGAAACCACCTTAGGAAGAAATTGAGGACGAGTCCTCAATTCTGCCCTGTCCGTATGAAAAATTAGGTAAGGGCTTTTATAGGATAAAGCCGCCAATTCTGAGACACGCCTGGCTGAAGCCAGGGCTAACAGCATTACCACTTTCCATGTGAGATATTTTAAGTCCACAGTGGTGAGTGGTTCAAACCAATGTGATTTTAGGAATCCCAAAACTACATTGAGATCCCAAGGTGCCACTGGAGGCACAAAAGGAGGCTGTATATGCAGTACTCCCTTGACAAACGTCTGAACTTCAGGAACAGAAGCCAGTTCTTTTTGGAAGAATATTGACAGGGCCGAAATTTGAACCTTAATGGACCCTAATTTGAGGCCCATAGACAGTCCTGTTTGCAGGAAATGCAGGAAACGACCCAGTTGAAATTCCTCTGTAGGGGCCTTCCTGGCCTCGCACCACGCAACATATTTACGCCAAATACGGTGATAATGTTGTATGGTTACATCCTTCCTGGCTTTGATCAGGGTAGGGATGACTTCATCCGGAATGCCTTTTTCCTTCAGGATCCGGCGTTCAACCGCCATGCCGTCAAATGCAGCCGCGGTAAGTCTTGGAACAGACATGGTCCCTGCTGGAGCAGGTCCTTTCTTAGAGGTAGAGGCCACGGGTCTTCCGTGAGCATCTCTTGAATTTCCGGGTACCAAGTCCTTCTTGGCCAATCCGGAGCCACGAGTATAGTCTTTACTCCTCTCCTTCTTATGATTCTCAGTACTTTTGGTATGAGAGGAAGAGGAGGGAACACATACACTGACTGGTACACCCACGGTGTTACCAGAGCGTCCACAGCTATTGCCTGAGGGTCCCTTGACCTGGCGCAATATCTGTCCAGTTTTTTGTTGAGGCGGGACGCCATCATGTCCACCTTTTGGTTTTTCCCAACGGTTCACAATCATGTGGAAGACTTCTGGGTGAAGTCCCCACTCCCCCGGGTAAAGATCGTGTCTGCTGAGGAAGTCTGCTACCCAGTTGTCCACTCCCGGAATGAACACTGCTGACAGTGCTATCACATGATTCTCCGCCCAGCGAAGAATCCTTGCCACTTCCATCATTGCCCTCCTACTTCTTGTGCCGCCCTGTCTGTTTACGTGGGCGACTGCCGTGATGTTGTCCGACTGGATCAACACCGGCTGACCCTGAAGCAGAGGTCTTGCCTGACTTAGGGCATTGTAAATGGCCCTTAGTTCCAGGATATTTATGTGAAGTGACGTTTCCATGCTTGACCACAAGCCCTGGAAATTTCTTCCCTGTGTGACTGCTCCCCAGCCTCTCAGGCTGGCATCCGTGGTCACCAGGACCCAATCCTGAATGCCGAATCTGCGGCCCTCTAGGAGATGAGCACTCTGTAACCACCACAAGAGAGACACCCTTGTCCTTGGAGACAGGGTTATCCGCTGATGCATTTGAAGATGCGATCCGGACCATTTGTCCAGCAGATCCCACTGAAAAGTTCTTGCGTGGAATCTGCCGAATGGAATCGCTTCGTAAGAAGCCACCATCTTTCCCAGGACCCTTGTGCATTGATGTACTGACACTTGGCCTGGTCTTAGGAGGTTCCTGACTAGGTCGGATAACTCCTTGGCTTTCTCCTCCGGGAGAAACACCTTTTTCTGTACTGTGTCCAGAATCATCCCTAGGAACAGCAGACGTGTCGTCGGAATCAGCTGTGATTTTGGAATATTTCGAATCCATCCGTGCTGTCGTAGTACTACTTGAGATAGTGCTACTCCGACCTCTAACTGTTCTCTGGACCTTGCCCTTATCAGGAGATCGTCCAAGTAAGGGATAATTAAGACGCCTTTTCTTCGAAGAAGAATCATCATTTCGGCCATTACCTTGGTAAAGACCCGGGGTGCCGTGGACAATCCAAACGGCAGCGTCTGAAACGGATAGTGACAGTTCTGTACCACAAACCTGAGGTACCCTTGGTGAGAAGGGCAAATTGGGACATGGAGGTAAGCATCCTTGATGTCCAGAGACACCATATAGTCCCCTTCTTCCAGGTTCGCTATCACTGCTCTGAGTGACTCCATCTTGAACTTGAACCTTTTTATGTAAGTGTTCAAGGATTTCAGATTTAAAATGGGTCTCACCGAGCCGTCCGGCTTCGGTACCACAAACAGCGTGGAATAATACCCCTTTCCCTGTTGTAGGAGGGGTACCTTGATTATCACTTGCTGGGAATACAGCTTGTGAATGGCTTCCAATACCGCCTCCCTGTCGGGGGGAGACGTTGGTAAAGCAGACTTCAGGAACCGGCGAGGGGGAGACGTCTCGAATTCCAATTTGTACCCCTGAGATACTACCTGCAGGATCCAGGGGTCCACTTGCGAGTGTGCCCACTGCGCGCTGAAATTCTTGAGACGGGCCCCCACCGTGCCTGAGTCCGCTTGTAAGGCCCCAGCGTCATGCTGAGGACTTGGCAGAAGCGGGGGAGGGCTTCTGTTCGTGGGAAGAGGCTGTTTGCTGCAGTCTTTTTCCCTTTCCTCTGCCCCGGGGCAGATATGAGTGGCCTTTTGCCCGCTTGCCCTTATGGGGACGAAAGGACTGAGCCTGAAAAGACGGTATCTTTTTCTGCTGCGAGGTGACTTGGGGTAAAAAGGTGGATTTTCCAGCCGTTGCCGTGGCCACCAGGTCCGATAGACCGACCCCAAATAACTCCTCCCCTTTATACGGCAATACTTCCATATGCCGTTTGGAATCCGCATCCCCTGACCACTGTCGCGTCCATAATCCTCTTCTGGCAGAAATGGACATCGCACTTACTCTTGATGCCAGAGTGCAAATATCCCTCTGTGCATCTCGCATATATAGAAATGCATCCTTTAAATGCTCTATAGTCAATAATATATTGTCCCTGTCCAGGGTATCAATATTTTCAGTCAGGGAATCCGACCAAGCCACCCCAGCACTGCACATCCAGGCTGAGGCGATTGCTGGTCGCAGTATAATACCAGTATGTGTGTATATACTTTTAAGGATATTTTCCAGCTTCCTATCAGCTGGTTCCTTGAGGGCGGCCGTATCAGGGGACGGTAACGCCACTTGTTTTGATAAGCGTGTGAGCGCCTTATCTACGCTAGGGGGTGTTTCCCAACGCGCCCTAACCTCTGGCGGGAAAGGGTATAATGCCAATAATTTTTTAGAAATTAGCAGTTTTTTATCGGGGGAAACCCACGCTTCATCACACACCTCATTTAATTCATCTGATTCAGGAAAAACTACGGGTAGTTTTTTCACACCCCACATAATACCCTTTTTTGTGGTACTTGTAGTATCAGAAATGTTCAAAACCTCCTTCATTGCCGTGATCATGTAACGTGTGGCCCTACTGGAAAATACGTTTGTTTCCTCACCGTCGACACTGGAGTCAGTGTCCGTGTCAGTGTCTGTATCGACCTGAGGTAACGGGCGTTTTATAGCCCCTGACGGTGTTTGAGACGCCTGTACAGGTATTAACTGATTTGCCGGCTGTCTCATGTCGTCAACAGTCTTTTGTAAAGTGCCGACACTATCACGTAATTCTTTCCATAAGACCATCCAGTCAGGTGTCGACTCCCTAGGGGGTGACATCACTAACACAGGCAACTGCTCCGCCTCCACACCATTTTCCTCCTCATACATGTCGACACAGCGTACCGACACACAGCACACACACAGGGAATGCTCTGATAGAGGACAGGACCCCACTAGCCCTTTGGGGAGACAGAGGGAGAGTTTGCCAGCACACACCAGAGCGCTATATATATACAGGGATAACCTTATATAAGTGTTGTTCCCTAATATAGCTGCTGTATATATTAATATGCCAATTTAGTGCCCCCCCTCTCTTGTTTTACCCTGTTTCTGTTGTGCAAGACTGCAGGGGAGAGTCAGGGAGCCTTCCTCCAACGGAGCTGTGAGGAAAAAATGGCGCTTGTGTGCTGAGGAGATAGGCTCCGCCCCTTTTTCGTGGCCTTTCTCCCGCTTTTTTGTGGAAAACTGGCAGGGGTTAAATACATCCATATAGCCCAGGAGCTATATGTGATGTATTTTTAGCCATTTAAGGTATTTTCATTGCGTCCCAGGGCGCCCCCCCCCAGCGCCCTGCACCCTCAGTGACCGGAGTGTGAAGTGTGCTGAGAGCAATGGCGCACAGCTGCGGTGCTGTGCGCTACCTTATTGAAGACAGGACGTCTTCTGCCGCCGATTTTCCGGACCTCTTCACTCTTCTGGCTCTGTAAGGGGGCCGGCGGCGCGGCTCCGGGACCCATCCATGGCTGGGCCTGTGATCGTCCCTCTGGAGCTAATGTCCAGTAGCCTAAGAAGCCCAATCCACTCTGCACGCAGGTGAGTTCGCTTCTTCTCCCCTTAGTCCCTCGATGCAGTGAGCCTGTTGCCAGCAGGTCTCACTGAAAATAAAAAAACCTATTTAAACTTTTACTCTAAGCAGCTCAGGAGAGCCACCTAGATTGCTTCTCGTTCGGGCACAAAATCTTAACTGAGGCTTGGAGGAGGGTCATAGGGGGAGGAGCCAGTGCACACCAGCTAGTCCTAAAGCTTTTACTTTGTGCCCAGTCTCCTGCGGAGCCGCTATTCCCCATGGTCCTTTCGGAGTCCCCAGCATCCACTAGGACGTTAGAGAAAAGACATTAAAACGGTCTACACATTTTAGATTTTTATCTGAAGCAGTTTTTGATATAAGGAAATGTTATAAATCCACACGTTTAAAGACAGTATAAAGCATAAAGAAGAATATCAATCCGCAGTCGACCGTAAGAATTCAGAGTCTCTGTCAAATTATATCACAGCAGCAACAATAGACCAGCTTAGTTTCTCTGTACAGTACAGATGCTTTGCAAGCCAGCATGCCTGCAGCCTGATGAAACCCTTCCCAGGCAAGATGCAACAAGTTTGCAAACATGTTTGCGCATAAAGTATCCGCCATCTGGACTGGAATCTCCACAGTGCAGTCAAACTACCAAGCCTGCCAGTGTAAGCCATCTGTCTTCATGGACCAGCTTTGACCCATTGGATGTAAAAAGACATTGCTGAAATTGCCTGAATGTTGCATCACACTACCTGTGATCTGGACCCTGCCTCAACCAAGCTTCTAATAGGGTGTATGGACATAAATGGCCATGTATTTGCAAAAATAGTCCAGTGCTCTTTGTAGACAGGCATTTTTCCTGAACCACTAAAGGAAACAATTGTTAGACCGTCTTAAAAAAAAAAACCTAATCTAGATCCTGACTGCATGACCAACTAAAGACCAGTATCAAACCTTCCTTTTCTAGGAAAAGGTTATTGCTAAAGTGGTTGCAACTTAACTGGAAACCCACCTGACAACCCATGATATTTATGATCCATTCCAATTGGATTCAGAAGACACAGCACTGAAACAGCCCTGGTGTGTGTGCGTTAAATGATCTTCTGATGGCAAGAGACAGAGGTGAATGTCCAATTTTAATCCTTCTGGATCTCTCTGCAAAATTTGATTTGGACCATGGGTTTCTGATTGAGTGCCTGAGAAATTTTGTGGACTGGATGACACTGTCCTTAAATGATTCAAATTCATTTGGAGTATACTCATTGTAAACAGTCTCACTGCTATATGGTGTTCCACAATGTTCTATACCAGGCATGTCAAACTCATGGTCATCCAGCTGTTGTGAAACTACAAGTCCCAGCATGCTTTACCAGCTGATCAGTGGAAGGTATGCTGGCAAAGCATACTGGGACTTGTAGTTTCAGAACAACTGGAGGGCCACGAGTTTGACATGCCTGTACTATACTATCTCCCACGCGTTTTGCAGTATACATGCTACCACTGGGTGAAGTAATCAGGCGCCTTGTCCTGGTGTACTACTGCTATGCAGACGATAAACGACTATGGGGGTAATTCAGACCCGATCGCTGCTGTGCGTTTTCACTCAGCAGAGATCGGGTCTGAACTGCGCATGCGTATGCCCCGCAATGCGCAGGCGCGCCCCCCATGACGGGGAGCGCCGGGATGTACGAAGTAAGCGATCACAAGAAGATTGACAGGAAGAGGCCGTTTGTGGGTGGCAACTGACTGTTTCCAAGGAGTGTCCAGAAAAACGCAGGACTGTCCAGCCGTTTGGAGGGATGGATTCTGACGTCCGCTCCGGGCCCGATCGTTGCAGGGCAAGAGTAAGTCCTGGGCTGTGCAGAGACTGCACAAACTTTGGTTTGTGCGGCTCTCTGCACATCCGATTGCACCCCTGCACAGCGATTACACCCTCCCCCTGTAGGCGGCGACTACCTGGTCGCATCAGTACAAAAAACGCCTGCTTGCGACCAGGTCTGAATTAGGCCCTATACCTGTCCTTTGCTCCTGGTACTGATAACCAAATAACCCTAAATGGTTGTCTGGCTGAGCTCCAGGATGAGTACGAGTTGGCTGCAACTGAATCCTGATTAAACAGAAATCCTTATGATAGTACATGTACATCAGAGGACAAGACTGCAGCATAGTCAACCAACTGGACTTACACTTGGGTGTTCAGAATTACAAACCACTGATCTTCTCCAGAATCTTGGCATTGTCCTGGATGATGGCTTGACACTTAAACATCAGATATCAGCCACAATCAAATCCTCATTCTTTCATATGAGGGACATAGCCAGAATCAAGAACTTGATTCCCTCTGAGGATCTGCCAAAAGTTCTATGTGCATTTGTATCATCTCGATTAGACTACTGCAATGCCCTCTATGTTAGTCTCCCAGCAAAAGAACTGTACCGCTTACATCTGGTACAAAATGCAGCTGCCAGGCTGTTCATCAACGAGACCGGTTCTGGCCACATAACACCCATTCCTGACTCCCTTCCCTGGCTGCCTGTAAGATCGCAAATCGTCTTAAAGATTGGCTTACTGACTTTCAAGGTACCTGAAGGAGCTTCTGGTTCCATACTGCCCCGCTCGATTATTGCGATTTGTAAATGAAGGACTTTTAGCAGTACCTAGAATCTCCTGTAATTCATCTGGGGGTCGAGCTTTTAGCCATGCGGCTCAGACTTTATGTAATATGCTTCCCTGCACTGTTCGACAGGCCCCCTCTCTAGAATCCATCAAAAACAGACTCAAGACTTTCCTATTCACTCAAGCATTTCCTTAATGTCCCTTTATCTCCATGCTCTATTTTTATGAAAAGCTTTCCTGTACTTCTTTGTTTCTGTACTGTATTATGTTCATTCTATCTGTTAAGCTCCTTGAGTCCTAGTGGAGAATGAACACGATATAAATAAACTAAAATAATTATTTGGTACTTTGACCCAAATGTTAAAACTTGTTGTTCCTTTGATGTTTTAAGACTGTCCATAACAAATTTCATATTGGAATCTCAAAGGGATCATAAGGCTCCTGTAGTTGTTGGCAAATGGCCTCCAAGATCGAACACATCCTCTGACAAAATGCCCATTTATTTATGTTTATAGTAACATAAAGTAGATGATCTGGTAGTTTATATAACAGAATGATGGTACAAAGGAAATTTGGTTTTGGCCAGATCAGCAAATTTTATCCAAATAGTATTTTTTTTCCCTAGTACATGTTTATTACTTTATGTGGTGTGTGTATTTTTTTTCTTCTTTTTTTTTTTTCTTTTCTTTTAATTTTTTACACTACTTCTCTCATGAATGTTACTTACTGGATTTTTTTTTTTTTTTTGCGTGTTGTTTATTCAATAACATACGTGTCTACTGACATTTCGTATTTTAATTACTGAGGCCAATCTGTAGTAACCCATAGCAACGAGTCAGACATTTGTTTCACTGTCTAACTTGTACAGGATGAATGGAAGAATTATTAGTGAACAATCAGATTGTAGCTTTTATCAAGTTGAATGATTTCTATGAGAGGAAGAGAGCACCAGGTTCAGGTGTTGGATTAATGAGAGTAAGGTTAGAATTCAGTGCAGGAACGGAGAAGCCACCTCCGTAATATGACTTCTGTGTGATTAAACCCCAGGTAGGACAGGTCAGAGAAGTGATGGAAATTACAGGCCTTGCTGATAACCCTCTGCAGGAGGCCGGGAATACTGGGATAAAATGGCTGAGGGCTCCGATCCCTGCGGTGTCCCACCTCATACTAAGAATTCTTTCCTACAATTGGAATAGGGGGGGGAGAGGAGGTAACCCCTGTATAAGGGCATACGGTAGTATTCTGTTACCACGCAGGAGTTCAGTTCTCTGTGGTAAACGGAACGACCCCTGTGGTGGAGGTCTTCTCAGGGTATCTTTGTCCCATCTGTCAGGGGTTTTCTTTTCTCTATATACCCTATACCGGACTGCCCATGGTGCTGTCTGCCTGCCGCATTCTGCGCTGAGAAGTGATGTCACAGGGAAGCGCTGACACCAGTGTCATGGAGGGAGCCGAACCACCTCACAGGTGGCCACGTACTATCGGTCTACTTACTGGATTTTGAATAAGCATATCTGCAGGGTTTGTTAGGGAAAATCCTTTGCTATCTTGCAATGCATAATAATTTTTTGATACTTTAGAGCTACATATGGGCAGAATGAGGAAGGACACACAACTGCTTGGAAGGCTGCAGTGACAAGTGAGTATCCTTGATGCACTTACTGTACATATGTACCTGTGTTAAGGCAGGTGTAATGTGTTAACTGTGCTAGTAATAAAATGTTTATAAAATTGTCAATTGAGGATCATTTTTTTTTTTAAACTCTATTTGTCCAACTATTTCTCAGTTGTTTTAATTTTTTACTGCAAAGAAAAACAAGGGGGAATCAGAGGTCGACACACTGGTATAGTCACTAAACACATAAGTGGCTACTAATAAGTCTAATGTGGCTACTAATAAGTCTAATGTTACCGGAATAATTAATAGTGTGTGAAAATTCAATTATCCATTAATATTGTTATAATAATGGTTCAATTGAATCTGTCCCTGTATATAAAGGCCCGGTGGTGCTCCCAAGTGTTTGCATATAACCTATAGAACAAAGAAAAAAGAAAACTGTTTTGGTGGGGTACTCTTATCGTTTGTCGATAACTGTATAACAAACGATTGATGTAATGGGTGAGAATTAAGATGGGGAACTACAGGCTCCTGGTATTTTTTTTATATAAATGTTTATGTATGTTTTGTCTATTAGTGAGTCCACATATCAATTAATTCTGTTAAAATGTCAATTTTATAAGAGTGCATCACCAAAAGAGTTTTTTCTTTTTTCTTTGTTCTATATGTTAATTTTTTACTGTCCTGGTATGTTGTCATTTAGTTGTCATTTAGTTTAGTCTGTTAGAGTGCAAGCTGCATACGCAAGTGACTTAGAAGTGACCTCTAAATATTACATGGCTTCACTTTTAAAGGTGGAACTAGGGTTGCATGTAATCGGGTACCTGTCTCTTCGTACGAAGCTGAGTGGCCAAGGTAAGGAAGCGAAATAATGATGATCATTTTGCATGTGATTAAATATTCATGTTATTTTAGCACTATTGTTGCAAAAGATACCACTCCATATTCACAAACACCTTTAAAAAAAAAACACAAAAAAAATCTGTGCATAAGAAGGCAGAGTATCAATACATGCTCCACATTTCACATAAAAGGATTTGGCGCCCACTTCAGTATTGATTGTCTTCTGACAACTCCACAGATTATGTATAGTGTGGCATAAGGGCACTGACACTTGGGACAAGCACCAGTCTCAGACACGCAATGTTGTCTATGGTCCAGTGAAATATACATTCTGTTGAGAATCCGTAAAGTCTCTTGTAGAATTGCTGAATTCAGGTCAGGCTTAATCTCATCAGTTTAACATAGAACATAATCTGTTAACTCTGATCGCTCCTGTTGCCATATTCTACCCGTAACCTCCCATTAGGGATGTATCTTCCACGTTAAGGAAATCCGAGTAAAAATAGTGTACTTTAAACTTATGACTATGAGCAAAAGCTAGAAGTGCCCCTAGAGATCCCAGTCTCTAAATAGAGATAGTCTGGAGGCACTGAATACAGTGACTGACCTAAATAAACATGTAAAAAATAGAATTTTAATACCTACCGGTAAATCCTTTTCTCTTAGTCCGTAGAGGATGCTGGGGACGCTTCAAGAACCATGGGGTATAGACGGGATCCGCAGGAGACATGGGCACTTTAAGACTTTGAATGGGTGTGAACTGGCTCCTCCCTCTATGCCCCTCCTCCAGACTCTAGTTATAGGAACTGTGCCCAGGGAGACGGACATTTCAAGGAAAAGGATTTATTGTTAAACTAAGGGTGAGATACATGCCAGCTCACACCACAACACACCGTACAACATGGCATTTAACATAAGTCCAGTCAACGGCATGAACAATGGCAGCAACAGGCTAACCATAACAGAAACACAATCTGTGTATAACACAACCAATAACTATTAAGCAAGTTCTGTAGATAGAGTCCGCACTGGGACGGGCGCCCAGCATCCTCTACGGACTAAGAGAAAAATAAGAATTTACTCACCGGTAATTCTATTTCTCGTAGTTCGTAGTGGATGCTGGGGACGTTTCAAGAACCATGGGGTTTATACCAAAGCTCCAGAACGGGCGGGAGAGTGCGGACGACTCTGCAGCACCGATTGACCAAACATGAGGTCCTCATCAGCCAGGGTATCAAACTTATAGAATTTCGCAAAAGTGTTTGAACCCGACCAAGTAGCCGCTCGGCAAAGCTGTAACGCCGAGACCCCCCGGGCCGCCGCCCAAGATGAGCCCACCTTCCTGGTAGAGTGGGCCTTCACTGATTTCGTTAACGGCAATCCAGCCATAGAATGAGCATTCTGAATCGTAGTACAGATCCAGCGTGCAATAGTCTGCTTGGAAGCAGGAGCCACAATCTTGTTGGGATCATACAGGACAAACAGAGCGTCTGTTTTCCTAAGTTGAGTCGTCCTAGCGACATAAATCTTCAAAGCCCTAACCACATCGAGGGATTTTGACTTAGCAAAGGCGGCCGTAGCCACAGGCACCACAATAGGTTGGTTCATGTGGAACGCTGAAACCACCTTCGGTAGAAACTGTTGACGAGTCCTCAACTCTGCTCTATCTTCATGAAAGATTAAATAAGGGCTCTTGTGAGACAAGGCCGCTAACTCAGTGTCACAACTGAGGGCCTGAGCTGACGGGAGGCAGCCTCAGTTGTAGGGGCTGAGATGTACCGGAACCTGGGAGGTTGTATCAGACCCCTGGACATGTAAGTAACATGAATAATAACTGCCCGAAGGCGTGACCACGACAACTTGGATAAAAGTCAATGATGTTTATTATGACAACTCCGCAACACAGCAGCAGTAAAAGAAAACGTAAAAGTCAGCAAATAATAAATACAGTTCCTGGGTACTACAGGATGGCAGGAGCCACAGGGCACTGGTAGTGTGAGATAGTTCTTATGATCTTCTAGATGGAAAGTCCTTACCAGGCCCGACTGTAGCAATGGAGATAACCCAGGATTGTGCCAGCTGGTGTTCCAGGAAAAGCTGGGTTGCTGAAGGTAAAACAGCTGCTGTGGATACTGGCTGGAACCAGACTGTTGTTAGCACGGAGTGGATACTGGCTGGAACCAGTTAAATAATAGATGAACTTGGGAGCGATGAAATATGAACTGAAATGTAGAACTTGAGAGCGGAGAAATAATAATACCGGTGGAGAGTGGTAAAGTGTAGAAAGGACACCGGCCCTTTAAGGGAAGCTGTACTCTGCTGAAAGCTGAGCTGGAAGCAGGTAATGTTGTAGCTGGAAACAGATGAATCCACAATGGATTGGAGAGTCAGGCTACACCGCAGGTGGAATGCTGGTGCGGGTCTCTATGGTGGAAGTCTTGAGACAGGAGCTGGAACCTGGAAGACAATCATAGGAGAGAGACAAACAGGAACTAGGTTTGACAACCAAAGCACTGACGCCTTCCTTGCTCAGGCACAGTGTATTTATACCTGCAGCAAGGAAGGGATTGGCTAGGCAATTATGCAGATTATCAATACTGAGAACAGATTGGTGGAAATGATCAGCTGACAGAATCCAAGATGGCTGCGCCCATGCAGACACTTGGAGGGAAGTTTGGTTTGTAATCCATGTGGTAATGAAAACAGTAATGGCGGCGCCGGCCACCGGAGACAGGAGGCGCCAGGCTGACAGATGCACATCCAACCACGCGGACACAGCGGAGGCCGCGGCTGACGTAATCGCCACTCAGACACTCTGCATGCAGAAGTTCAGGGACGGCGGCGGAGGCCGCGGGAGACGCCATGCCAGGTGTAATATGGCGTTTACTGTGACAGCGTCCCAGAGTGACAGGAGAGGATACAGGAATGTACACATCAGGATAACAGATGGGATCCGGTCCTGGAGCGCTGAGCCAGCCTTAGGAGGCATCTGATGGGTAAGAAATGGCGTCCAGATACCCGGATCGTGACAGCACCCCCCCCTTTAGGAGTGGCCCCAGGACACTTCTTTGGCTTTTGAGGAAACTTGGAATGGAATCTCCGGACCAAGGCAGGAGCATGGACATCAGAAGCATTGGTCCATGAACGTTCCTCAGGACCATAACCCTTCCAGTCAATAAGATATTGTAGTTGACCGTAACGGTGACGTGAGTCCAGGATCTTGGCCACTTCATACTCAACGCCTCGTTGAGTTTGGACTTTCGGAGTTGGAGGAAGTGAGGAATGAAACCGATTCAAGATCAGCGGTTTCAACAGGGAAACATGGAATGTCCTGGGTATTTTTAAGAAGGGAGGCAACTGGAGTCTGTAAGCAACAGGATTGATGACTTGTTCAATCTTGAAAGGACCGATATAGCGAGGTGCAAACTTCATACTGGGAACTCTTAACCTCAAATTCTTCGTGGATAACCATACCCGATCACCCACCTTGAGAGCAGGAACTGCTCGACGCTTCTTATCCGCAAACTTCTTGTACCTGAACGATGCCTTGAGCAGAGCTGATCGTACGCTCTTCCAGATATCGGCAAACTGATGCAAGGTGATATCCACTGCGGGAACAGAAGTTGCTGGAAGCGGTTGGAACTCAGGGACTTTAGGGTGGAATCCAAAGTTAGTGAAGAATGGTGTTGAAGCAGATGAAGAATGATACTGGTTGTTATGACAGAACTCGGCCCAGGGAAGTAATTGAACCCAGTCATCTTGAGAGGAGGACACATAGATGCGGAGGAAGGCCTCCAAGTCCTGATTCACCCTCTCGGTTTGACCATTGGTCTGAGGATGGTAAGCCGTGGAAAACTTTAGCTTGACTTGGAGGACTTGACATAAACTTCGCCAGAATTTGGCTGTGAATTGAACTCCTCGATCTGAGATAATTTCTTCAGGAAGACCGTGGAGTCGGAAGATCTCTTGTATGAATACTTGAGCCAACTTGGAAGCTGACGGAAGACCGGTGAGAGGAATGAAGTGTGCCATCTTGGTGAACCGGTCAACTACCACCCAGATGGTATTGAACTTGTTGCACATGGGTAAGTCTGTAATGAAATCCATCGACAAGTGGGTCCATGGTCGACGGGGAACGGATAGTGGAACCAGTTGCCCCGCAGGCGACTGGCGGGATACTTTATGTTGGGCACACTTTGGGCAAGATGCAATAAACTCCAAGATGTCCTTTTTCAGAGTTGGCCACCAATAGGACCTAGAGATAAACTCCAGGGTTTTTTGGATACCTGTATGTCCGGCAAAACGGGAAGCATGGGCCCAATGCATGAGCTTCTTCCTTAGCATCGGCTTCACAAAACTTTTCCCTGATGGGGGCGTAGAGTCCATCCCTACCGTGGAGAATGCCAACGGATTTATAATAGGATGCTTGTCTGAAGACTCTGACTCATTTTCTTGCTCCCATGAGCGGGAAAGGGCATCGGCCTTGCGATTCTGAGAGCCCGGACAGAACTGGAGTTTAAAGTCGAACCTGGAAAAGAAAAGTGCCCATCTGGCCTGACGAGGGTTGAGACATTGTGCGCCCTTCAGGTATAAAAGGTTCTTGTGGTCTGTAAGTATGGTGATTGAATGAGAAGCTCCCTCCAACAGATACCTCCACTCTTCTAGAGCGAGCTTGATGGCTAGCAACTCCTGGTCGCCAATGGCATAGTTGCGCTCAGCTGGGGAGAACTTCCGGGAGAAGAAACTGCAAGGGTGTAAATGGCCATCTTTAGCCCTCTGAGATAACACCGCTCCTACTCCAACGGAGGAGGCATCCACCTCTAAGATGAAAGGAGAGTCGATGTCAGGCTGTTTCAGAACAGGCGCAGAGATGAACCTTTGTTTTAAAAGATGAAATGCTTGCATGGCTTCTTCAGACCACTTGGACGGGTTAGCACCCTTCTTAGTGAAAGCAGTAATAGGCGCCACAATGGTGGAAAAGTCTCGTATAAACTTTCGGTAATAGTTGGCGAACCCTAAGAACCTCTGGACCCCTTTGAGGGTTAAGGGTACCGGCCAATTTTGGATTGCTTGTAGTTTCTCAGGATCCATCTCTAGTCCGGAACCGGACACAATGTAACCTAGAAACGGAATGGACTTGACTTCAAAGACGCATTTTTCTAATTTGCAATAGAGATGATTGACACGGAGACGGGACAGAACCTCTTTAACCCAAAAACGATGTTCCTCTAAATCGTTGGCAAAAATGAGGATATCGTCTAGATAGACCACGACATGACGGTATAGAATGTCTCTGAAGATCTCATTGACAAAATGCTGGAAGACAGCTGGAGCATTGCTCAATCCGAAGGGCATGACGAGGTACTCATAATGTCCGTCACGGGTGTTAAAGGCGGTCTACCACTCATCACCCTCACGGATCCGGATGAGATTGTATGCACCTCGCAAGTCCAGCTTTGTAAAGATGGTAGCTCCGCTAACTCTGTCAAAGAGCTCAGTAATCAGGGGTAAAGGATAACGGTTCTTGATGGTAATGTCGTTCAAACCTCTGTAGTCGATGCACGGCCGCAGACCACCATCTTTCTTTTTTACAAAAAAGAAGCCTGCGCCGGCTGGAGAAGAAGAAGGTCGAATGAACCCCTTTGCTAGGTTCTCTTTAATATATTCCTCCATAGAATGCGTCTCAGGCAGAGACAACGGATAAGTTCGGCCTCGAGGTGGAACCTTCCCTGGAACGAGATCAATCGGACAGTCCCATTCTCTATGAGGAGGAAGGATATCAGCAGAAGCTTTACTGAACACATCCGTGAAATCTTGATATGGAGGAGGTGGAACATCAGACGACCTGGGGGAGGAAGAACAGACAGGCAATACTTTAAACAAACATGTCTCAGCACAGGAGGAACCCCATGCCAGGATTTGCGTAGTCGTCCAATCAATTGTAGGATTGTGAAGACGGAGCCATGGAAGGCCCAGGACCACAGGATGTGTGGCTCTTGGAATCACTAAAAAAGAAATAAGTTCGGAATGAAGAACTCCCACTCTCAGACGAACTGGTAGAGTCCTTAAAGAAATAACTGCATCAAAAATTTTGCTGCCATCCACGGCAGTTAAAGAAATGGACGAAGGAAGTCTCTCGGTGGGTAGGGACCACCGTTTAACATAAGCTTCGGTAATAAAGTTCCCAGCTGCTCCGGAATCAAGGAGGGCAATGACGTTCCGATAACGTTGAGCAATTTGGAGCGACACTGGGAGATTACAATCATGAGGAGATGGAGAGGAGATCATTACTCCTAGCCGGCCCTCTCCTGGGCGAGCTAGGGTTTGGAGTTTTCCCGGACATTCGGGACAGGCATTGATGGTGTGAGACGGAGCTGCACAGTAAAGACAAAGAGACTTGGAGAGACGTCTTCGGCGCTCAGCAGGAGTTAAACGGGAACGACCAAGTTGCATGGGCTCATCTTTAGATGGTGACAGTTGACGAGGAGGAGGAGCAGAAGATTTTGGAGCAGATGATCTTCCACGCTCAGTTGCTCTCTCTCTGAAACGTAAATCAACTTTCGTGCAGAGTGAGATTAGCTCATCTAACTTAGAAGGTAAGTCTCTGGTAGCTAACTCATCTTTAACACGCTCAGATAAGCCATGCCAGAATGCAGCATACAAGGCCTCGTCGTTCCATGCCAGTTCGGATGCCAGGATCTGGACCTGTATCAGATATTGTCCTACAGTACGTGACCCCTGGCGTAAACGGAGAATCTCGGATGAAGCTGAGGTTACCCGGCCTGGCTCGTCGAAGATGCGCCTGAATGTTGACACGAAGGCAGTGTAGGAAGATAGCAGGGTGTCGGACCTCTCCCATAACGGTGATGCCCAATCAAGGGCTGAGCCACTGAGAAGAGAAATAATGTAGGCAATTTTTGTACGGTCACTGGGAAAATTGCCAGGTTGTAGCTCAAACTGAATCTCACACTGGTTGAGAAATCCCCTGCAGAATCTTGGAGATCCGTCAAATTTTGCTGGCGTTGGAAGATGAAGACGTGGAGCAGAAATGGGTAAGGTGGGTGGGGTTATAGCTGGAGTCACTGTGGTTGACGCACCAGACGCGCCTGATCCACGGAGAGTTGTCTGAATCCCATCCAGCCGAGTAGAGAGATCCTGGAGACAGCGGATGATGTGGCCCTGTGCAGCCTCCTGATGTTCTAGTCGGGCTGCCAGTTCTTGCATCGGCCTGGCCGCTTGATCCTGGTCTCCGGCTGGATTCATTAGGTCAGTGCTTACTGTCACAACTGAGGGCCTGAGCTGACGGGAGGCAGCCTCAGTTGTAGGGGCTGAGATGTACCGGAACCTGGGAGGTTGTATCAGACCCCTGGACATGTAAGTAACATGAATAATAACTGCCCGAAGGCGTGAACACGACAACTTGGATAAAAGTCAATGATGTTTATTATGACAACTCCGCAACACAGCAGCAGTAAAAGAAAACGTAAAAGTCAGCAAATAATAAATACAGTTCCTGGGTACTACAGGATGGCAGGAGCCACAGGGCACTGGTAGTGTGAGATAGTTCTTATGATCTTCTAGATGGAAAGTCCTTACCAGGCCCGACTGTAGCAATGGAGATAACCCAGGATTGTGCCAGCTGGTGTTCCAGGAAAAGCTGGGTTGCTGAAGGTAAAACAGCTGCTGTGGATACTGGCTGGAACCAGACTGTTGTTAGCACGGAGTGGATACTGGCTGGAACCAGTTAAATAATAGATGAACTTGGGAGCGATGAAATATGAACTGAAATGTAGAACTTGAGAGCGGAGAAATAATAATACCGGTGGAGAGTGGTAAAGTGTAGAAAGGACACCGGCCCTTTAAGGGAAGCTGTACTCTGCTGAAAGCTGAGCTGGAAGCAGGTAATGTTGTAGCTGGAAACAGATGAATCCACAATGGATTGGAGAGTCAGGCTACACCGCAGGTGGAATGCTGGTGCGGGTCTCTATGGTGGAAGTCTTGAGACAGGAGCTGGAACCTGGAAGACAATCATAGGAGAGAGACAAACAGGAACTAGGTTTGACAACCAAAGCACTGACGCCTTCCTTGCTCAGGCACAGTGTATTTATACCTGCAGCAAGGAAGGGATTGGCTAGGCAATTATGCAGATTATCAATACTGAGAACAGATTGGTGGAAATGATCAGCTGACAGAATCCAAGATGGCTGCGCCCATGCAGACACTTGGAGGGAAGTTTGGTTTGTAATCCATGTGGTAATGAAAACAGTAATGGCGGCGCCGGCCACCGGAGACAGGAGGCGCCAGGCTGACAGATGCACATCCAACCACGCGGACACAGCGGAGGCCGCGGCTGACGTAATCGCCACTCAGACACTCTGCATGCAGAAGTTCAGGGACGGCGGCGGAGGCCGCGGGAGACGCCATGCCAGGTGTAATATGGCGTTTACTGTGACAGCGTCCCAGAGTGACAGGAGAGGATACAGGAATGTACACATCAGGATAACAGATGGGATCCGGTCCTGGAGCGCTGAGCCAGCCTTAGGAGGCATCTGATGGGTAAGAAATGGCGTCCAGATACCCGGATCGTGACACTCAGACACCCACCTTGCGGATGCCAAGGCCAACAGCATGACCACTTTCCACGTGAGAAATTTCAACTCTATCTTCTGCAAAGGTTCAAACCAATGTGATTGAAGGAACTGTAACACCACGTTAAGATCCCATGGAGCCACTGGGGGCACAAACGGAGGTTGGATGTGCAGCACGCCTTTCACGAAAGTCTGAACTTCCGGAAGGGAGGCCAATTCTTTTTGAAAGAAAATTCATAAGGCCGAAATTTGCACTTTAATTGAGCCCAACTTTAGACCCGCACCCACACCTGCTTGCAGAAAATGGAGAAACCGACCTTGCTGAAACTCTTCCGTAGGAGCCTTCTTGGACTCACACCAAGACACATATTTCCTCCAAATACGGTGATAATGTTTCGCCGTCACTTCTTTTCTAGCCTGAATAAGTGTGGGAATGACTTCACTGGGAATACCCTTTCGGGCTAGGATGCGACTGTCAACCGCCAAGCCGTCAAATGATGACGCGGTAAGTCTTGGAATACGCACGGCCCCTGCTGTAACAGATCCTCTCGTAGAGGAAGAGGCCAGGGATCTCCCATGAGTAATTCCTGAAGATCTAGATACCAAGCCCTTCTTGGCCAGTCCGGAACAATGAGGATTGCCTGAACCTTTGTCCTTCTTATGATCTTCAGCACCTTTGGAATGGTGTCACTAGGGCTTCCACTGCTATTGCTTGAGGGTCTCTCGACCTGGAACAATATCTCTGAAGTTTCTTGTTGAGGCGGGACGCCATCATGTTTGTTTGAGGAATTCCCCAAAGACTTGTCACTTCTGCGAAGACCTCTTGATGAAGAACCCACTCTCCGGGATGGAGATCGTGTCTGCTGAGGAAGTCTGCTTCCCAGTTGTCCACTCCTGGAATGAATATTGCCGACAGAGCGATTGTATGTCTTTCCGCGCAGCGGAGAATTTTTGTAGCCTCTGCCATTGCCGCTCTGCTCTTTGTTCCGCCCTGGCGGTTTATGTGCGCCACTGCTGTCACATTGTCCGACTGGATCAGGACGGGCAGGTTGCAAAGAAGACTTTCCACTTGAAGGCCATTGTAAATGGCCCTTAACTCCAACACGTTTATGTGTAGAGAAACTTCCTGGCTTGACCATCTTCCCTGGAAAGTTTCCCCCTGTGTGACTGCTCCCCAGCCTCGGAGACTCGCATCCGTGGTCACTAGGACCCAATCCTGAATCCCGAACCTGCGCCCCTCTAGGAGGTGAGAGTTGTGCAGCCACCACAGGAGTGAGATTCTGGTCTTGGATGACAGGATTATTTTACGGTGCATGTGCAGATGAGATCCGGACACCTTGTCCAACAGATCCCACTGAAACATTCTGGCATGGAACCTGCCAAATGGAATGGCCTCGTAGGCCGCCACCATTTTCCCCAGCACTTAAGTGCATTGATGGATTGACACTCTCGCTTGCTTCAGAATTTGTTTGACCAGACTCTGAATTTCCAGAGCTTTCTCTTCTGGAAGTAAAACTCTCTGTACTTCTGTGTCCAGAATCATTCCCAAAATCGACAGTCGTTTTGTCAGACTCAACTGTGACTTTGGCAAGTTTAGGAGCCAACCATGTTGTTGCAGAACTGTCAGGGAAATCGTAATGTTCTGCAGTAATCGGTCCCTGGATCTCGCCTTTATCAGGAGATCGTCCAAGTACAGGATAATTGTGACTCCTTGCTTGCGCAGGAGAACCATCATTTCTGCCATAACTTTGGTGAAAACTCTTGGAGACGTGGACAGACCAAACGGAAACGTCTGAAATTGGTAATGACAATCCTGAATAGCAAACCTCAGGTAAGCCTGATGCGGAGGATATATGGGGACGTGTAAGTAGGCATCCTTTATGTCGACCGACACCCTAAAATCCCCCTCCTCCAGACTGGAGATCCCTGCTCGGAGAGATTACATCTTGAATTTGAATTTTCTCAAATATAAAATAGGATTTTAATACCTACCGGTAAATCCTTTTCTCTTAGTCCGTAGAGGATGCTGGGGACACTTCAAGAACCATGGGGTATAGACGGGATCCGCAGGAGACATGGGCACTTTAAGACTTTCAAATGGTGTGACCTGGCTCCTCCCTCTATGCCCCTCCTCCAGACTCCAGTTTAAGGAACTGTGCCCAGGGAGACGGACATTTCGAGGAAAGGATTTATTGTTAAACCACGGTGAGCATTTTACCAGCTCACACCTTAAGCATGCCGCAGAACTTGGCATTCAACAGAACCCAAGCCAACGGCATGAAGAATATGCAGCAATATACTGACAAAAATCGTAACACAACCTGTGTGTAACCACAACCAATAACTGCAGATATAGTACGCACTGGGACGGGCTCCCAGCATCCTCTACGGACTAAGAGAAAAGGATTTACCGGTAGGTATTAAAATCCTATTTTCTCATACGTCCTAGAGGATGCTGGGGACACTTCAAGAACCATGGGGTTATACCAAAGCTCTAAAACGGGCGGGAGAGTGCGGATGACTCTGCAGTACCGAATGACCAATTTGAGGTCAACCTCGGCCAAGGTATTAAAAACCGTAAAACTTAGCCCAATTGTTTGCTAAATAGCTGCTCGGCAAAGATGCAATGCCGAAACTCTCCGGTCAACCACCCCGGACGAGCCCACCTTTCTAGCAGAATGGGCCTTCACCTATTTCGGTAACGGCAAACCTGCCGTGAGATGAGCATGCTGAATTGTATGACAGATCCAGCATGCAACGGTCTGCTTGGAAGCAGGACCCCCACTCTTGCTGGGAGCAAACCGGACAAACAGAGCCTGTGTTCCTAAACGGAGCCGTCCTGGCGACATACATTTTCAAAACTCTGACTACATGCAGAGACATTGATTCAGCAACATCCGTAGCCACAGGCACACAATAGGTTGGTACATGTGGAAAGAAGGAACCACCTTCGGTAGAAATTGTTGACGAGTTTCCAACTCTGCTCTATCTTCATGGAAGATCAAATAAGGTCTCTAGTGAGACCAGACCGCTAACTCAGACACTCGCCTTGCGTATGCCAAGGCCAACCTGACGACCCATGAACAAGTGAGGAATTTCACTCCGCCTTACGTAAAGGTTCAAACCCATGTGATTGAAGGAACTGCAACACCCCATTAAGATTCCCTGGTGCCACTAGGCCACAAAAAGAGGTTGGATGTGCAACACTCCCTTCACGATAGTCTCAACTTCTGACAAGGAGTCCAATTGATTCTGAAAGAAAACCGATAAGGCCGATCTTAATAGTTGAACACTTTGCCGTAGGAGTATTCGCAGCCACCACAGGAGTGAGAGTCCGGTCTTGGAAGACAGGATTATCCTCTGGTGTATGTGTAGGTGGGAACCGGACCACTTGTCCAACAGGTCCCTCTGGAACACCCTGGCATGGAAACTGCCAAATCGAGTGGCCTCGTAGGCTGCCACCATCTTTTCCAGCAACCGAATGTATTGATGAAATGACACTCTTGCTGGACTCGGAATTTGTTAGACCAGACTCTGGATCTCCAGAGCCTTTTCCACTGGAGAAAAAACTCTTTGTAGTTCTGTGTCTAGTATTATTCCCAAAACAGACAACCGCGTCGTTGGGACCAACAGTGATTCTGGCAAGTTCAGGAGCTAACCCTGTTGTTGAAGAACTGACAGGGAGAGTGCAATGTTTTGCACCAACTGGTTCCTTGAACTCTTTGTTATCAGGGGATCGTCCCAGTACGGGATAATTGTGACTCTGTACTAGCGACGGAGAACCATCATTACCACTATCACCCTGGTGAAAATCCGTTGTATTGTGTCGCATACTACCTCCCCGTCCGGAGGAGAGTCGGTAGTTTGAAAAATTGGTGAGGGGAAACGTCTGGAAACTCCAGTATGCACCCTTGGGACACTATTCGTAAAATCCACGGGTCCAGCTCCTTCCAGGACTGACTGAAGAGTTTTTAGACGTGGTCCCACCGGTGTGGGCTCCCGCAAGAGTCCCAACGTCACGCGGTGGATGTGACAGAACAGAGGATGATGTCTGCTCCTGTGATCTTGAAGAGGCTGCTGACCTCTTCCCTTTTCTCCTTCCTCTACCCGCAAAGAAAGGGGGGATCTGTATCTATTATGCCGAAATGACTGCATCCGACATTGATGCGTCATCATCCGTTATGAGGGAACATATGGCAAGAAGGTAGACTTACCAGCGGCATCTGCCGAGATCAAACTAACGAGGCCGTCGCCAAACCAGGCTTTACCTTCATAGGAAAGAAAACTCCACTTCTTCTCGGAGTCAGCACCATCATTCCATTGGTGAATCCACAACGCCCTCCTAGCCAAGACCACCATGGAATTGGCCCGCGAACCCAAGAGTCCTATATCCCTTGTAGTTGCAGGGCAGTATGCTGCAGTGTCCTAGATATGACCCAACTTGGAGTACCCCATCTCTCCCCAGGGTATCTATATCGGATGACAAGGTAACCGACCATTTCTGAATACTACTACTCCCCCATGCACATGCAATAGCAGGTATAATTAACATACGCGTGGACACATAACTAGAATATAACGTAGCTTCCTGCATACGATCCTTTGTGATGGGCCCCCGTGCAGAACAGGGGGTAACACCCACTTTATCCTCTCCGCAGCGGGAAAAGAATAAACACTCGGAATACCCATACACACATATACATATATCCATATACACACATATATCTATATCTCATATATATATATATATATATATATATATATATATATATATATATAACCTTTTAGTCAGGAACCGCAGGGTCCCTAGTGACGTTAATACGTTCTTAATGTGTATGCAACATGTACTGAATGCTGCATATTATTTTGTGGATCTAATCAGGAAACATTACGGTCAGCAGAAGAACAGTATTCATGTCGATATCCGGGAGTAGTGACTGGGCAAAATAACCATTTTTGCGACCCCGAGGGGTCTGAGGGAAATATATTCTATGAATATGACACCCTCCATAAATATTACAACGTCTGTGTCTGGGCCACAGCATTATGCAACCTTACTATACATATATACATATAGGTATAGCCCTTTCTGAGATGCAGCACATTATCATGCAGAATTTTTTTTTTTTGTCAGATATTGGTGGTGCCAACAGGTCACCCACACACTTCTGTGTCCCCATATATTTTTCTCTTGGGAAAAACATCTACCGACATGTTGACACTTTTTTTTTCATGTACCATCAGGAGTCAGCGGTGCCGACAGGGTCACTCCCACAGCCGTTTGTGGCAGAGCACTCAGCCTCAGACATGCCGAAACACGTGTAGCAAACATCCACTGACATTACACTGGCTATAAGGGAAGGACCCTAGTAAATTCTGTAAGGGAACACAGAAGGAGTTTACCAGCTCACCACCCAGCGCTCAATCCCTTATATATTGTGCTTTTTTATTAACTTATCTTGCACCAATCAACTGTGCCCCCCCCCCTCCGTTTTTCACCTTATGTACAGTAGTGTTTTGGAAGGACCAGCGTCTCTGTGGAGAGAAAATGGCGCTGATGTGAGCTGTGAGGGCTAAGCCCCGCCCCCCTCAATGGCGCGCTTCAGCCCCGCTATTTCTTTAATATATTTATACTGGCAGGGGTTGGATATAGTGCCTAGACACTCATATTAGTGTTTGCCAGTCTCTATTTGAGGATTTATATGCTGCCCAGGGTGCCCCTTCCCCCCGCACCCTGCACCCTACAGTGCCGCTGTGCGTGGGAGCATGGCGCGCAGCGCGGCCGCTGTGCAGTACCTCAAAGCCGTCACTGAAGTCTTCTGATCTTCTTCTACTCACCTGTCTTCTGACTTCTGGCTCTGCAAGAGGGTGACGGCGGGCTCTGGGAGTGAACCCCTAGGCGTACCTAGTGTTCCAAACCCTCAGGAGCTAATGGTGTCCTGTAGCCAAGAAGCAGAGCCTTAAAACTCATCAGAAATAGGTCTGACTTCTCTCCCCTAAGTCCCACGATGCAGGGAGACTGTTGCCAGCAGTTCTCCCTGAAAATAACACACCTAACATAAATCTTTTCTGAGAAACTCAGTAGAGCTCCTCAGCGTGCATCCAGTCTGTCTGGGCACAGATCTAAACTGGAGTCTGGAGGAGGGGCATAGAGGGAGGAGCCAGGTCACACCATTTGAAAGTCTTAAAGTGCCCATGTCTCCTGCGGATCCCGTCTATACCCCATGGTTCTTGAAGTGTCCCCAGCATCCTCTAGGACGTATGAGAAATTGAGGGATTTTAGGTTCAGAATTGGTCTGACCGAGCCGTCCGGCTTCGGGGCCACGAACAGGCTCGAATAAAAGCATCCTCCCTGTTGTGATGGGGGCACCTTGACAATGACTTGATTTTGACACAGCTTTTGTATTGCATCGCATACTACCTCCCTGTCCGGAAGAGAAGCTGGTAAGGCCGATTTGAAAAATCAGTGAGGGGGAACGTCATGTAACTCCAGTTTGTACCCTTGGGACACTATTTCTAATACCCAAGGATCCAGGCCCGAACGAACCCAGACTTAACTGAAGAGTTGGAGACGTGCCCCCACCGGTGCGGACTCCCGCAGAGGAGTCCCAGCGTCATGCAGTGGATTTGGCAGAAGCCGGAGAGGACGTCTGCTCCTGGGAACCTGCCACAGCTGGTGACCTTTTCCCCTTTCCTCTTCCTCTAGCAGACATATATATTGGTAGATGCTCAATTAGCTTAGTGATATCATTCAGGTGCTCGAAAGGGAGGGGTATTTCTGAGCAAGAAAAAAAGGCATTTGGTTTCCCCAAGCACCCCGAATGATAACAGTAACCAGATATAAATCCCACATAATAATAGAATTCAGAGATCTTCGTTACACATATTTGCGCAAATGTGTGGTTAAGCCCCAAAGCCGCATCAAGGAGTCTCTGTATATTTGGGGTCCCTAGCGCTATATCTAGGTGCAGGGTGTGGCACCCCAAAACACTAGCATAAGCCAGAAAGCCCAGCGCAGCATACCAGTGAAAAAACTATAGTGTTAATAAATTAGTATTTAGGAAGCCGAAGCTATAGAGAGGGTGATACAAACATGAAATGTAATTAAAATAGAGAAAGTGTTAAAAATGAATAAGTGAAAAGTGTTAAAAGAATGTAAAGGTATGCCACAATAAAGCCATCCAGCTCAGCCAGTCCAGAGGCACCACACCTCACACCTCCATTACCCCAATCTGGGTCTAATATTAACCAGCAAGGAGCCACATGATAATGGCTCCTTACTACAATATGTCTAAGCTAAGAGCTACCTACCTTGGAGCAACCCCATAATGCTCCATGTGGCATGTCGGGGCAGGCACCTCCTCCTAATGCAGGAACCTCTCTGCCTCTCACAACAGACATATATATTGGTAGATGCTCAATTAGCTTAGTGATATCATTCAGGTGCTCGAAAGGGAGGGGTATTTCTAAGCAAGAAAAAAAGGGCAAATATGTGTAACGAAGATCTCTGAATTCTATTATTATATGGGATTTATATCTGGTTACTGTTATCATTCAGGGTGCTGGGGGTAACCAATTGCCTTTTTTTCTTGCTCTTCCTCTCGCAGCAAGGAAGGAGGACCCTCGTACTTTTTTGTATTTATTGGGCCGGAAGGACTGCATCTGATAGTGGGGCATTTTCATTTGTTGTGCAGGAACATAAGGTAAAAATAATGACTTACCCGCGGTAGCCGTAGATACCAGGTCAGCGAGGCCGTCACCAAACAAGACACCACCTTTATACGGCAGAGACTCCATAGCCTTCTTAGAGTCAGCATTCCATTGATGAATCCACAATGCTCTCCTGGCTGAGACTGCCATGGCATTGGCCCTTGATCCCATAAGGCCAATGTCCCTTGTAGCTTCCTTTAGATAGGCTGCAGTGTCCCTGATATAACCCAGTGTCAAAAGAATGCTATCCTTATCCAGGGTATCCATCTCAGATGACAAGTTATCTGCCCACTTTTTAATAGCGCTACTCACCCATGCTGATGCAATGGCAGGTCTGAGCAGCGTACCCGTAGTGACATAAATGGATTTCAATGTATTTTCCTGCTTACGATCCGCAGGATCTTTTAGGGCCGCCATGTCAGGAGACGGAAGCGCCACCTTTTTGGACAACCGTGATAGAGCTTTGTCTACAGTGGGGGGTGACTCCTACTTATCCCTATCCCCAGAAGGGAACGGATATGCCACCGGAATTCTCTTGGGAATCTCAAACTTCTTGTCAGGATTTTCCCAGACGTGCTCAAAAAGCGTGTTCAGTTCATGAGAGGGAGGAAACGTTACCTCAGGTTTCTTTCCTTTAAACATACAGACCCTTGTATCAGGAACAGCAGGGTCTTCCGAGATATGTAACACGTCTTTTATCGCCACAATCATGTACTGAATGCTCTTAGCCAGTTTAGGATTCAATCTGGCATCACTATAGTCGACACTGGAGTCAGAGTCCGTGTCAGTATCTGTATCTGCTATCTGGGTAAATTAACGCTTTTGTGCCCCCTCGGGGGTATGGACTTGTGACAACACATCCTCCATGGATTTTTTCCATGCCTGGTTCTGAGACTCAGATTTATCCAATCTCTTATTTAATAGAACCACATTTGCATTCAAAACACTCACCCAATCAGCAGTCGGCGGTGCCGACAGGGTCACTCCCACAGTCTTTTCTGTCCCCACTCCAGCTTTCTCCTGGGAAGAGCACTCAGCCTCAGACATGCCGACACATGTGTACCGACACCCACAACCACACTGGGGCTATAGGGGACAGACCACCAGTAAAGCCTGTCAGAGAAACACAGAGGGAGTTTGCCAGCTCACAACCCAGCGCCTATCCCAGTACTGAAACGTTTTATACAATGCCTCAGACCTGTTAGCGCTTTTATTATTATTAAAACAGCACCAAATGAACTGTGCCCCCCCCCCCTCGTTTTGCACCCTGTTACTTGTACAGCAGTGTAGGAGGACAGGACCAGCGTCTCTGCAGCTCTGTGAGAGAAAATGGCGCTGATGAGAGCTGTAAGATCTAAGCCACGCCCCCTTAATGGCGCGCTTCAGCCCCGCTATTTTTCAAATATTTATACTGGTGGGGGTTCAGATTCAGTGCCCAGGCACTATATACCACTTTTGCCAGTCACTTAAATGAGGATTTATGCTGCCCAGGGCACCCCCCCACGCCCTGCACCCTGTAGTGCCGCTGAGTGTGGGAGCGTGGCGCTCAGCGCGGCCGCTGTGCGGTACCTCAAAGCCGTCACTGAAGTCTTCTGATCTTCCTCTACTCAGCCGTCTTCTGACTTCTGGCTCTGCAAGGGGGGTGACGGCGGGCTCCGGGAACAAGCATCTAGGCGTACCTAGCGATCAGACCCTCAGGAGCTAATGGTGTCCTGTAGCCTAAGAAGCAGAGCCTTGAAACTCACAGAGGTAGGTCTGCTTCTCTCCCCTATGTCCCACGAAGCAGGGAGACTGTTGCTAGCAGTGCTCCCTGAAAATAAAAAACCTAACAAAAGTATTTTTCAGAGAAACTCAGGAGAGCTCCTCAGAGTGCATCCAGTCTCACTGGCCACAGAATCTAACAGGAGTCTGGAGGAGGGGTATAGAGGGAGGAGCCAGTTCACACCCATTCAAAGTCTTAAAGTGCCCATGTCTCCTGCGGATCCCGTCTATACCCCATGGTTCTTGAAGCGTCCCCAGCATCCTCTAGGACGTTTCAGAAATTAGATTGGGGGTGATCAAAATCTTCCTGTAGTTGTTGGAACTGAGGAAATAGCCTTCAGAAGCAAAACATCCTTTATTAACCAAATACCCTTACGTATCCACAGCTTGAATACAGGGTTATCTGTAGAAGTAGTGAAGGCAGGGATTGTCCACAGTGGGAGGTAAGGTGGGTAACAGGGGTTACTTTCAAAGTCAACAGCAATCCATGCTTTCAAAGTAATGTTTAGGGAGCGTGTAATAGGCCAGCTAAAGCATATGAGTGGAAGCTGCTTCTCCAGCAACGGATTTGTAAAATAATTTTTGTCAAGGAGCCAATCTGGTCTATAGATAAAGAGCAGAATGCGCAACTGCCAAGTTATCGATACCATCTTGATTTCTTTAGTACAAAAATCTCCTTGTCATTCTGGGTGTTTTATTTTGCCATATAGAAATGCAGAAAAAAGACGAGTAAGTAGAGTGTATCAGTCCTAAAAAAGATGTTGTATGCTTGACCGGCAGAATGCTGGCGGGAGGGGGCGAGCGCAACAAGCCCATTGCGGGCTCGCTGCACTCTGCACGCTGCGCACTCGGTGACGCCACGGGTTCTATTCCCACTCTATGGGTGTCGTGGACACCCACTAGTAGGAATAGTCCCTGTTGGTCAGCATGCCGACAGTCAGGATTGTGAGGGGCGGCTTGTAGGGGAAGGTTATGTGACGGTCTGTCTCCTGACCGCCGGTCACATAACTGCATCCCCTAAAAGGTACTAGTAGGGAGTACTTTAGTTTGCGTGTGTGTCTCTTTACTGCGTGTTTTTACTTAATATTTTCGCAAAGTAAGTGTGTGTACTTCCTTTATTATCTTCCTCCTTGTGTTGAAAGCTATTTAAATATATTTTTAGGTATTATAGCATTCCATTAATGTCTGTGTGTGGTTATTATCCACTTAACTAGCTAATATTAATCTATTAGGTTTTGAGAGCCACCTGTGTCTTTCCTCTGCTATCTGTTCCTAGCTCTTTTTGTCCCCAACACTCAAACCAGCTTTCTTTTCACTAGTAAGATTACACTCAGTTGTCACTAGAACTCTGTTGCTCAACTTACTCTGTTTCCCAGTCCTATGTCCCGCTTTTAAAAAGCAGCCAGCTGTATATGGAATCTCCTATATGGTCACGTGATGAAAGCCTGGCTGCATCTCATGCGACCATGCAAGGCAACTGGGCAATTTACTTCTTTATAATGCAAGGTAGTAGATCATCTGGTAATTTATATATAGGGTGCTTGGGAAAACCTAGTACAAAGGAAAAGGTGGTTATGGGCATAGCAACACACTTGAGCTGAATTGTAATTTTTTTTTTTACTACTTTTCATAAATGTAACTTATCTTTTGTAAAAGCATTCCTACAGAGTTTATAAATGTAGTGTTTTTTTTTGGTGGGGATGGGGGGGTTTCTTTGGACCTGCATAATGAATTTTAAATATTTGCTACTTTAGAGCTACAAATGGGCAAAGTCAAGGAGGAGCCACAACTGCTTGGAAGCCTACAGTGACAAGTGAGCATCCCTGGTGCACTTGCTGTAGTACGTGCACTTACTGTACATATGTATCTGTGTGAAAGCAAGACCAATATGTAAATTATTTGTACTAGTAATAAGATGTTTATAGAGTCATTTACTCTCTCATTATTAACCTGTCAAGTTTTGTTGTATGTACTAAATATTATTTGGCTTAACTTTTAAAGGTGAAACTAGAGCAGCCTGTACTCTGGAACCTGTGTCTTCATACAAAGCTGAGTGGCCAAGGTAAGTAAGGGTAATAACGATATTGCATTGATCAGCATGGTGGCGGTGTGGGGGTTCTTCTCTTCCCCTGCTGCTCCTTTTCAAATTATACTCTTAAAAGCCTCCTTGTCATTTTCTTCTTTTGAGGATCATGTTATATGTCCCTTTCATATTCTTGTAGCTGTCCTCCATTAACACCCCCACCCGTCAAGTTCTTGACAACTTTGCCTTCTGGTTAGGGTGCCTTCGGGCACTTCCTAGATTCTCACCTTACCGCCCTCATCTTACGTGACTGCTGTATCACTATTAATTTTCCCCTCGGTCTCTAATCTCCTTTTTCTCGCATCAGCATTTGATCTCTCAATAGACCACCTCATCCTTCCATGCTAGTGGACACTACTATGTATCTGGTAACTCACTTTTGTGACATCTCTGCTGACTGTACCACTTTCACATTCCCTTTCTTATAAAATCATCAACTTTCCTTTAATCTATCCCTCACAAGGCTACCATTACCAAGCGTAACATTGAGGCGATCAACCCCATATCCTTCTGTCCCTGCTTGACTCGCTTCTGTTTTCCATTGTTACCCACTTCTGCCCTGACCTAGCTATTGCAATTACCCTAACTTCTGCTGTAGACTCAAATGCACCAGATAACTGCAAGTGTTCTTGAACTACAAAGCAGCACTAAAGGAAATTGCACTCCTTTGCGGACTGCTTCCATTTCAAATGTATGCTTACCTTCTACAGTGCTGCCCGTTCTATCTCCTAGCAGTCTTATTTCAAAACCTTTATCTTCACTCAGATTTTTCAAGCTTACCATGTCTTTATTACCTTCATTCCTTCCCTACCCCCCAAACTTCGCTACCCCTCACTCTTTGCCTGTGACATCCCCACTAAATTCACATCCAAAAGTGAAGCCGTCCGTTAGGTCCTCTTAACCCCACCCTCTTCCTGACCATAAAGTCTCCTCTGCTCAAGTCTCTCCCCATTTTCCTCTTCTATCCTACCAACTCTGACTTACTTCTCCCCAGTTTCAGGAGATAAAGTAGTATTCTACCTCCCCCTTGATACTAACGTGCTCTGCCTCCTTCACTCCCTCTTTCCTGTTGGCATTCCCATTTTGCCATCTCTTCAACCTTTCTCTACCTTCAGTAGGTTCTTCTCTCCCATTCTTAAAAAAACAAACAAAAAAACAACCTTGATCACTCTGCTCTCCTTTGTCTCCAAGCTACTCAAGCTGTTTGTCTGCAACCCTTATCACCTTTTTTTGCTTTCACTCCCTACTGGAGTCACTTTAGTCTAACTCTCCACAGTACAGAACTGCTCCCACTAAAGTTGTTGAAGACTGTCTTGCTGCCAAATTGAAGAGCACTTCTCTGCTAATTCGCCTTGACCTCTTTGCTGCTTTGACACTGTGGACCATCATCTCTTCCTGCCAATCCTTCAGTCCCTTGGTATACATGACACTGCCCTCTTCTGGGTGTCTCTTCTCAACTCCACTTTATCCCTTACACACAAAGTTGGTGTCCCCTAAGGTTCTGTTCTTGGTCCCTTTCTATTCTCCCTTTGATTCCTCCTTTTACGTGAGCTTATCAGATCTTTTGGTCTCCATTATTCTCTCTGTTCTGATGACAAAGTTTAGCTGTTCATACAACAGCTGCTGTATGAAAATATGCAAATGCTGCAGGGGTGTCTTATGTAAATAGACGTGTTCTGATGGCTTCTGTGATCCGCTGCTCCATCCGAAGAGTCTGTTTTCGGCTCATCTGCGTGAGCATCAACCATCTGGGTAACCTCAGAATACTCCATATGGTGGTGGAATTCACACTGCCGGGGCCACAAAATCTGCACTGGTAGATGAAAACTCTGGCCTCTGCATGTCTACAAAACTGGGAAAAAAACACTCCCCCATTTTCTAATACGGTCTCCGTCACTGCCCCAAACTGCACAGGGGGCACTGTGTGCGATGATGCAGGAGCCGTTTTGTATATGTGCACATCTGTAAATTAGGCTCTAAGGCAGAGTTATTTGCAAAAATGCACACGGGAGATTGGTTAATTTGCCTGTCGAGATTTGGTCAGTGATGCCTCAACTTCATGAAGTAGATCACATGTCACCAGGACACGGTCTTAAGGATATGAGCGGGTAAGGTTATTGGTCATAGGTGTGCTCAGCACATTTTATTAGGGTGCTTGTCTAGCACTGCCTATTGGGCGAAAAAGAGGGTGGAGAGCTGAATGGGATGGGGACCAACTCGGACTGTGTCTATCTCAGATTGCAGGTGCCGGCATGTGAACAAGATTAGCAACATGTTACTTGGAGCTTGTTACCTAGATCGGTATTACAAGTTTAAACATACTAGGTAGGCAGCATCCCTTACAGCCCAGCACCACAACCATATCAGCAGTGCACAGAACCCCTCTCCCTCACTGACCCTTACAGAACAGCATACTTCATGGTCCCTCTCTCCACTCACAGCTGTCCTCTCCCTTGACCTACAGAACCTGTTCCAGGTATACAGGGTTCTGTGATCGGCGGGCAGGCAGCAGCAGATTAGAAATCATTCAGCTGAGTTGTTGGTGGTGTCATGGCAGGAGATGGCGCTCTCACAGTGTGGCTGCATAACATAGAATTTGATGGCAGATAAGAGCCACTTGGCCCATCTAGTCTGCCCATGTACCTACTTAACTTAAAACTGTGACATAAGGACAACATATCCCAGCGCCTGCACACACTTTATCTATACATTATAGACTATAATGCATGTAACTACCACAGGCACACCAACACCTCTAGAGATCAGTAATAATGACCTGCAGGTAAAATTTTTATCACCAGAAGCAATAAGCCAGTGGGGATTGCTAGAAAGGCCAATAAAAGAAAGAATGGTCTAGTGTGTACTCTCTGAGGGGGGTTTGGTATGTGTGACTAGCGGTGGTCACAATACCAACGCTGGCATACTGATTGTTAAAATCCCGCCAGTGGCTAGGTAAGTATGTAAGTAAGTAGATCTGGTAGTTTATATAATAGAATAGGGGGCGCTTGTGAAAACAAATACATAGGAAAAGGTGACCCTGCCCATTTGATGCAAATTGTAATTTTCGTACTAGTTTAATTACTGAAACAAAACCTATTGGGCCTAATTCAGATGTGGTTGTTGCGATTGCTGGTGCTATCTTTTGTTGCTGTTTGCAATTGCAAATTATATGCTAATATGGGTTGAAGCTAACTTGGGCATTGGACGCCCACTGCTGTTATATCATTTCCATCTGACAGCATATAATTGCTGATACATCGGTACCATTATCGCATATTGGGTCTGAGTGCCTCTGAAGACTGAGCTGCTCTCCCGGGATGCAGAGGGCTCTCCAGTAGTAAGTAAGATCTTAACTGCTAATTATGCTCGCCCAGAAAACGCAGTCTGTACAGCCATGACATGCCTGCGTTTACCCTACCACTTCGTTACCACCCCCAAATGCCATCTACCTGTCGCTTACTTTGCAACTAATTCCTCTGTGCGACCGCCATCGCAATTCAATCGCTGCGCGTACACACAGCGGCTCAGATGAATGCGCAGTAAGAAAACATCAACTGATTTGCATACAATAGCTGCTTTGCGACCACATTGGAGTTAGGCCCATACTGTTTCTATAAGTTTTTTTTTTTTCCATAGGACATTAATGAAGTTACTTAAATTTTGTAAAAGTAAGCCTGCATAGTGTGTTAGGGTAAATCCAGAGTTTTTGTTGCAATGCATAATGTATTGTTATTTTTTGATACGTTAGATCTACATCTGGGCAGAATCAAACCGGGCACACAGTTGATTGGAAGCCTGCAGTGTCAAGTGAGCATACTTGTTGCACTTACTGTAGTATGTGCCATTACTGTACATCTGTACCTGCATTAAAGCAGAACCAACATGTATATAAATTGTACTAGTTATATGATGTTTAGGAAATTGCCAGTTGAGGATCATAGAGTTCTTCACACTATCTTTTATTAATTTTACCGTGTCCCACTAAATGCTCAAGTTAATATCCCAATTTAATGTCCTGTGTGTTGTCTTTTAGTTTAGTTTGTTGGTAGAGCATGCAGAAACTACGTAGACAAATGATTTACATGTGACCTTTTAAATAATACATGGCCTCACTTTCAAAGGTGGAGCTAAAGCAGCCTGTAATCGTGAACCTGTGTCTTCGTATGAAGCAGACTGGCCAAGGTAAGGAAGTGTTATAACGATGGTCAATTTGCACGTGATTGGCATGGGTGCGGTCCTTGTCTTTCCATGCTGCTTCTTCCAATTTATACCCTCAAAACCCTTCCTGTCATTCTTTTCCTTTTGCGGGTTCATGCTATTTGACTCTTCCAACATTTATCATAGCTGTCCTCTATCGCCCCCCTGGTCCGAACTCCAATTTTCTTGACAACTTTCCTCATGTTTCCCCTCTCTTATGATCTTCACTCCCTCATTTTAGGTGTCTCCTGTATCCCTACTAATTCCTTTTCCTCACATCAGTGTTTGATCTCTCTCATTGGACCTCCTCATCCTCCCATGTGTGTGAGTAGAGTACTCCCTTGATCTGGTCTTCACTCACCATTGTGATATTACGGACTTTATGAATTACTCATTCCTTTTGGACTATCATCTTTTACCCTTTCTCCACCTCTAACTCGCATGGCTACCATCACTGAGCATACCCTTGAGGCGAATGACCTGATTTCCTTCTCCCTGCTCGACTTGCTTTTTTCCCCCATTATCACCCTCCCCTGTCCTGACTAAATTGTTTCTCTACAACAACACCCTTACTCTGTTGCTCCAGCTGTCACCAGATCTGTGCCACAGTATCAAATTTCAAATGCACCAGATGACTGCAAAAGTGTTTTCCAAAAGCTAAGCGAGGAAATCGTACTTCACTGTGGACTTCCTCCATTTCAAATGTGTGATCTCTTTCTACTGTGCTCTTCTTTACGCTATCGAGTCTTACAATATTTCAAAACCTTTATCTCTACTCAGTCCTTCAACCCCTATGTCTTCAACTTCATTCTTTGCCACCGCCCTTTCTTGCCTCCACCCTTGACTTCGTCACAAATCAAATCCAAAATTTACTCCAGATTTCAGGACTTCATCTTCCAACAGGTTCTCTTGCTACACCTTCTCCCTTCCCATCCGACTTCCACCACTCCAGCCTCTGCCTGTCTCCTTTTCGTCCTGCCAACTCTGACTTCCTTTTTCTGAGTTTCTGGAGATTAAAATATTGCTTTATTCCAGTCCTCCCCTTCCATCTCCCCATGGAGCTGATCCCCTCCTGCTTCCTCTCTCCTACTGTCTGTACCCATTTTGCCCATCTTTTCAACATTTCTCTCAAATCAGTCCCTTTTGCATTCAAGCATGCTCTTGTCGCCTCAAGTAAAAAAGGGCCTTGAGTGGTCTACAACTGCTTCATTGCCATCTTTTACTCCCACTCCGTGCTTGACCCACATCAGTCTGGCTTTCATTCTTTTCACTCTATAGAAATTACACTCACTAAAGTTAGTAATTACCTTTTTGCGAACAAATCCAAGGATTGAACTCTGTTCATTCTCCTTCAACTTTCTGCTGCTTTTGACACGATGGACCACCTTCTCCTGCAAATTCTTCACTCTTGGTTTATGTGACACTAACCTCTCCTAGCTGCCCTGAGACCTCTCTGGCTGCACTTTCTCTGTCTTTTCTCATGACTCCATGTCTTGTTACAAGTTTCTGTCCCTCGAGGTTCTGTTCTTGATCCCCCTTATAGTCTCCCTTTTATATTTACTCTTAGGTGAACTTATTAGAACGTTTGGCCTGGGCAGCATTGAGCCTCAAATACTACCTGGCAAAAGCGGACTAAGTGCCAGGGCACTGTCCGGACCCCCGCCAGTATAAAAAAAGTCTAAAAACGAGCAGGTCTGAAGCGCGCCATTACGGGGGCGGGGCTTAGCTCTCACAGCACACAGCCCGGCGCCATTTTCTCTACACAAGGCTGCAGAGACGCTGGTCCTCCTCACACTGCTGTACAAGTAACAGGGTGCAAAACGGGGGGGGGGGGGCACAGTTGTTTTTGGTGCTATATATATATATATATATATATATATATATATATAATTATAAAGCGCTGCAGGTCTGGGACATCATCTGGGTGTTTTCAGTCCGGGATTAGGCGCTGGGGTGTGAGCTGGTAATACTCCCTGTGTCTCTCTGACAGGCTCTACTGTGGGTCTGTCCCCTATAGGCCCATTGTGTCTGCGTGTAGTGGGTGCACGTGTGTCGGCATGTCTGAGGCGGAGTGCTCTTCCCAGGTGGAGACTGTTAAAACGGCTGTGGGAGTGACCCTGTCGGCACCGCCGACACCGGATTGGGTGAATGTTTTGAGTGCCTTGAATGCTAATGTGGCTCTGATAAATAAGATTGGATAAATCTGAGGCTCAGAACCAGGCTTGGAAAAAATCCGTTGAGGATGTGTTGTTTCAAGTCCAGACCCCCTCGTGGTCACAAAAACGTTCATTTGCCCAGCTGGCAGACACGGATACCGACACGGACACAGACTCTAGTGATGCCAGATTAGATCCAAAACTGGCAAAGAGCATTCAGTACGATTGTGGCTATAAAAGATGTATTACATATCACTGAGGACCCTACTGTTCCTGAAACTAGGGTCTGTATGTATAAAGGGAAGAAACCTGAGGTAACATTTTCTCCCTCTCATGTACTGAACACGCTTTGTGAAAAGGTTTGGGAAAATCCTGACAAGAAGTTTCAGATTCCCAAAAGGATTGTAGTAGCCGTATCCGTTTCCCTCTGGGGATAGGGAAAAATGGGAGTCACCCCCCATTGTGGACAAAGCTCTGTCACGGCTGTCCAAAAAGGTGGCTCTGCCGTCCCCTGACACGGCTGCCCTAAAGGATCCTGCGGATCGTAGACAGGAGAATACATTGAAATCCATTTATGTCACCACGGGTACGCTACTCAGACCAGCCATTGCATCTGCGTGGGTGAGTAGTGCTATCGAAAAATGGGCAGTAAACTTGTCATCTGAAATGGATACCCTGGATAGGGATAGCATGCTTTTGACACTAGGTCATATCAGGGACGCTGCATTCTACCTAAAGGAAGCTGCGAGAGATATTGGCCTCTTGGGATCACTGGCCAATGCCAGGCAGTCTCAGCTAGGAGAGCATTCATCAATGGAATGCTGATGCTGACTCTAAGAGAGCTATGGAGTCTCTACCGTATAAAGGTGGTGTATTGTTTGGTGAGGGCCTCATTGATTTGGTATCTATCGGTATCATTTTTACCTTATGTGCCTGCACCACAAAAGAAAACACACCACTATCAGATGCAGTCCTTTCGGCCCAATAAATACAGAAAAGGCTGAGGATCTTCCTTCCTTGCTACTAGAGGAAAGGGAAAAGGTAAGCGATCACCGGCCGCGGCTGGTTCCCAGGAGCAGAAGTCCTCCCAGGCTTCTGCCAAGTCCACCGCATGACGCTGGGGCTCCTCTGCAAGAGTCCGCACCGGTGGGGGCACGTCTCAGGCTCTTCAGTCAGTTCTGGGCTTGTTCGGCCCTGGACCCATGGGTTTTAGAAATAGTGTCCCAGGGGTACAAAATAGAGTTTCAAGACGTTCCCCCTAACCGATTTTTCAAATCGGCCTTACCAGCTTCTCTTCCAGACAGGGAGGTGGTATGCGCCACAATACAAAAATTGTGTCACAATCAAGTCATTGGTGGGGTTCCCCCGTCACAACAGGGAGAAGGCTTTTATTCGTGCCTGTTCGTGGTCCCGAAGCCAGACGGCTCAGTCAGACCAATCCTGAACCTCAAATCCCTCAATTTCTACTTTTAAAAAATTCAAATTCAAGATGGAATCTCTCCGGGCAGTGATCTCCAGTCTGGAGGAGGGGGATTTTATGGTGTCGGTATACATAAAGGATGCCTACTTACATGTTCCCATTTATCCCCCACATCAGGACTACCTGAGGTTTGCAGTTCGGGATTGTCATTACCAATTTCAGACGTTGCCGTTTGGTTTATCCACGGCTCCGAGGGTTTTCACCAACGTAATGGCCGAAATGATGGTTCTCCTACGCAAGCAAGGAGTTACGATTATCCCGTACTTGGACGATCTCCTGATAAAGGCGAAATCCAGGGAACAATTGCTACAGAACATTACGCTATCCCTGACAATTCTGCAGCAACATGGTTGGCTCCTAAACTTGCCAAAATCACAGTTGGTTCCGACGAGACGGCTGTCGTTTTTGGGAATGATTCTGGACACAGAATTACAGAGTTTTTCTTCCAGTGGAAAAGGCTCTGGAAATTCAGAACCTGGTCAAACAAATCCTGAAGCCGCCAAGAGTATCGATTCATCAATGCATGCGGTTGCTGGGGAAGATGGTGGCGGCCTACGAGGCCATTCAGTTTGGCAGATTCCATGCCAGAGTGTTTCAGTGGGACCTGTTGGACAAGTGGTCCGGGTCCCATCTGCACATGCACCGAAGGATAACCCTGTCTTCCAAGACCAGAATCTCACTCCTGTGGTGGCTGCACAGCTCTCACCTCCTGGAGGGACGCAGGTTCGGGATCCAGGACTGGATCTTAGTGACCACGGATGCGAGTCTCAGAGGCTGGGGAGCAGTCACACAGGGGGAAAGCTTCGAGGGAAGATGGTCAAGCCAGGAAATGTGTCTACACATAAACGTTCTGGAGTTAAGGGCCATTCACAACGGCCTTCTGCAAGTGGAACATCTTCTTCGCAATCAGTCCGTCCTGATTCAGTCGGACAACATAACAGCAGTAGCGTACATAAACCGCCAGGGCGGAACAAAGAGCAGAGCGGCTATGGCAGAGGTCGCAAAGGTTCTCCGTTGGGCGGAAAGGCATACAAGCGCTCTATCAGCGATCTTCATTCCAGGAGTGGACAACTGGGAAGCAGACTTCCTCAGCAGACACGATCTCCATCCTGGAGAGTGAGGTCTTCATCAAGAGGTCTTTGCAGAAGTGACAAGTCTTTGGGGAATTCCTCAAATAGACATGATGGCGTCTCGCCTCAACAAGAAACTTCAGAGATCTTGTTCCAGGCAGGGCCGGTTCTAGCCCTTTTTGCGCCCCGGGTGGGAAATAGGGGCGTGGCTTCATACAGGGGGCGTGGTCAGTTACGCCCCCTGTACAGTAGAGTAGCGCCGCTGAAATGCTGTGCAATGCTCTGCGGTGCGCGATGACGTAATCGCGCACCGCACAGCAAAGGTCCTCTCCACGTAGGGAAACTAGACGCGTAGCATCTAGTTCCCTTCACAGCGGGTCCAGCGGGGGACACAGCGGGCAGCGGGGGGCACAGCAGTAGCGGATCTTGCCATGGTGCGGCGCCCTCGGCAAAAGTCCTGCTTGCCCGTGACAAGATCCGCTACTGGTTCCAGGTCGAGAGACCCTCAAAAAATAGCAGTGGACGCCCTAGTGAGACCATGGGTGTTTCAGTCGGTGTACATATTTCCTCTGCTTCCACTCATTCCAAAAGTGATAAAGATCATGAGAAGAACAAAGTTTCAAGCGATCATCATTGTTCCAGACTGGCCAAGAAGGGCTTGGTATCCAGATCTTCAGGAATTACTCATAAGAGATCCCTGGCCTCTTCCTCTGAGGGAGGATCTTTTACAGCAGGGGCCGTGCGTGTTCCAAGACTTACCGCAACTTCGTTTGACGGCTTGGAGGTTGAACGCAGGATCCTAGCCCGAAAGGGTATTCCCAAGGAAGTCATCCCCACTCTTATTTAGGCCAGGAGGAGTAACGTCTAAACATTATCACTGTATTTGAAGAAAATACATGTCTTGGTGTGAATCCAAACACGCTCCTACGGAGGAATTTCAGTTAGGACGTTTTCTCCATTTTCTACAAACCGGTGTGGATGCGGGCCTAAAGTTGGGCTCCATTAAAGTACAAATTTCAGCCTTATCGGTTTTCTTCCAAAAATAATTGGCCTCCCTTCAAGAAGTTCAGACTTTTGTGAAAGGCGTGTTGCACATCCAACCTCCCTTTGTGCCCCCTGTGGCACCGTGGGATCTTAACGTGGTGTTGTAATTCCTTCAATCTCATTGGTTTGAACCTTTACAAAAGGTAGAGTTGAAATTTCTCACTTGGAAAGTGGTCATGCTGTTGGCCTTGGCATCCGCCAGGCGGGTGTCTGAATTGGCGGCCTTGTCTCACAAAAGCCCTTATTTGATTTTCCATGAAGATAGAGCAGAGTTACGGACTCGTCAGCAGTTTCTGCCGAAAGTGGTGTCGTCATTCCACTTGAACCAACCTATTGTGGTGCCAGTGGCTACTAACTCCTTGCTGGAATCGAAGTTTCTTGACGTAGTCAGAGCTTTGAAAATTTATGTGGCCAGAATGGCTCAGATTAGGAAAACTGAGGCTCTGTTTGTCCTGTATGCTCACAAGATTGGGGCTCCTGTTTCCAAGCAGACTATTGCGCGCTGGATCTGTCATACGATTCAGCAGGCTCATTCTACGGCTGGATTGCCGTTACCGAAATCGGTGAAGGCCCATTCTACCAGAAAGGTGGGCTCGTCCTGGGTGGCTGCCCTGGGGGTCTAGGCATTACAGCTTTGCCGAGCGGCTACTTGGTCGGGTTCAAACACCTTTGCGAAGTTCTACAAGTTTGACACCCTGGCTGATGAGGACTCATGTTTGGTCAATCGGTGCTGCAGAGTCATCTGCACTCTCCCGCCCGTTCTAGAGCTTTGGTATAAACCCCATGGTTCTTGAAGTGACCCCAGCATCCTCTAGGACGTATGAGAAAATAGGATTTTAATACCTACCGGTAAATCCTTTTCTCTTAGTCCGTAGAGGATGCTGGGCGCCCGTCCCAGTGCGTACTGTATCTGCAGTTATTAGTTATGGTTACACACATGTTGTGTTAAGTTTATAGTCAGTCTGTTGCTGATGATGATCTTGTCGTTGACTTGCGTTGTGTTGAATGCCATATTGTACGGCGTGCTTGAGGTGTGAGCTGGTATGTATCTCACCTTAGTTTAACAATAAATCCTTTTCCTCTAAATGTCCGTCTCCCTGGGCACAGTTCCTATAAATGGAGTCTGGAGGAGGGGCATAGAGGGAGGAGCCAGTTCACACCCCTTTGAAAGTCTTAAAGTGCCCATGTCTCCTGCGGATCCCGTCTATACCCCATGGTTCTTGAAGTGACCCCAGCATCCTCTACGGGCTAAGAGAAAAGGATTTACCGGTAGGTATTAAAATCCTATTTTTCCTTCTACTGGACTGCTTCTGCCTTTCCTCACCAGGCCCTACACTGGTTTCACTTTCCCTTAAGACCCCAATTCGGACTCCACACGCCCTCCTATAAAGCCTTCACCCAATCCTCCTCAACCTCCTCTCCCTGCATGCCCCGGCCCACCCACGTTGCTTAGCCAATGACTGCGCATCTCCTATTAACTAGTTACCTCCTCTCACTTCCACCTCCCTTGCTACTCTCCACCACTGGAACTCTTTGCTTCTCCCTATCGGACTCTCCATCTCTTTCCAAAGCTTCAGATGGGCACTCAAGACCCACTTTCTTTGTAAAAGCCTTCCAGCTCTTAGCAAAACTCACTGCTTTATCCTAGTCACTCACTAACTCATTTAGAGTGTAATCTCTCCCAAGCAGGGTCCCCTTCCTTCATGTGCAATAATGTCCTCCCAACAACGACCTCAAGATTGGGTTCAGCTGGTGCTGCTTTTTAGGTTTTATAGGCCTGATTCATAATTGTACACAACTCTGATTTTTGCACGCAACCCATCGTTTTTTCTGCTGTGCGCATGTGAGCAGCGGACCAGCAGTAAGAACTGCGCACACAGGAATTTGCAAAAGCAAACGAGATCCATAACATGGGTGTTCCCGAAAGGGGCTGGGGAGTGGCTGAAATGTCTTTGTAAAAGTTGGCGGCAACGTGGGTGTGTGATGGGGCTGGATGGGGGGTGCTTTCACACAGCGCACAGGAACAAAATCTCTCAACAAGGACATTTTGTCTGCGTAGCTCTGGGTCTACACAGACAATGATATCGATGTATGGTTCTTAGACTAACACTGATGTGAAAATACACTGCACACTCATGCCAACATGAGCTACCTTTCTAAGCAATTATGGTGATTTTCTATATCTGTACATAAAAAGCACTTCTATTCATGTTTAATAAACAGTAATGTATGTAGGTTGCTTTTGACGTTTTATATTGTAGTATTTATTACTTCAATAGTAATGTTAACCTGTAGGTTTAAAACCCACACATCTGCATAATTGCCTCTCCTTAGCAAGCAATTTACTGTTACACATATAATCAGTGTTTCATATGTTTAGATGTATAAAAAATTTTGATAAACTTATTTTAAAATGCACAGGTAATGCACGTTATGCAAATGCTTAATTATTTACAAATAAAGCTAATTTACAATAAAAATAAAATTTTACTCACCGGTAAATCTATTTCTTGTAGTCCGTAGTGGATGCTGGGAACTCCGAAAGAACCATAGGGAATAGCGGCTCCGCAGGAGACTGGGCACAACTAAAAGAAAGCTTTTAGACTACCTGGTGTGCACTGGCTCCTCCCACCATGACCCTCCTCCAAGCCTCAGTTAGGATACTGTGCCCGGAAGAGCTGACACAATAAGGAAGGATTTTGAATCCCGGGTAAGACTCATACCAGCCACACCAATCACACCGTATAACTCGTGATACCATATCCAGTTAACAGTATGAAACATAACTGAGCCTCTCAACAGATGGCTCATAACAATAACCCTTTAGTTAACAATAACTATATACAAGTATTGCAGATAATCCGCACTTGGGATGGGCACCCAGCATCCACTACGGACTACGAGAAATAGATTTACCGGTGAGTAAAATCTTATTTTCTCTAACGTCCTAGTGGATGCTGGGAACTCCGAAAGGACCATGGGGATTATACCAAAGCTCCCAAACGGGCGGGAGAGTGCGGATGACTCTGCAGCACCGAATGAGAGAACTCCAGGTCCTCCTCAGCCAGGGTATCAAATTTGTAGAATTTAGCAAACGTGTTTGCCCCTGACCAAGTTGCAGCTCGGCAAAGTTGTAAAGCCGAGACCCCTCGGGCAGCCGCCCAAGATGAGCCCACTTTCCTCGTGGAATGGGCTTTTACTGATTTAGGATGCGGCAATCCAGCCGCAGAATGCTCCAGCTGAATTGTGCTACAAATTCAGCGAGCAATAGTCTGCTTAGAAGCAGGAGCACCTATTTTGTTGGGTGCCTACAGGATAAAAAGCGAGTCAGTTTTCCTGACTCCAGCCGTCCTGGAAATATAATTTTTTAAGGCCCTGACTACGTCCAGTAACTTGGAATCTTCCAAGTCCCTAGTAGCCGCAGGCACTACAATAGGTTGGTTCAAGTGAAAAGCTGATACCACCTTAGGGAGAAACTGGGGACGAGTCCTCAATTCTGCCCTATCCATATGGAAAATCAGATAAGGGCTTTTACATGACAAAGCCGCCCATTCTGACACACGCCTGGCCGAAGCCAACGCCAACAACATGACCACTTTCCACGTGAGATATTTCAAATCCACAGTTTTAAGTGGCTCAAACCAATGTGATTTTAGGAAACTCAACACCACGTTGAGATCCCAAGGTGCCACAGGAGACACAAAAGGGGGCTGAATATGTAGCACTCCCTTTACAAATGTCTGAACTCCAGGCAGTGAAGCCAGTTCTTTCTGGAAGAAAATCGACAGAGCCGAAATCTGGACCTTAATGGAACCCAAGTTTCTCTAACGTCCTAAGTGGATGCTGGGGACTCCGTAAGGACCATGGGGAATAGCGGCTCCGCAGGAGACTGGGCACAAAAGTAAAGCTTTAGAACTACCTGGTGTGCACTGGCTCCTCCCCCTATGACCCTCCTCCAAGCCTCAGTTAGATTTTTGTGCCCGAACGAGAAGGGTGCACACTAGGTGGCTCTCCTGAGCTGCTTAGTGAAAAGTTTAGTTTTAGGTTTTTTATTTTCAGTGAGACCTGCTGGCAACAGGCTCACTGCATCGAGGGACTAAGGGGAGAAGAAGCGAACTCACCTGCGTGCAGAGTGGATTGGGCTTCTTAGGCTACTGGACATTAGCTCCAGAGGGACGATCACAGGCCCAGCCATGGATGGGTCCCAGAGCCGCGCCGCCGGCCCCCTTACAGAGCCAGAAGACAGAAGAGGTCGGAAAATCGGCGGCAGAAGACGTCCTGTCTTCAACAAGGTAACGCACAGCACTGCAGCTGTGCGCCATTGCTCTCAGCACACTTCACACTCCGGTCACTGAGGGTGCAGGGCGCTGGGGGCGCCCTGAGACGCAATAAAAACACCTTGGATGGCAAAAAAATGCATCACATATAGCTCCTGGGCTATATGGATGCATTTAACCCCTGCCAGAATACATAGAAAAACGGGAGATAAGGCCGCCGATAAGGGGGCGGAGCCTATCTCCTCAGCACACTGGCGCCATTTTCCCTCACAGCTCCGTTGGAGGGAAGCTCCCTGGCTCTCCCCTGCAGTCACTACACTACAGAAAGGGTTAAAAAAGAGAGGGGGGGGGGGGCACTAATTACGCGCAGTATTAAAGATACAGCAGCTATAAGGGGAAAAACACTTCTATAAGGTTATCCCTGTATATATATAGCGCTCTGGTGTGTGCTGGCAAACTCTCCCTCTGTCTCCCCAAAGGGCTAGTGGGGTCCTGTCCTCTATCAGAGCATTCCCTGTGTGTGTGCTGTATGTCTGTACGTTTGTGTCGACATGTATGAGGAGAAAAATGATGTGGAGACGGAGCAGATTGCCTGTAATAGTGATGTCACCCCCTAGGGGGTCGACACCTGAGTGGATGAACTGTTGGAAGGAATTACGTGACAGTGTCAGCTCTGTATAAAAGACAGTGGTTGACATGAGACAGCCGGCTACTCAGCTTGTGCCTGTCCAGACGTCTCATAGGCCGTCAGGGGCTCTAAAGCGCCCGTTACCTCAGATGGCAGATATAGACGCCGACACGGATACTGACTCCAGTGTCGACGGTGAAGAGACAAATGTGACTTCCAGTAGGGCCACACGTTACATGATGGAGGCAATGAAAAATGTTTTACACATTTCTGATAATACGAGTACCACCAAAAAGGGGTATTATGTTCGGTGAGGAAAAACTACCTGTAGTTTTCCTGAATCTGAGAAATTAAATGAGGTGTGTGATGATGCGTGGGTTTCCCCCGATAACAACTGATAATTTCTAAAATGTTATTGGCATTATATCCTTTCCCGCCAGAGGTTAGGGTGCGTTGAAAAACACCCCCTAGGGTGGATAAAGCGCTCACACGCTTGTAAGGGCTCTACCCTCTCCTGAGATGGCCGCTCTTAAGGATCCTGCTGATAGAAAGCAGGAGGGTATCCTAAAATGTATTGTAAGGGCTCTACCCTCTCCTGAGATGGCCGCTCTTAAGGATCCTGCTGATAGAAAGCAGGAGGGTATCCTAAAATGTATTTACACACATACTGGTGTTATACTACGATCAGCAATCGCCTCAGCCTGGATGTGCAGTGCTGGGTTGGCGTGGTCGGATTCCCTGACTGAAAATATTGATACCCTAGATAGGGACAGTATATTTTTGCCTATAGAGCATTTAAAAGATGCATTTCTATATATGCGTGATGCACAGCGGAATATTTGCCGACTGGCATCAAGTCTAAGTGCGTTGTCCATTTCTACCAGTAGAGGGTTATGGACACGACAGTGGTCAGGTGATGCGGATTTCAAACGGCATTTGGAAGTATTGCCTTATTAAGGGGAGGAGTTATTTGGGGTCGGTCTTTCAGACCTGGTGGCCACGGCAACAGCTGGGAAATCCACGTTTGTACCCCAGGTCGCCTCTCAACATGAGAAGACGCCGTATTATCAGGCGCAGTCTTTTCGTGGACAAGCGGGCAAAAGGTTCCTCATTTCTGCCCCGTGACAGAGGGAGAGGAAAAAGGCTGCAGAAATCAGCCAGTTCCCAGGAACAGAAACCCTCTCCCGCCTCTGCCAAGCCCTCAGTATGACGCTGGGGCTTTACAAGCAGAATCAGGCACGGTGGGGGGCCCGTCTCAATGAATTTCAGCGCGCAGTGGGCTCACTCGCAAGTAGACCCCTGGATCCTTCAGGTGATATCTCAGGGGTACAAATTGGAATTCGAGACGTCTCCCCCTCGCCGTTTCCTAAAGTCGGCTTTACCGATGTCTCCTTCTGACAGGGAGGCAGTTTTGGAAGCCATTCACAAGCTGTATTCCCAGCAGGTGATAATCAAGGTACCCCTCCTGCAACAGGGAACGGGGTATTATTCCACACTGTTGTGGTACCGAAGCCGGACGGCTCGGTGAGACCGATTCTAAATCTAAAATCTTTGAACACTTACATACAGAGGTTCAAATTCAAGATTGAGTCACTCAGAGCAGTGATTGCGAACCTGGAAGAAGGGGACTACATGATGTCTCGGGACATCAAGGATGCTTACCTTCATGTCCAAATTTACCCTTCTCACCAAGGGTACCTCAGGTTTATGGTACAGAACTGTCACTATCAGTTCAGACGCTGCCGTATGGATGGTCCACGGCACCCCGGGTCTTTACCAAGGTAATGGCCGAAATGATGATATTCCTTCGAAGGAAGGGAATTTTAGTTATCCCTTACTTGGACGATTCCCTGATAAGGGTAAGATCCAGGGAACAGTTGGAGGTCGGTGTAGCACTATCTCAGGTAGTGTTGCGGCAGCACGATTGGATTCTCAATATTCCAAAATCGCAGCTGGTTACGACGACTCGTTTTCTGTTCCTAGGGATGATCCTGGACACAGTCCAGAAAAAGGTGTTTCTCCCGGAGGAGAAAGCCAGGGAGTTATCCGAGCTAGTCAGGAACCTCCTAAAACCGAGCCAAGTCTCAGTGCATCAATGCACAAGGGTTCTGGGTAAAATGGTGGCTTCCTACGAAGCAATCCCATTCGGCAGATTCCACGCAAGAACTTTCCAGTGGGACCTGCTGGACAAATGGTCCGGGTCGCATCTTCAGATGCATCAGCGGATAACCCTGTCACCAAAAACAAGGGTGTCCCTCCTGTGTTGGTTGCAGAGTGCTCATCTTCTAGAGGGCCGCAGATTCGGCATTCAGGACTGGGTCCTGGTGACCACGGATGCCAGCCTGCGAGGCTGGGGAGCAGTCACACAGGGAAGGAATTTCCAGGGCTTATGGTCAAGCCTGGAGACATCACTTCACATAAATATCCTGAAGCTAAGGGCCATTTACAATGCTCTAAGCTTAGCAAGACCTCTGCTTCAAGGTCAGCCGGTGTTGATCCAGTCGGACAACATCACGGCAGTCACCCACGTAAACAGACAGGGTGGCACAAGAAGCAGGAGGGCAATGGCAGAAGCTGCAAGGATTCTTCGCTGGGCGGAAAATCATGTGATAGCACTGTCAGCAATTCCGGGAGTGGACAACTGGGAAGCAGACTTCCTCAGCAGACACGACCTCCACCCGGGAGAGTGGGGACTTCACCCAGAAGTCTTCCACATGATTATAAACCGTTGGGAAAAACTCGACAGGTATTGCGCCAGGTCAAGGGACCCTCAGGCAATAGCTGTAGACGCTCTGGTAACACCGTGGGTGTACCAGTCAGTGTATGTGTTCCCTCATCTGCCTCTCATACCCAAGGTACTGAGATTGATAAGATGGAGAGGAGTAAGCACTATGGCCCTCATTCCGAGTTGATCGGTCGCAAGGCGAATTTAGCAGAGTTACACACGCTAAGCCGCCGCCTACTGGGAGTGAATCTTAGCTTCTTAAAATTGCGACCGATGTATTCGCAATAATGCGATTACTAACTACTTAGCAGTTTCAGAGTAGCTCCAGACTTACTCTGCCTGTGCGATCATTTCAGTGCTTGTCGTTCCTGGTTGACGTCACAAACACACCCAGCGTTCGCCCAGGCACTCCCACCGTTTCTCCGGACACTCCTGCGTTTTTTCCGGAAACGGTAGCGTTTTCAGCCACACGCCCATAAAACGCCGTGTTTCCGCCCAGTAACACCCATTTCCTGTCAATCACATTACGATCGCCGGAGCGAAGAAAAAGCCGTGAGTAAAAATACTTTCTTCATAGTAAAGTTACTTGGCGCAGTCGCAGTGCGAACATTGCGCATGCGTACTAAGCGGATTTTCACTGCGATGCGATGAAAAATACCGAGCGAACAACTCGGAATGAGGGCCAATATTCGTGGCTCCGGATTGGCCAAGAAGGACTTGGTAACCGGAACTTCAAGAGATGCTCACGGAGGATCCGTGGCCTCTACCTCTAAGAAGGGACCTGCTCCAGCAAGGACCCTGTCTGTTCCAAGACTTACCGCGGCTGCGTTTGACGGCATGGCGGTTGAACGCCGGATCCTGAAGGAAAAAAGGCATTCCGGATGAAGTCATCCCTATCCTGATCAAAGCCAGGAAGGATGTAACCGCAAAACATTATCACCGCATTTGGCGAAAATATGTTGCGTGGTGCGAGGCCAGTAAGGCCCGACGGAGGAAATTCAACTGGGTCGATTCCTACATTTACTGCAAACAGGAGTGTCTATGGGCCTGAAATTGGGGTCCATTAAGGTTCAAATTTCGGCCCTGTCAATTTTCTTCCAAAAAGAACTAGCTTCAGTCCCTGAAGTTCAGACGTTGTAAAAGGGGTACTGCATATACAGCCTCCTTTTGTGCCTCCAGTGGCACCTTGGGATCTCAATGTAGTTTTTGGGTTCCAAAAGTCACATTGGTTTGAACCACTTAAATCTGTGGAGTTAAAATATCTCACATGGAAAGTGGTCATGCTGTTGGCCCTGGCCTGGGCCAGGCGCGTGTCAGAATTGGCGGCTTTATCCTGTAAAAGCCCTTATCTGATTTTCCATTCGGACAGGGCGGAATTGAGGACTCGTCCTCAGTTTCTCCCTAAGGTGGTTTCAGCGTTTCACCTGAACCAACCTATTGTGGTGCCTGCGGCTACTAGGGACTTGGAGGACTCCAAGTTGCTAGACGTTGTCAGGGCCCTGAAAATATATGTTTCCAGGACGGCTGGAGTCAGAAAATCTGACTCGCTGTTTATCCTGTATGCACCCAACAAGCTGGGTGCTCCTGCTTCTAAGCAGACTATTGCTCGTTGGATTTGTAGTACAATTCAGCTTGCACATTCTGTGGCAGGCCTGCCACAGCCAAAAATCTGTAAATGCCCACTCCACAAGGAAGATGGGCTCATCTTGGGCGGCTGCCCGAGGGGTCTCGGCTTTACAACTTTGCCGAGCAGCTACTTGGTCAGGAGCAAATACGTTTGTAAAATTTTACAAAATTGATACCCTGGCTGAGGAGGACCTGGAGTTCTCTCATTTGGTGCTGCAGAGTCATCCGCACTCTCCCGCCCGTTTGGGAGCTTTGGTATAATCCCCATGGTCCTTACGGAGTCCCCAGCATCCACTTAGGACGTTAGAGAAAATAAGAATTTACTTACCGATAATTCTATTTCTCGTAGTCCGTAGTGGATGCTGGGCGCCCATCCCAAGTGCGGATTGTCTGCAATACTGGTACATAGTTATTGTTACCAAAAAATCGGGTTATTGCTGTAGTGAGCCATCTTTTCTAGAGGCTCCTCTGTTATCATGCTGTTAACTGGGTTTAGATCACGAGTTGTACGGTGTGATTGGTGTGGCTGGTATGAGTCTTACCCGGGATTCAAAATCCTTCCTTATTGTGTACGCTCGTCCGGGCACAGTATCCTAACTGAGGCTTGGAGGAGGGTCATAGGGGGAGGAGCCAGTGCACACCAGGTAGTTCTAAAGCTTTACTTTTGTGCCCAGTCTCCTGCGGAGCCGCTATTCCCCATGGTCCTTACGGAGTCCCCAGCATCCACTACGGACTACGAGAAATAGAATTATCGGTAAGTAAATTCTTATTTTAGGCCCATAGTCACTCCTGACTGTAGGAAGTGCAGAAAACGACCCAGCTGAAATTCCTCTGTTGGGGCCTTCCTGGCCTCACAGCACGCAACATATTTTCGCCAAATACGGTGATAATGGTTTGCGGTTACTTCTTTCCTGGCTTTTATCAGCGTAGGAATGACTTCCTCCGGAATGCCCTTTTCCTTTAGGATCCGGAATTCAACCGCCATGCCGTCAACTGCAGCCGCGGTAAGTCTTGGAACAGACCGGGCCCCTGCTGTAGCAGATCCTGTCTGAGCGGTAGAGGCCATGGGTCCTCTGATATAATTTCTTGAAGTTCTGGGTACCAAGCTCTTCTTGGCCCATCCGGAACCACGAGTATCGTTCTTACTCCTCGTTTTCTTATTATTCTCAGTACCTTTGGTATGAGAGGCAGAGGAGGGAATACATAAACCGACTGGTACACCCACGGTGTCACTAGAGCGTCCACAGCTATTGCCTGAGGGTCCCTTGACCTGGCGCAATATCTAGTTTTTTGTTTAGGCGGGACGCCATCATGTCCACCTGTGGCCTTTCCCAACGGTTTACCAACAGTTGGCAGACTTCTGGATGAAGTCCCCACTCTCCCGGGTGTAGGTCGTGTCTGCTGAGGAAGTCTGCTTCCCAGTTGTCCACTCCCGGAATAAACACTGCTGACAGTGCTAAGACGTGATTTTCCGCCCATCTGAGAATCCTTGTGGCTTCTGCCATCGCCATCCTGCTTCTTGTGCCGCCCTGGCGGTTTACATGGGCGACTGCCGTGATGTTGTCTGATTGGATCAGTACCGGCTGGTTTTGAAGCAGAGGCCTTGCCAGACTTAGGGCATTGTAAATGGCCCTCCGTTCCAGAATATTTATGTGTAGGGACGACTCCTGACTTGACCAAAGTCCTTGGAAATTTCTTCCCTGTGTGACTGCCCCCCAGCCTCGAAGGCTGGCATCCGTGGTTACCAGGACCCAGTCCTGTATGCCGAATCTGCGGCCCTCTTGAAGATGAGCACTCTGCAGCCACCACAGTAGAAATACCCTGGTCCTTGGAGACAGGGTTATCAGCCGATGCATCTGAAGATGCGATCCCGACCACTTGTCCAAGAGGTCCCACTGAAAGGTTCTTGCATGGAACCTGCCGAATGGAATTTTGCTTCGTAAGAAGCTACCATTTTTCCCAGGACTCGTGTGCAGTGATGCACCGATACCTGTTTTGGTTTCAGGAGGTCTCTGACTAGAGATGACAGCTCCTTGGCTTTCTCCTGCGGGAGAAACACTTTTTTCTGTTCTGTGTCCAGAACCATCCCCAGGAACAGTAGGCGTGTGGTAGGAACCAGCTGTGACTTTGGAATGTATAGAATCCATCCGTGCTGTTGTAGCACTTCCCGAGATAGTGCTACTCCGACCAACAACTGCTCCTTGGACCTCGCCTTTATAAGGAGATCGTCCAAGTACGGGATAATTAAAACTCCCTTTTTCGAAGGAGTATCATCATTTCGGCCATTACCTTGGTAAAGACCCTCGGTGCTGTGGACAGTCCAAACGGCAGTGTTTGGAATTGGTAATGGCAATCCTGTACCACAAATCTGAGGTACTCCTGGTGAGGATGGTAAATGGGGACATGTAGGTAAGCCTCCTTGATGTCCAGGGATACCATGTAATCCCCCTCCTCCAGGCTTGCAATAACCGCCCTGAGCGATTTCCATCTTGAACTTGAATTTTTTTATGTATGTGTTCAAGGATTTCAAATTTAAAATGGGTCTCACCGAACCGTCCGGTTTCGGTACCACAAACAGTGTGGAATAGTAACCCCGTTCTTGTTGAAGTAGGGGCACCTTGACTATCACCTGCTGGGAATACAGCTTGTGAATTGCCTCTAGCACAGCCTCCCTGCCTGAGGGAGTTGTCGGCAAGGCAGATTTGAGGAAACGGCGGGGGGGAGACGCCTCGAATTCCAGCTTGTACCCTAAGATACTACTTGAAGGATCCAGGGATCCACCTGTGAGCGAGCCCACTGATCGCTGAAATTTTTGAGGCGGCCCCCCACCGTACCTGGCTACGCCTGTGGAGCCCCCGCGTCATGCGGTGGACTCAGAGGAAGCGGGGGAAGAATTTTGATTCTGGGAACTGGCTGACTGGTGCAGCTTTTTCCCTCTTCCCTCGTCTCTGTGCAGAAAGGAAGCGCCTTTTACCCGCTTGCTTTTCTGAAGCCGAAAGGACTGTACCTGATAATACAGTGCTTTCTTAGGCTGTGAGGAAACCTGAGGTAAAATTTTTTTCTTCCCAGCTGTTGCTGTGGATACGAGGTCCCAGAGACCATCCCCAAACAATTCCTCACCCTTATAAGGCTCTATGTGCCTTTTAAAGTCAGCATAACCTGTCCAGTGTCGGGTCTCTAATACCCTCCTGACAGAATGGACATTGCATTAATTCTGGATGCCAGCCGGCAAAATATCCCTCTGTGCATCCCTCATATATAAGACGACGTCTTATGTTCGCAAAATAGTATCCCTGTTTGACAGGGTTACAGACCACGCTGCAGCAGCACTATCTGCAGGTCTCAGTCTAGTACCTGAGTGTGTAAATACAGACTTCAGGATAGCCTCCTGCTTTTTATCAGCAGGTACCTTCAAAGTGGCCGTATCCTAAGACGGCAGTGCCACCTTTTTTGACAAACGTGTGAGCGCCTTATCCACCCTAGGGGATATCTCCCAGCGTAACTTATCCTCTGGCGGGAAAGGGTACGCCATCAGTAACTTTTTAGAAATTACCAGTTTCTTATCGGGGGAACCCACGCTTTTTCACACTTCATTCACTCATTTGATGGGGGAACAAAACACTGCCTGCTTTTTCTCCCCAAACATAAAACCCTTTTTTAGTGGTACTTGGGTTAATGTCAGAAATGTGTAACACATTTTTTATTGCCGGGATCATGTAACGGATGTTCCTAGTGGATTGTGTATATGTCTCAACCTCGTCGACACTGGAGTCAGACTCCGTGTCGACATCTGTGTCTGCCATCTGAGGGAGCGGGCGTTTTTGAGCCCCTGATGGCCTTTGAGACGCCTGGGCAGGCGCGGGCTGAGAAGCCGGCTGTCCCATAGCTGTTACGTCATCCAGCCTTTTATGTAAGGAGTTGACACTGTCGGTTTATACCTTCCACCTATCCATCCACTCTGGTGTCGGCCCTACAGGGGGCGACATCACATTTATCGGCATCTGCTCTGCCATCACATAAGCCTCCTCATCAAACGTGTCGACACAGCCGTACCGACACACCACACACACACAGGGAATGCTCTGACTGAGGACAGGACCCCACACAGCCCTTTGGGGAGACAGAGAGAGAGTATGCCAGCACACACCAGAGCGCTATATAATTTAGGGATTAACACTATATTGAGTGAATTTTTCCCAATAGCTGCTTGTATATACAATATTGCGCCTAAATTTAGTGCCCCCCCTCTCTTTTTAACCCTTTGAGCCTTGCAAACTACAGGGGAGAGCCTGGGGAGCTGTCTTCCAGCTGCACTGTGAAGAGAAAATTGCGCCAGTGTGCTGAGGGAGATAGCTCCGCCCCTTTTTCGCGGACTTTTCTCCCGCTTTTTTATGGATTCTGGCAGGGGTATTTATCACATATATAGCCTCTGGGGCTATATATTGTGATATATTTGCCAGCCAAGGTGTTTTTATTGCTGCTCAGGGCGCCCCCCCCCCCCCCCCCCTGCACCCTCAGTGACCGAAGTGTGAAGTGTGCATGAGGAGCAATGGCGCACAGCTGCAGTGCTGTGCGCTACCTTGGTGAAGACTGATGTCTTCTGCCGCCGATTTTCCGGACCTCTTCTTGCTTCTGGCTCTGTAAGGGGGACGGCGGCGCGGCTCCGGGAACGAACACCAAGGCCAGTTCCATGCGGTCGATCCCTCTGGAGCTAATAGGGTCCAGTAGCCTAAGAAGCCCAAGCTAGCTGCAAGCAGGTAGGTTCGCTTCTTCTCCCCTTAGTCCCTCGATGCAGTGAGCCTGTTGCCAGCAGGTCTCACTGTAAAATAAAAAACCTAAAATAAACTTTCTTTCTAGGAGCTCAGGAGAGCCCCTAGTGTGCATCCAGCTCGGCCGAGCACAGAAATCTAACTGAGGCTTGGAGGAGGGTCATGGTGGGAGGAGCCAGTGCACACCAGGTAGTCTAAAAGCTTTCTTTTAGTTGTGCCCAGTCTCCTGCGGAGCCGCTATTCCCCATGGTCCTTTCGGAGTTCCCAGCATCCACTAGGACGTTAGAGAAATATAAACAAAACCTTGCACACATTTTTTTAACCTTTGTTTGCTCAATTTGTTTAGAGCAGTGGTTCCCAAACACAGTCCTCAAAGCACCCCAACAGTCCTGGTTTTAAGAGTTGTCAAAGTCGGAAAAATATCATGCTACACGTTGCCATATATCCACCCCATGCGCGTGCCGCTGCACGTACACATTCTCTCCCGTGCGTGCGCATATTCGCAGTTGCGTGACGGCGCCTCCTCGGCCATGCGCTCGAGCGCATGGTATGTGCATTTACGGTAGAGTTTGTGTGCGTCTAGCGGGCGACTCAATCGTTACATAGTAAATCCAAATAGTATGTTTTATAGATAATGTTCCCCTTAATAATAACTGAAAGTTTGTTTATTGTGACTGGTCCCTGGACAGAGGAATTCCTCTTTGCATGATACGAAGGGTCAGATGGGATTTGAGCAGTGGTGTTTGGTACCTAACAAAAGAACATTTTATTAGAAACAATCCGGTGCTGGTTAGGTAAAGATTAATCGCTCCTGCGTATAGTTATGTCTATAAGTAGTTTCTGGACATTTATTCATTGTCCATGTGTTGGAAATCCTGAGATTCCCTCCCACCTGAGCAGTTTGATATAGTCACAGCCCACCTGTTCAAACAAACCTATGACCTTTTGTTGTAATATGAAGACAGATTCCTGTGTCCAATGAACAATGAGATGGTAGGGCCCTTTGTAGTGTACTGTATGTAGTGTATATATAAACTGCCAGCCTGGAGCAGCTCAGGTCTCTCCCCACAACGGTTTTCATCATTGACTAACCAGGAGCTGGTAACCAGATTGCGCCTGCGATTCATTTCCAGTGTGTAAGTACTCTCTGTGACCAACTTATTCCCTGTTTGTATTTGCCATACTCTCTCTCTCTGTTATTGTATAAGATTGTGACGCTATTGTATATTTATGTGTAGTTATTCTGCTTAGATATTGATGTTAGTTTGTAGTGTATGAATTGTTAACTGTTTTCCCCTTTTTACATAGCTAGATATTGTTAGTAAAGGTTTTGGAACCTTAGCAAGGTATTGTGTGTTTATTACATTGCTGAGAGTATTCAGAGCGTCTCAATCACTCAAGAGGCTTTCATACAATAGAGGTTAATTAGCATTGCATTGTGCTCACATTACAAAACCAAGGTTTACAGTATAGGCTCAACCTTTCATTGAGTTGCATACAAGGTTTACTGAGTGTCATCCCGTGAGCGTCTGCGCCGCTCGTGTTCCCCTCGTGGTCACGAGCGTCCGCTACGCTGGTAGCGTAGCATTACGGTAGTCGGCCGCCTATAGCGTGCTCGACACCAAGCGTTAAGCTGTGAGCGAGCTTGCCGCATGTGCGTCTCGACCACGGCTAAGCGTCTGTTACGCTAAGTGCATACCCTTACGGTACCCCATACGCCAATTGCGTACTGAGTCTCTTACCCATATATAGTGAATGTTATAAGATAAATATTTAGTTTTATCAGAGTAAATCATCAGTGTTAGTTCACAAAATAAATTGTACTTTTAACTTACAACACACAGTACTGGAGCCCATAACTTATAACATAATCAGAAAACACACATACATTGTTAAATAAAACAAATATTTATTTTTTACATATTTTTTGTAATTAAGGGAAAATATAGCTGTCTAGCGAATTTAAAATAAAATGTTTTGCTGCTGCAGGATGCAGTTAGCTGACCAGTGCTTGGGATCCCGGCGGTCAGCATGCCGACGCCGGAATTCTGACCGCTATAAATGTAAGCACACGGAATGCCGACAAGCAGGCTTTATTCCCACTCATGGATGTCCACAACACCCACAGAGTAGAACCTGCGGCGAGCGTGAGCCCGCAAGGGGCTTTGTTATGCTCCCCCCCCCCCCCCCCCCCCCCGGCATTTTTCTGCCGGGATCCCATAACCAATGCTGTGCTGCAGGTACAGCTTCTCAAACATCCACTTACAATGTCGCTTGTACAACATCAGAAAGCCCCAGTACCGTATCCAGTGAAGATGGCCTTTCTTGCCAACAAGTGTCACACATCACTGAGTAATAATGAAATCCTTATTAAAGAGGCAATGGAAGCATTACATTCTGGATGCAAGTTCAGGATAAATAAAAAGTGGGCAAAATCAAATGACTTATTGTGATGCCTGTGTATTGCAGCAGGCTGGGGATATTGTGATGCCTGTGTATTGCAGCAGGCTGGGGATATTGTGATGCCTGTGTATTGCAGCAGGCTGGGGATATTGTGATGCCTGTGTATTGCAGCAAGCTGGGGATATTGTGATGCCTGTGTATTGCAGCAGGCTGGGGATATTGTGATGCCTGTGTATTGCAGCAGGCTGGGGATATTGTGAAACCTGTGTATTGCAGCAGGCTGGGGATATTGTGATGCCTGTGTATTGCAGCAAGCTGGGGATATTGTGATGCCTGTGTATTGCAGCAAGCTGGGGATATTGTGATGCCTGTGTATTGCAGCACGCTGGGGATATTGTGAAACCTGTGTTTTGCAGCAGGCTGGGGATATTGTGATGCCTGTGTATTGCAGCAGGCTGGGGATATTGTGATGCCTGTGTATTGCAGCAAGCTGGGGATATTGTGAAACCTGTGTATTGCAGCAGGCTGGGGATATTGTGATGCCTGTATATTGCAGCAAGTTGGGGATATTGTGATGCCTGTGTATTGCAGCAAGCTGGGGATATTGTGATGCCTGTGTATTGCAGCAGGCTGGGGATATTGTGATGCCTGTGTATTGCAGCAGGCTGGGGATATTGTGAAACCTGTGTATTGCAGCAGGCTGGGGATATTGTGATGCCTGTGTATTGCAGCAAGCTGGGGATATAGAGATTTAGTTGGGTTTAGTGGTTTTACACGGCTAAATATGGCACTTCTGATCGCTATTAAAAAAAACTGAATAGCACCCATGATCTCCCGTTACTTTAGATGGGAGATTGGGTGCAAATAAACAATTGAACTCCAATCATAGTGTTTTGTTTACACTGTTACTGCTTATGTACTTTGTTGGCGCCATATCAATAGATGATAATGTTATAAGATTCGCATTAAAAACTATTTTTGCAGGACAAACCATAGCTTGTGTTTTTGTATTACTATTCCTGCTGTGCTAGATGATTGGACGTGTTTTTAAAACCTATATATGTATTTAAAACTGTATTTCTCTGAAATAACATATGATTCTAGAGGTGTAACATGTGCAATCTGTGGATTTAAACTTGATGGTAATTTAGTGGCCTAACATAAATGCTTATAGACTAGAGCCAATAAAGGGTCTGATTTGGATTTGTGTGCAAACCTGATGGTTTACGTACAAATACGATGTTGGGGGTCTGTGCAGGCGCAAGACTCGTTCTGACATGCTGCGGGGCAGAGCGGGGAGTGGCAACCGACACCATCCTTAAAAACGTAAAGCGCAACAGAATTTGCTGCGCTATATAAGAAACTGTTAATATATAAATAAAAAGGGGGCATGTCGCTCCTTTTGTAGGCATACAGGTCTGTCTCACCGAGTGCAGACTTCCTGGTGCTCAGATGCAGCACTCTGATCTCGCAGATGCATGCAGGAAGTGTTTCTCTCCTACAGACGCCTCCTGCTGCATTTTATTTGTACTTAATTGCACAGCTGCTTCCCTGTGGCCGTGCAATTCCTAACAAATCCAATCAGGCCCAAAGTCACGATTAGGCTTTGACCTATAAAAGGCTACTGAGCTGAATCATAAATATAAAATACTTCAGTTGTAAATTAAATAACTCTTTTTTTTTTTTTTTTTTAAATACAGGTTAGATTGTAAGCCTCTTACCTCTGTGATAATAACCAGTCTTATTTTATTATTCCTAAAAGTGCTGCAAGCTGAAAGTTAACATTTGATAGCCCTGGATGACACCAGAATTTTTCATTTCATTCACATTATATTTTATACATTGCCCCTGATGGTGTCGTTTTAAGACCCAGTATTCCAAGTACTTAAAACCATTGTAAAATTGCATTTTGTGCAGAAAAAGGTGGAGGCTATCATGGGTGTAGGGATTACAACATATCAGACCAGGGCCAGATTAAGAGCCACAGTGCCTATACTGAGAAGGCGAGGAGCTGTTGCCAGTGCTGTGTGGGTGTGTACACCCCCTACACTATCAGCATCTTTACCTCCCTAAATATAGAAAAATTACAGAATTTGTGAGAAAAATAGAAAGAACTTTAATACTTAAGATTTATGGCCGACTGCATATCTCCCAACATTGTGGCCACCGAAGTAGGGACTCTCTTGTGCGGCTAAGCTGCGCCTGCACAAAAAAGGGGCATGGCCAATATAAAGGAGGCGTGGCTGCACGGCAATGCCCACAATTGCAAACAACACCCCCCCCCCCCCCCCCCTACGTCTGGTGAATGCATACTATGCGCATAGCATCTATTTACTGCTGCTCTGCTTATGCAGAGCAGAGTGACAGGGGCCTCCCAACTGCCTCCCCTCCCGCATGCACACTACTGCAGCACTGTCTTGCGAAAATCGGCACAGTTGGGAGGTATGCTAGGCCAGCTATGCAGACTGTTATTATTTGCTGTCATGACAATAGGCTAATTTATGTGAAGGCCTGGAGCTGTAGCTCCATTCCCCCCGCTGTTAATCTGGTCCTGTATTAGACTATGTACAGGTACACCGTACAGCATAGGATCAATGACCCTTAGTTAAACTGCAGTTTTTTGCTCCTTGCTATATTCCTTGTGACTGCATGTACAGTACCAAACAGGAAATTATTTATAAAGCATTTCGGTAAAGAAGTCTTGACCATTTTAACAATCTGATTTAAATTCTAATTAAATACTTCCTCCCACTCCTACCTCCAAGATTTTTCACGTGCTGCACCACTTCTCTGGAATTCCCTACCTCTCCCCCTCTCTACAAAACTTCAAACGGGCTCTCAAGACCCACTTCTTCACCAAACCCAGCCAAATCTCATCCTAAGCCTCTGTTCCACATTCTCTATGTACCCCATCTGTGTCACCCCTGTCTGTCTACCCCTCCCCTTTAGATTGTAAACTCTCACGAGCAGGGCCCTCTTCCCTCATGTGCTTATCCTGTCTTACTTTAATAATCTTCAACTGTACCACATCCAGCAGTCTTCTGTCACCTGATACTTATTCCAGTGTCATCTGCTGATGTAACTATGTTTATTTACCCTGTATTTGTCCTATACTGTCATCAACTGTAAGTTGCTGTTTTCCTGTTTGATTATTTATGTACTCTGTAATTGGGCGCTGCGGAACCCTTGTGGCGCCATATAAATAAAGGATGATAATAATAATAATAATAATAATAATAATAATAAATCAATGATCAATAAACAGGGTTTTGTTTTATTTTTATTTTCCCTCTTTTATTCATCATAAAGACTCTACAATTGTAGGCACAAGAAGTGATCAAGGAAAATGGAGAGAGGTGAGATCACTCCTATTCTAAGCTTGCAATACCTTTTATAATATTGATATGTGAATTTCAATCATTGGGGAAATTCAACAAAGTGTGGAATGTCTTGAGCCACAGCTTACCAAGGCTGGAAAAGGGCTCACCCTCTATCCCAGGCACAATCATCACTGTGTACCTAATGGGTGTGATACAGAAGATAGTCATTATAAAGGTTGACAGTCATTAGGTTGACATAAAACATGTCGACACTCAAAGTCTTTTTTTTTATTTTTTTATGTTTTTAAACATTTCACCCAAATTTGTGAACTGCAGCCTCGCTTTACTCGCCACGCTTCGGGCTCAATGGCTCACTCCGCATCACTCTCCACAAGGTTACTAAAGGTAATACTTTGTGACATGGCTAGTAAGTGAGGCAAAAGTTGTAAAAATATGAAAAAACCCCTAAAAAAAAAAAGTCGACATTTTGACTGCCAATTCTATGGTGTCAACCTTGTAACTATCAACCACCTTCCAGAACTAATAGAACTGGTTTCCGTACTTTAACAGTGAGAGGCTACTATCACTTAATTGAAACTGCCACCATTGTTTTACAAGTGGTGTCTCTAATGTGTGAGGTAGCTTGGCTGTCTGTCTGGATGGAGTCGGGATCCCGGAGTTCAGCATGCAGACGCCGGAATCTCATCCGCCAGAAAGCCAGCAGGAAGGCAAATGCAGTGAAGCTCCTTGCAGGCTCGGTGGCTAGACATAGGTTCTATTCCCACTCTATGGGTGTCGTGGACGAGTGGGAATAGCCCTCGGCCCCCTGCCAGCATTCTGGCGGCTGGGATCCAGCCATCGGTATGTTGACCACTGGGATCCCGTCCACTGGGATCGTGACTATATCCCATCTAGATATGTGGAACTTGGCAGCGAGTCAGTAGATAAAAACTGCTCCAAGATTATTGGGCCATGAAGACAAGGGACATTTTTTCCTAGGTTTCATTTATTAAAATAAGATTTTAAACCTACCGGTAAATCTTTTTCTCCTAGTCTGTAGAGGATGCTGGGGACTCCGTAAGGACCATGGGGTATAGACGGGCTCCGCAGGAGACATGGGCACTACAAAGAACTTTAGAATGGGTGTGCACTGGCTCCTCCCTCTATGCCTCTCCTCCAGACCTCAGTTAGAGAAACTGTGCCCAGAGGAGATGGACAATACGTGGAAAGGATTTTGTTAATCTAAGGGCAAGATTCATACCAGCCCACACCGTATAACCTGGAATATACGCAACCAGTTAACAGTATGAACAAAACAGTATCCGCTAAAGACTCATCTCAACTGTAACATAACCCTTATGTAAGCAACAACTATATACAAGCCTTGCAGATTTTGTCCGCACTGGGATGGGCGCCCAGCATCCTCTACGGACTAGGAGAAAAAGATTTACCGGTAGGTTTAAAATCTTATTTTCTCTTACGTCCTAGAGGATGCTGGGGACTCCGTAAGGACCATGGGGTTTATACCAAAGCTCCAGACCGGGCGGGAGAGTGCGGACGACTCTGCAGCACCGACTGAGCAAAGGCAAGGTCCTCATCAGCCAGGGTATCAAACTTATAGAACCTTGCAAAAGTGTTTGAACCCGACCAGGTAGCTGCTCGGCAAAGCTGTAAAGCTGAGACGCCTAGTGGAATGAGCCTAGTGGAATGGGTCTTTACCGAATTTGGTAACGGCAATCCTGCCGTAGAATGAGCCTGCTGAATCGTGTTACAGATCCAGCGAGCAATAGTCTGCTTCGAAGCAGGAGCACCAACTTTGTTGGCTGCATACAGGACACACAGTGCTTCTGTTTTCCTAACCCGAGCCGTCCTGGCTACATAGATTTTTAAGGCCCTGACTACATCCAGGGACTTGGAATCCTCCAAGTCATCCGTAGCCACAGGCACCACAATAGGTTGGTTCATATGAAATGAAGAAACCACCTTAGGCAAAAACTGAGGACGAGTCCTCAACTCTGCTCTATCCGCATGGAAAATCAAATAGGGGCTCTTGTGAGACAAGGCCGCCTATTCGGACACCCGCCTTGCAGATGCCAAGGCCAACAACATGACCACCTTCCAAGTGAGAAATTTTAACTCAACCGTTTGAAGAAGTTCAAACCAGTGAGACTTCAGGAACCGTAACACTACGTTAAGGTCCCATGGTGCCACTGGAGGCACAAAAGGAGGCTGGATGTGCAGCACTCCCTTTACAAAAGTCTGGACTTCTGGGAGAGAAGCCAATTCCTTCTGAAAGAAAATAGACAGGGCCGAAATCTGTACCTTAATGGAGCCCAATTTTAGGCCCATATCCACTCCTGTCTGTAGAAAGTGGAGAAAACGGCCCAGATGGAAATCTTCCGTAGGAGCATTTATGGCTTCACACCAAGATACATACTTCCTCCAGATACGGTGATAATGTTTCGCCGTCACCTCCTTTCTAGCCTTTATCAGAGTAGGGATGACCTCCTCCGGAATACCTTTCCCAGCTAGGATTCGGTGTTCAACCGCCATGCCGTCAAACGTAACCGCGGTAAGTCTTGGAATACGCAGGGCCCCTGTTGCAACAGGTCCTCCCTGAGAGGAAGAGGCCACGGATCTTCTGTGAGCATCTCCTGAAGATCTGAATACCAGGCCCTTCGAGGCCAATCTGGAACAATGAGTATTGTTTTCACTCTTTTTTTGTCTTATGATTCTCAATATTTTTGAGATGAGAGGAAGAGGGGGGAATACATAGACCGACTGAAACACCCATGGTGTCACCAGGGCGTCCACCGCTACTGCCTGAGGGTCCCTTGACCTGGCACAATACCTCCGAAGTTTCTTGTTGAGGCGGGACGCCATCATGTCTATGTGAGGAATTCCCCAAAGACTTGTTATCTCTGTAAAAACTTCTTGATGAAGTCCCCACTCTCCTGGATGGAGATCGTGTCTGCTGAGGAAGTCTGCTTCCCAGTTGTCCACTCCCGGAATGAAGACCGCTGACGGAGCGCTTACGTGATTTTCCGCCCAACGAAGAATCCTGGTGGCTTCCGCCATTGCCACTCTGCTCCTTGTCCCGCCTTGGCGGTTTACATGAGCCATGGCTGTGACGTTGTCCGATTGAATCAGAACCGGTAGGTCGCGAAGAAGATTCACCGCTTTTCGTAGGCCGTTGTATATGGCCCTCAACTCCAGGACGTTGATGTGTAGACAAGCCTCCTGGCTTGACCATAGCCCCTGAAAATTTCTTCCTTGTGTGACTGCTCCCTATCCTCTGAGGCTCGCGTCCGTGGTCACCAGAACCCAGTCTTGAATGCCGAACCTGCGACCCTCTAGAAGGTGAGCACTTTGCAGCCACCACAGGAGAGACACCCTGGCCCTGGGGGACAGGCTTATCTTCTGACGTATATTTGTAGATGGGACCCTGACCACTTGTCCAGGAGGTCCCACTGAAACGTCCTTGCATGAAACCTGCCGAAGGGGATGGCCTCGTAGGCTGCCACCATTTTCCCCAGAACACGAGTGCATTGATGAACAGACACTTTTTGGTTTTAGCAGGTCTCTGACCATGTTCTGGAGGTCCCGGGCTTTTTCCATCGGGAGAAAAACCCTCTTCTGATCCGTGTCCAGAATCATGCCTAGGAATGATAGTCGAGTCGTTGGAATCAATTGTGACTTTTGCAGATTGAGAATCCAACCGTGGTGTTGTAGCACTCTCAGGGAGAGCGACACGCTCCTCTGCAATTGATCTCTCGATCTCGCTTTTATCAGGAGATCGTCCAAGTATGGGATAATTGTGACTCCCTGCCTGCGCAGGAGCACCATCATCTTGGTGAAAATCCTCGGGGCCGTTGAAAGCCCAAACGGCAATGTCTGAAACTGGTAATGACAGTCCTGTACAGCGAATCTCAGGTACGCCTGATGAGGAGGATATATGGGGACATGAAGGTATGCATCCTTAATGTCGAGTGACACCATAAAATCCCCCCCTTCCAGACTGGAGATCACCGCCCGAAGCGATTCCATCTTGAATTTGAACTTTTTCAAGTACAGGTTTAGGGATTTTAGATTTAAAATGGGCCTCTTCTGGACTTATGCGACCGAAAGGACTGCATCTGATATTGTGGAGTTTTTTTTGCTGTGGGGGAACAAAGGGCAAAAAAGTAGATTTACCTGCGGTAGCTGTGGCAACCAGGTCCGCGAGACCTTCCCCAAATAAATCCTCACCTTTGTAAGGCAAAACTTCCATATGCTTCTTTGAGTCGGCATCACCCGTCCATTGGCGGGTCCACAGGGCTCGCCTAGCAGAAATCGCCATGGCGTTGGCTCTCGAACCTAGCAGCCCAACGTCTCTTTGAGCGTCCCTCATATATAAGACTGCGTCTTTAATGTGACCTAAGGTCAATAAAATGGTATCCCTGTCTAGGGTATCAAGGTCAGCTGACAAGGTATCTGTCCAAGCTGCAACTGCGCTACATACCCATGCCAATGTTATTGCCGGTCTGAGTAAAGCACCCGTATGCGTATAAAATAGATTTTAAAGTAGTTTCCTGTCTGCGATCAGCAGGATCCTTGAGGGCTGCCGTGTCTGGAGACGGTAGCACCACCTTCTTGGACAGGCGCGTTAAAACCTTGACCACCCTGGGTGAGGATTCCCAACGTACCCTGTCCTGTGCAGGGAAAGGATACGCCATAAGAATCCTCTTGGGAATATGCAGCTTTTTGTCTGGAGTTTCCCAAGCTTTTTCAAATAACTCGTTCAGCTCATGAGATGGGGGAAAGGTTACCTCAGGTTTCTTTTCCTTATACATGCGCACCCTCGTGTCAGGGACAGAGGGGTCATCTGTGATATGCAAAAATCTTTTATTGCAATAATCATATAGTGAATACTTTTGGCCACCCTTGGGTGTAACCTCGCATCATCGTAGTCGACACTGGAGTCAGAATCCGTGTCGGTATCAGTGTCTGCTATTTGGGATAGGGGACGTTTTTGAGACCCAGAAGGGCCCTGTGACCCAGTCAAAGCCGTGGATTGACTCCCTGCTTTTTCCCTGGACTCTGCTTTGTCCGTTCTCCTATGTAATAAGGTCACATTTGCATTTAAAACATTCCACATGTCCAACCAATCATGAGTCGGCGTTGCCGACGGAGACACCACAATCATCTGCTCCACCTCCTCCTTAGATGAGCCTTCCGCATCAGACATGCCGACACACTCGTACCGACACCCCCACACACACAGGGATATAGTTATAAGGAGACGGTTCCCAATAAGGCCCTTTGGAGAGACAGAGAGAGAGTATGCCAGCACACACCCAGCGCCAACTGACACTGGAAACAATTTCCCAGATAATATAGCGCTTATATATATATATATATATATATATATATATATATATATATATATATATATATATATATATATTTAACAGTGTAATACACTCACTGCGCCTTACAAGTGCCCCCTCTCCTCTTTTCAGCCCTGTGTCACCGTGTTCAGCAGGGGAGAGACCGGGGAGCCAGCTTCTCTGCAGTTCTCTGTGGAGAAAATGGCACTGGTTAGTGCTGAGGGACCAAGCTCCGCCCCCTCCAGCGGTGGGCTTCGGTCCCGCTCAAATGTATAAAACTGGCGGGGGATTTTTATAATTACTGCCTCCGCAGCCTATATACCTATAAGAGCCAGATTTAAAGGTTTTATTGCTGCCCAGGGCGCCCCCCCTGCGCCCTGCACCAATCAGTGCCTGCTAGTGTGTGTTGTGTGTGGGAGCCATGGCGCGCAGCGTTACCGCTGCGCGCTTACCTCAGGGAAGATCTGAAGTCCTCTGCTGCCTAAAAAGTCTTCTTTTCTTATACTCACCCGGCTTCTATCTTCCGGCTCTGTGAGGAGGACGGCGGCGCGGCTCTGGCACGAACGGCAAGGGGAGACCTGCGTTCCGACTCCCTCTGGAGCTAATGGTGTCCAGTAGCCTAAGAAGCAGAGTCTATCACTTAAGTAGGTCTGCTTCTGTCTCCTCAGTCCCACGATGCAGGGAGCCTGTTGCCAGCAGTGCTCCCTGAAAATAAAAAACTAACAAAATTATTTTTCAGAGAAACTCAGGAGAGCTCTCCTGTAATGCACCCACTCTCCTCTGGGCACAGGATCTAACTGAGGTCTGGAGGAGGGGCATAGAGGGAGGAGCCAGTGCACACCCATTCTAAAGTTCTTTGTAGTGCCCATGTCTCCTGCGGAGCCTGTCTATACCCCATGGTCCTTACGGAGTCCCCAGCATCCTCTAGGACGTAAGAGAAATGGGGATTGGGGAAGATTTGCCTTTAAGATGGAATAATTGGGCACTACTGATGTTTTTGTGTGTAATTATATTATTTTTGTTTTTTAGCTTCCTGATTCACATGTGACACCTGATCTTTTGGACCTTAGCAACTTTCTTAACCTTGTTTTTTAACCATTTTTAACCTTGTTTTTAACTTTTTTAAAACTGTATCAAGGATAAAATATTTTAATTGGACATTAAATAAAACTTTTCAACTATAAATTTTGTCTTTTTGCCTTAAGCATTTTATTACCGTAGATCTTATTTAAACTCCACCAAGAAACACATTCTGCAACGGCTGGTTTATAAGATATAGGCCGGTATCCAATTAGCTGTGGTAAATTACTGCAGCTAATGGATTTGCCAGGGTCTATCCAATTAGCCCGGTTACCCGTCATTTATCAGGGATTATGCGACACCCAAAGCATAATCCCCCAATAAGCAGTCCTCAGCAATTTATCCTGGATCCCATGTAATATATGGCGATAGTAGGTCCTTTTTTTCCCCAATAAAAAAATGGGCTTTAATTGGATAGCCTGATAATGACCATTGAGCCTAATTGGATATCCACCATATGGGCAGTACACATCTGACTAGTTTGCTTAGATTTTAAGCACGGATCTCTCCGTGTGTATGCCCCACACTGATAGCGATGCGTGGCCCCGCGCGCCGTTGTTAGATCTAGCACATCACTGGGTGAAATGAGCGTTCACACCCCCACCCCCCCTCTCCCCCAACCACCCCCTCACTCAGCACATATTGCGCGGTGCTGAGCGGTCTGTGACAGATCGCTCAGCACACATCTCTCCCCGTGTGTACTGCCCTCTAGTGTTAATCGTGCTGATGGCAAATGTGAACATGTCATTTAATTGCTGGTAGTGTAATAGCACTTTGTTCACTTAGGAGATAACTTAAGTGAGATTTAATTGATTAGACAAGAACTGTGTGTGCCAACCCATAGAAATTGAAATTCTCCTGTGCTGGTTATGAAGGGACGTACAAGCTACGGTCTTGCCTTCTATTATGGATAATGAAGTTGTTCCATGCATTGTGCTTTTATAGGATGACAAAGTGTCATTCCCATTCAATATACACTTCTCACATATCCCCTGTTGTGGCTACAATATATTCAGTTTACAGCAAACAAACTGGTAACTTCTTTTAAATGTATTAGTGGAGAGATGTAGCAGGCCTACTCTCCTATAAATCCTCCGAGTGCAGCTGCATCCAACTCCAGGCCAATGGAGTATAGGGTATTGTTGCTAGGAAAACTTTGGAGAGCACTCATAAGTTTAAAAGGTAACAATCTTTATGGTATAAAATAAATATCCACATACATTTTAGTTTAAGAGTTCAAGTGTGACAATAATGAAACCGTCAGTGCTGTGCTTTGTCTCCGTCTCACCAACTCTCTCATGCTGGCTCCGGACCTGGCGGGTGACATAACAATGTCCACGGTTTGTAGCCATACCAACGCGTTTCGACCAATCGTGGTCTTCGTCGGGGGATGTGGATAATGTCCATCACAGGGCTCTGATATACTCGCCCTTATTCAAATCTGAACCCTCACCTACCGGTAAATACTTTTCTCTGAGTCCGTAGAGCAGGCATGTCCAAACTGCGGCTCTCCAGCTGTTGTGAAACTACATATCCCAGCATGCCATGACACAGTTTTGCTGTCAGAGAATGCTAAAGCTATGTCAGGGCATGCTGGGATGTGTAGTTTCTCAACAGCTGGAGGGCCGCAGTTTGGACATGCCTGCCGTAGAGGATGCTAGGGTCCACATTAGTACCATGGTGTATAGACGGGTCCACCAGTCGTTATTGGCAGTTTAAGAGTATGGGCTGGCTCCTCCCTCTATGCCCCTCCTACGAGACTCAGTCTAGAAACTGTGCCCGAAGAGACTGAAATCTTCGAGAGAAGGATTATACACAGATAGTGGCAAGATTCATACCAGCTCACACACAAGGCACGTCAATCTAACATAGCTTGAACAGTCAGCAACCGCTGAAACATTACTTACCAAGGAACAATGCAGTACTCAACTAAAATGAAGTTGTACTGAACCAAATAACAATTTGCAGGAAAATGAAGCGCTGGGCGGGCGCCCAGCATCCTCTACGGACTACGAGAAAAGGATTTACCGGTAGGTAACCAAAATCCTATTTTCTCTTACGTCCTAGAGGATGCTGGGGTCCACATTAGTACCATGGGGATGTACCAAAGCTCCCAGAACGGGAGTCAAGAACTGATTGACTGAACTTCAGATCATCAGAGGCCAAAGTATCGAACTTGTAAAACTTTGCAAATGTGTTTGACCCAGACCAAGTTGCAGCTTGGCAAAGTTGCACTGCTGAGACACCCCGGGCAGCCGCCCAGGAAGACCCCACCTTACGAGTAGAGTGGGCCTTAACATATTTTGGACATGGCAGTCCTGCCCTAGAATAAGCGTGCTGGATAGTGAACCGAATCCAGCGAGAAATAGTCTGCTTAGAAGCAGGAAAATTTTCTTGGGATCATACAGGACAAACAGAGAGTCCGACTTTCTGTGACGAGAAGTTCTCTTCACATATATCTTCAGAGCCCTTACAACATCCAAGGACTTTGATGTGATAGAGGAGTCGGTAGTCACTGACACCACAATAGGTTGGTTGATATGAAATGCCGACACAACCTTCGGAAGAAACTGCTGACGTGTCCGGAGCTCAGCTCCATCTTCGTGGAAGATCAAGTAAGGGCTTTTACAGGATAAAGCCCCCAATTTGGACACGCGTCTAGCAGAAGCTAAGGCCAACAACGTGACCGCCTTCCATGTAAGAAATTTGACCTCAACCTCCTGTAGAGGCTCAAACTGAGTGGAGGAACTGCAGCACCATGTTAAGGTCCCAAGGCGCCGTAGGCGGTACAAAGGGAGGTTGGATGTGCAGAACTCCCTTCAAAAAAGTCTGAACCTCAGGGAGGGCAGCTAATTGTTTCTGGAAGATGGAGAGGGCTGAAATCTGGACCTTCACAGATCCCAACCTCAGGCCCATATCCACACCTTCCTGCAGGAAGAGGAGAAAACGTCCGAGTTGAAACTCCACCATAGGAAACTTTTGGGTTCACACCAAGAGACATATTTCTTCCAAATACGATGGTAATGTTTAGATGTTACCCCTTTCCTAGCCTGTATCAGGGTAGGAATGACCTTCTTCGGAATGCCCTTCCGAGCAAGAATAAGGCGCTCAACTTCCATGCTGTCAAACATAGCCGTGGTAAGTCTTGATAGGCGAACGGCCCCTGCTGCAGCAGGTCCTCCCAAAGAGGAAGAGGCCTCGGATCTTCTTGCAGTAGATTCAGAAGGTCCGTGTACCAAGCCCTTTTTAGCCAGTCTGGAGCAATGAGGATTGCCTGAACTCTTGTTTTCCTTATGAGTTTTAGAACTCTTGGAATGAGTGGAAGTGGAGGAAACACGTACACCGACTGGAACACCCACGGAGACACCAGGGCGTCCACTGCCACAGCTTGCGGGTCCCCTGACCTGGAACAATACCTCCGAAGCTTCTTGTTGAGATGGGAGGCTATCATGTCTATTTGAGGTACCCCCCAAAGATCTGTCACCTCCGTGAGCACCTCCGGATGGAGGCCCCACTCTACTGGATGGAGATCGTGGCTGCTGGGGAAGTCCGCTTCCCAGTTGTCTACTCCCGGAATGAAGATTGCCTACAGCGCCAACGCATGTTTTTCTGCCCAGAGAATGATTCTAGTTATCTCTGACATTGCAGCTCTGCTCTTCGTTCCGCCCCGTCGGTTTATGTAGGCTACCGTCGTTACATTCTCCGACTGCACTTCAATGGCTCGATCTCGCAGGAGATGGGCTGCTTGGAAAAATAAGAATTTACTCACCGGTAATTCTATTTCTCGTAGTCCGTAGTGGATGCTGGGACTCCGTAAGGACCATGGGGAATAACGGCTCCGCAGGAGACTGGGCACAACTAGAAGAAAGCTTTTGGTCTAACTGGTGTGCACTGGCTCCTCCCTCTATGACCCTCCTCCAGACTTCAGTTAGGATACTGCGCCCGGAAGAGCTGACACAATAAGGAAGGATTTTGAATCCCGGGTAAGACTCATACCAGCCACACCAATCACACCGTATAACTCGTGATACAATACCCAGTTAACAGTATGACAACAACTGAGCCTCTCAACAGATGGCTCAACAATAACCCTGTAGTTAAACAATAACTATATACAAGTATTGCAGACAATCCGCACTTGGGATGGGCGCCCAGCATCCACTACGGACTACGAGAAATAGAATTACCGGTGAGTAAATTCTTATTTTCTCTGACGTCCAGTGGATGCTGGGACTCCGTAAGGACCATGGGGATTATACCAAAGCTCCCAAATGGGCGGGAGAGTGCGGATGACTCTGCAGCACCGAATGGGCAAACTCTAGGTCCTCCTCAGCCAGGGTGTCAAACTTGTAGAATTTAGCAAATGTGTTTGACCCCGACCAAGTAGCTGCTCGGCAAAGTTGTAGAGCCGAGACCCCTCGGGCAGCCGCCCAAGAAGAGCCCACCTTCCTCGTGGAATGGGCTTTCACTGATTTAGGATGCGGCAGTCCAGCCGCAGAATGTGCAAGCTGAATCGTACTACAGATCCAGCGAGCAATAGTCTGCTTTGAAGCAGGTGCACCCAACTTGTTGGGCGCATACAGGATAAATAGCGAGTCAGTCTTTCTGACTCCAGCTGTCCTGGAAACATAAATTTTCAGGGCCCTGACTACGTCCAACAACTTGGAAGCCTCCAAGTCTTTTGTAGCCGCAGGCACCACGATAGGTTGGTTCAGATGAAAAGCTGATACCACCTTAGGGAGAAACTGGGGACGAGTCCTCAATTCTGCCCTATCCATATGGAAAATCAGATAAGGACTTTTACATGACAAAGCCGCCAATTCTGATAAACCCCTGGCCGAAGCCAAGGCCAACAACATGACCACTTTCCACGTGAGATATTTCAATTCCATGGTTTTAAGTGGCTCAAACCAATGTGACTTTAGGAAATCCAACACCACGTTGAGATCCCAAGGTGCCACTGGAGGCACAAAGGGGGGCTGAATATGCAGCACTCCCTTAACAAAAGTCTGAACTTCAGGTAGTAAAGCCAGTTCTCTCTGGAAGAAAATCGATAGAGCCGAAATCTGGACCTTAATGGAACCCAATTTGAGGCCCATAGTCACCCCTGACTGTAGGAAGTGCAGAAAACGGCCCAGCTGAAATTCCTCCGTTGGGGCCTTCCTGGCCACACACCACGCAACATATTTTCGCCAAATGCGGTGATAATGGTTTGCGGTCACTTCTTTCCTAGCTTTAATCAGCGTAGGAATGACTTCCTCCGGAATGCCCTTTTCCTTCAGGATCCGGTGTTCAACCGCCATACCGTCAAACGCAGCCGCGGTAAGTCTTGGAACAGACAGGGCCCCTGCTGCAGCAGGTCCTGTCTGAGCAGCAGAGGCCATGGGTCCTCTGAGATCATTTCTTGAAGTTCCGGGTACCAAGCTCTTCTTGGCCAATCCGGAACAATGAGTATAGTTCTTACTCCTCTTCTCCTTATTATCCTCAGTACCTTTGGTATGAGAGGCAGAGGAGGGAACACATAAACCGACCGGTACACCCACGGTGTCACTAGAGCGTCCACAGCTATCGCCTGAGGGTCTCTCGACCTGGCGCAATATCTTTCTAGCTTTTTGTTTAGGCGGGACGCCATCTTGTCCACCTGTGGCTTTTCCCAACGGTTTACAATCAGTTGGAAGACTTCCGGATGAAGTCCCCACTCTCCCGGGTGGAGGTCGTGTCTGCTGAGGAAGTCTGCTTCCCAGTTGTCCACTCCCGGAATGAACACTGCTGACAGTGCTAACACGTGATTTTCCGCCTATCGGAGAATCCTTGTGGCTTCTGCCATCGCCGTCCTGCTTCTTGTGCCGCCCTGTCGGTTTACATGGGCGACTGCCGTGATGTTGTCTGACTGGATCAGTACCGGCTGGTTTTGAAGCAGGGGTTTTGCCTGACTTAGGGCATTGAAAATGGCCCTCAGTTCCAGAATATTTGTGTAGGGAAGTCTCCTGACTTGACCATAGTCCTTGGAAGTTTCTTCCCTGTGTGACTGCCCCCCAGCCTCGAAGGCTGGCATCCGTGGTCACCAGGACCCAGTCCTGTATGCCGAATCTGCGGCCCTCTCGAAGATGAGCACTTTGCAGCCACCACAGCAGAGACACCTTGGTCCTTGGAGACAGGGTTATCAGCCGATGCATCTGAAGATGCGATCCGGACCACTTGTCCAACAGGTCCCACTGAAAGGTTCTTGCATGGAACCTGCCGAATGGAATTGCTTCGTAGGAAGCTACCATCTTTCCCAGGATCCGCGTGCAGTGATGCACCGACACCTGTTTTGGTTTTAGGAGGCCTCTGACTAGAGATGACAGCTCCTTGGCCTTCTCCTCCGGGAGAAACACTTTTTTCTGTTCTGTGTCCAGAACCATCCCCAGGAACAGTAGACGTGTCGTAGGGACCAGCTGTGACTTTGGAATATTTAGAATCCAGCCGTGCTGTTGTAGCACCTCCCGAGATAGTGCTACCCCGACCAACAACTGCTCCCTGGACCTCGCCTTTATCAGGAGATCGTCCAAGTACGGGATAATTAAAACTCCCTTTTTTTGAAGGAGTATCATCATTTCTGCCATTACCTTGGTAAAGACCCTCGGTGCCGTGGACAGTCCAAACGGCAGTGTTTGGAATTGGTAATGGCAATCCTGTACCATGTAATCCCCCTCGTCCAGGCTTGCAATAACCGCCCTGAGCGATTCCATCTTGAACTTGAATTTTTTTATATATGTGTTCAAGGATTTCAAATTTAAAATGGGTCTCACCGAATTGTCCAGTTCTGGTACCACAAACATTGTGGAATAGTAACCCCGTCCTTGTTGAAGTAGGGGCACCTTGACTATCACCTGCTGGGAATACAGCTTGTGAATTGCCTCTAACACTGCCTCCCTGCCTGAGGGAGTTGTTGGCAAGGCAGATTTGAGGAAACGGCGGGGGGGAGACGTCTCGAATTCCAGCTTGTACCCCTGAGATACTACTTGAAGGATCCAGGGATCCACCCGTGAGCGAGCCCACTGATTGCTGAAGTTTTTGAGACGAGCCCCCACCGAACCTGGCTCCGCCTGTGTAGCCCCAGCGTCATGCGGTGGACTTGGAGGAAGTGGGGGAGGACTTTTGCTCCTGGGAACTGGCTGTATGCTGCAGCTTTTTCCCTCTACCTCTGCCTCTGGGCAGAAAGGACGCGCCTTTAACCCGCTTGCCCTTATGGGGCCGAAAGGACTGTACCTGATAATACGGTGCTTTCTTTGGCTGTGAGGGAACATGGGGTAAAAATGCAGACTTCCCAGCTGTTGCTGTGGAAACGAGGTCCGAGAGACCATCCCCGAACAACTCCTCACCCTTATAAGGCAAAACTTCCATGTGCCTTTTAGAATCTGCATCACCTGTCCACTGCCGAGTCCATAACCCTCTCCTGGCAGAAATGGACATTGCACTTATTTTAGATGCCAGCCGGTAAATATCCCTGTCTAGGGTATCAATACTTTCCGACAGGGAATCTGACCACGCAGCTGCAGCACTGCACATCCATGCTGAAGCAATAGCTGGTCTCGGTATAATACCTGTGTGTGTATATACAGACTTCAGGATAGCCTCCTGCTTTCTATCAGCAGGTTCCTTTAGGGCGGCCGTATCCGGAGACGGTAGTGCCACCTTCTTTGACAAGCGTGTGAGCGCTTTATCCACCCTAGGGGATGTTTCCCAACGTGACCTATCCTCTGGCGGGAAATGGTACGTCATTAGTAACCTTTTAGAAATTACCAATTTCTTATCGGGGGAAGCCCACGCTTCTTCACACACTTCATTTAATTCCTCAGATGGAGGAAAAAATAAGAATTTACTCACCGGTAATTCTATTTCTCGTAGTCCGTAGTGGATGCTGGGACTCCGTAAGGACCAAGGGGAATAGCGGCTCCGCAGGAGACTGGGCACAACTATAAAGAAAGCTTTAGGTCTAACTTGTGTGCACTGGCTCCTCCCACTATGACCCTCCTCCAGACTTCAGTTAGGATACTGTGCCCGGAAGAGCTGACACAATAAGGAAGGATTTAGAATCCCGGGTAAGACTCATACCAGCCACACCAATCACACCGTATAACTCGTGATACAATACCCAGTTAACAGTATGACAACAACTGAGCCTCTCAACAGATGGCTCAACAATAACCCTTTAGTTAAACAATAACTATATACAAGTATTGCAGACAATCCGCACTTGGGATGGGCAACCAGCATCCACTACGGACTACGAGAAATAGAATTACCGGTGAGTAAATTCTTATTTTCTCTGACGTCCTAAGTGGATGCTGGGACTCCGTAAGGACCCATGGGGATTATACCAAAAGCTCCCAAACGGGCGGGGGAGTGCGGATGACTCTGCAGCACCGAATGGGCAAACTCTAGGTCCTCCTCAGCCAGGGTGTCAAACTTGTAGAATTTAGCAAATGTGTTTGACCCCGACCAAGTAGCTGCTCGGCAAAGTTGTAAAGCAGAGACCCCTCGGGCAGCCGCCCAAGAAGAGCCCACCTTCCTCGTGGAATGGGCTTTCACTGATTTAGGATGCGGCAGTCCAGCCGCAGAATGTGCAAGCTGAATCGTACTACAGATCCAGCGAGCAATAGTCTGCTTTGAAGCAGGTGCACCCAACTTGTTGGGCGCAAACAGGATAAATAGCGAGTCAGTCTTTCTGACTCCAGCTGTCCTGGAAACATAGATTTTCAGGGACCTGACTACGTCCAACAACTTGGAAGCCTCCAAGTCTGTAGTAGCCGCAGGCACCACGATAGGTTGGTTCAGATGAAAAGCTGATACCACTTTAGGAAGAAACTGGGGACGAGTCCTAAATTCTGCCCTATCCATATGGAAAATCAGATAAGGGCTTTTACATGACAAAGCAGCCAATTCTGATACACGCCTGGCCGAAGCCAAGGCCAACAACATGACCACTTTCCACGTGAGATATTTCAATTCCATGGTTTTAAGTGGCTCAAACCAATGTGACTTTAGGAAATCCAACACCACGTTGAGATCCCAAGGTGCCACTGGAGGCACAAAGGGGGGCTGAATATGCAGCACTCCCTTAACAAAAGTCTGAACTTCAGGTAGTAAAGCCAGTTCTCTCTGGAAGAAAATCGATAGAGCCGAAATCTGGACCTTAATGGAACCCAATTTGAGGCCCATAGTCACCCCTGACTGTAGGAAGTGCAGAAAACGGCCCAGCTGAAATTCCTCCGTTGGGGCCTTCCTGGCCACACACCACGCAACATATTTTCGCCAAATGCGGTGATAATGGTTTGCGGTCACTTCTTTCCTAGCTTTAATCAGCGTAGGAATGACTTCCTCCGGAATGCCCTTTTCCTTCAGGATCCGGTGTTCAACCGCCATACCGTCAAACGCAGCCGCGGTAAGTCTTGGAACAGACAGGGCCCCTGCTGCAGCAGGTCCTGTCTGAGCAGCAGAGGCCATGGGTCCTCTGAGATCATTTCTTGAAGTTCCGGGTACCAAGCTCTTCTTGGCCAATCCGGAACAATGAGTATAGTTCTTACTCCTCTTCTCCTTATTATCCTCAGTACCTTTGGTATGAGAGGCAGAGGAGGGAACACATAAACCGACCGGTACACCCACGGTGTCACTAGAGCGTCCACAGCTATCGCCTGAGGGTCTCTCGACCTGGCGCAATATCTTTCTAGCTTTTTGTTTAGGCGGGACGCCATCATGTCCACCTGTGGCTTTTCCCAACGGTTTACAATCAGTTGGAAGACTTCCGGATGAAGTCCCCACTCTCCCGGGTGGAGGTCGTGTCTGCTGAGGAAGTCTGCTTCCCAGTTGTCCACTCCCGGAATGAACACTGCTGACAGTGCTAACACGTGATTTTCCGCCCATCGGAGAATCCTTGTGGCTTCTGCCATCGCCGTCCTGCTTCTTGTGCCGCCCTGTCGGTTTACATGGGCGACCGCCGTGATGTTGTCTGACTGGATCAGTACCGGCTGGTTTTGAAGCAGGGGTTTTGCCTGACTTAGGGCATTGTAAATGGCCCTCAGCTCCAGAATATTTATGTGCAGGGAAGTCTCCTGACTTGACCATAGTCCTTGGAAGTTTCTTCCCTGTGTGACTGCCCCCCAGCCTCGAAGGCTGGCATCCGTGGTCACCAGGACCCAGTCCTGTATGCCGAATCTGCGGCCCTCTTAAAGATGAGCACTCTGCAGCCACCACAGCAGAGACACCCTGGTCCTTGGAGACAGGGTTATCAGCCGATGCATCTGAAGATGCGATCCGGACCACTTGTCCAACAGGTCCCACTGAAAGGTTCTTGCATGGAACCTGCCGAATGGAATTGCTTCGTAGGAAGCTACCATCTTTCCCAGGATCCGCGTGCAGTGATGCACCGACACCTGTTTTGGTTTTAGGAGGCCTCTGACTAGAGATGACAGCTCCTTGGCCTTCTCCTCCGGGAGAAACACTTTTTTCTGTTCTGTGTCCAGAACCATCCCCAGGAACAGTAGACGTGTCGTAGGGACCAGCTGTGACTTTGGAATATTTAGAATCCAGCCGTGCTGTTGTAGCACCTCCCGAGATAGTGCTACCCCGACCAACAACTGCTCCCTGGACCTCGCCTTTATCAGGAGATCGTCCAAGTACGGGATAATTAAAACTCCCTTCTTTCGAAGGAGTATCATCATTTCGGCCATTACCTTGGTAAAGACCCTCGGAGCCGTGGATAGACCGAACGGCAACGTCTGGAATTGGTAATGACAATCCTGTACCACAAATCTGAGGTACTCCTGGTGAGGATGGTAAATGGGGACATGCAGGTAAGCATCCTTGATGTCCAGTGATACCATGTAATCCCCCTCGTCCAGGCTTGCAATAACCGCCCTGAGCGATTCCATCTTGAACTTGAATTTTTTTATATACGTGTTCAAGGATTTCAAATTTAAAATGGGTCTCACCGAACCGTCCGGTTTCGGTACCACAAACATTGTGGAATAGTAACCCCGTCCTTGTTGAAGTAGGGGCACCTTTACTATCACCTGCTGGGAATACAGCTTGTAAATTGCCTCTAACACTGCCTCCCTGCCTGAGGGAGTTGTTGGCAAGGCAGATTTGAGGAAACGGCGGGGGGGAGACGTCTCGAATTCCAGCTTGTACCCCTGAGATACTACTTGAAAGATCCAGGAATCCACCCGTGAGCGAGCCCACTGATCGCTGAAATTTTTGAGACGGGCCCCCACCGTACCTGGCTCCGCCTGTGGAGCCCCAGCCTCATGCTGTGGACTTAGAGGAAGCGGGGGAGGACTTTTGCTCCTGGGAACTGGCTGTATGCTGCAGCTTTTTCCCTCTACCTCTGCCTCTGGGCAGAAAGAACGCGCCTTTAACCCGCTTGCCCTTATTGGGCCGAAAGGACTGTACCAGATAATACGGTGCTTACTTTGGCTGTGAGGGAACATGGGGTAAAAATGTAGACTTCCCAGCTGTTGCTGTGGAAACGAGGTCCGAGAGACCATCCCCGAACAACTCCTCACCCTTATAAGGCAAAACTTCCATGTGCCTTTTAGAATCTGCATCTCCTGTCCACTGCCGAGTCCATAACCCTCTCCTGGCAGAAATGGACATTGCACTTATTTTAGATGCCAGCCGGCAAATATCCCTCTGTGCATCCCTCATGTAGAAGAGTGCGTCTTTAATATGCTCTACGGTTAGCAATATAGTGTCCCTGTCTAGGGTATCAATATTTTCCGACAGGGAATCTGACCACGCAGCTGCAGCACTGCACATCCATGCTGAGCAATAGCTGGTCTCAGTATAACACCTGTGTGTGTATATATAGACTTCAGGATAGCCTCCTGCTTTCTATCAGCAGATTCCTTCAGGGCGGCCGTATCCGGAGACGGTAGTGCCACCTTCTTTGACAAGCGTGTGAGCGCTTTATCCACCCTAGGGGATGTTTCCCAACGTGACCTATCCTCTGGCGGGAAAGGGTACGCCATTAGTAACCTCTTAGAAATTACCAGTTTCTTATCGGGAGAAGCCCACGCTTCTTCACACACTTCATTTAATTCCTCAGATGGAGGAAAAACAACTGGTAGTTTTTTCTCTCCAAATATAATACCCTTTTTTGTGGTACCCGGGGTAACATCAGAAATATGCAACACATTTTTCATTGCCTCAATCATATAACGTGTGGCCCTATTGGAAGATACATTAGTCTCATCGTCGTCGACACTGGATTCAGTATCCGTGTCGACATCTGTGTCTGCCATCTGAGGTAGCGGGCGTTTTAGAGCCCCTGATGGCTTTTGAGACGCCTGGGCAGGCACAGGCTGAGAAGCCGGCTGTCCCATATTTGGTATGTCGTCAAACCTTTTATGCAAGGAGTCGACGCTGTCGCGTAATTCCTTCCACAGAACCATCCACTCAGGTGTCGACCCCGCAGGGGGTGACATCACATTTATCGGCATCTGCTCCGCCTCCACATAAGCCTCCTCATCAAACATGTCGACACAGCCGTACCGACACACCGCATACACACAGGGAATGCTCTGACAGAGGACAGGACCCCACAAAGCCCTTTGGGGAGACAGAGAGAGAGTATGCCAGCACACACCAGAGCGCTATATAACACAGGGATCCCACTATAAATGAGTGTTTTTTCCCTTATAGCTGCTTATATTATATATATATATATATATATATATATACTGCACCTAAATTTAGTGCCCCCCCTCTCTTTTTTACCCTTATGTAGCTTGACACTGCAGGGGAGAGCCAGGGAGCGTCCTTCCAGCGGAGCTGTGAGGGAAAAATGGCGCCAGTGTGCTGAGGGAGATGGCCCCGCCCCTTTTCCGGCGGACTTCTCCCGCTTTTTCTGGAATTCTGGCAGGGGTATTTTTACACCTATATAGCCTCTAGGACTATATATGATGTAGATTTGCCAGCCAAGGTGTCCTATATTGCCCTCAGGGCGCCCCCCCCAGCGCCCTGCACCCATCAGTGACCGGAGTGTGAGGTGTGCATGAGGAGCAATGGCGCACAGCTGCAGTGCTGTGCGCTACCTTGTTGAAGACAGAAGTCTTCTGCCGCCGATTTTCTGGAACACTTCTTGCTTCTGGCTCTGTAAGGGGGCAGGCGGCGCGGCTCCGGGACCGAACGATCGAGGTCGGGTCCTGTGTTCGATCCCTCTGGAGCTAATGGTGTCCAGTAGCCTAAGAAGCCCAAGCTACCACCAGTTAGGTAGGTTCGCTTCTTCTCCCCTTAGTCCCTCGCTGCAGTGAGTCTGTTGCCAGCAGATCTCACTGTAAAATAAAAAACCTAAAAATAAGAATTTACTTACCGATAATTCTATTTCTCGGAGTCCGTAGTGGATGCTGGGGTTCCTGAAAGGACCATGGGGAATAGCGGCTCCGCAGGAGACAGGGCACAAAAGTAAAGCTTTCCGATCAGGTGGTGTGCACTGGCTCCTCCCCCTATGACCCTCCTCCAAGCCAGTTAGGTACTGTGCCCGGACGAGCGTACACAATAAGGGAGGAATTTTGAATCCCGGGTAAGACTCATACCAGCCACACCAATCACACCGTACAACTTGTGATCTAAACCCAGTTAACAGTATGATAACAGCGGAGCCTCTGAAAAGATGGCTCACAACAATAATAACCCGATTTTTGTAACTATGTACAAGTATTGCAGATAATCCGCACTTGGGATGGGCGCCCAGCATCCACTACGGACTCCGAGAAATAGAATTATCGGTAAGTAAATTCTTATTTTCTCTATCGTCCTAGTGGATGCTGGGGTTCCTGAAAGGACCATGGGGATTATACCAAAGCTCCCAAACGGGCGGGAGAGTGCGGATGACTCTGCAGCACCGAATGAGAGAACTCCAGGTCCTCCTTAGCCAGGGTATCAAATTTGTAGAATTTAGCAAACGTGTTTGCCCCTGACCAAGTAGCTGCTCGGCAAAGTTGTAAAGCCGAGACCCCTCGGGCAGCCGCCCAAGATGAGCCCACCTTCCTTGTGGAATGGGCATTTACATATTTTGGCTGTGGCAGGCCTGCCACAGAATGTGCAAGCTGAATTGTATTACACATCCAACTAGCAATAGTCTGCTTAGAAGCAAGAGCACCCAGTTTGTTGGGTGCATACAGGATAACAGCAAGTCAGTTTTCCTGACTCCAGCCGTCCTGGAACATATTTTCAGGGCCCTGACAACATCTAGCAACTTGGAGTCCTCCAAGTCCCTAGTAGGTGCAAGGCACCACAATAAGCTGGTTCAGGTGAAACACTGACACCACCTTAGGGAGAGAACTGGGGACGAGTCCGCAGCTCTGCCCTGTCCGAATGGACAAACAGATATGGGCTTTTTTGAGAAAAAAACCACCAATTTGACACTCGCCTGGTCCAGGCCAGGGCCAAGAGCATGGTCACTTTTCATGTGAGATGCTTCAAATCCACAGATTTGACTGGTTTTAAACCAATGTGATTTGAGGAATCCCAGAACTACGTTGAGATCCCACAGTGCCACTGGAGGCACAAAAGGGGGTTGTATATGCAATACTCCCTTGACAAACTTCTGGACTTCAGGAACTGAAGCCAATTCTTTCTGGAAGAAAATCGACAGGGCCGAAATTTGAACCTTAATGGACCCCAGTTTGAGGCCCATAGACACTCCTGTTTGCAGGAAATGCAGGAAACGACCGAGTTGAAATTTCTTTGTGGGGCCTTCCTGGCCTCACACCACGCAACATATTTTCGCCACATGTGGTGATAATGTTGTGCGGTCACCTCCTTTCTGGCTTTGACCAGGGTAGGAATGACCTCTTCCGGAATGCCTTTTTCCCTTAGGATCCGGCTTTCCACCGCCATGCCGACAAACGCAGCTGCGGTAAGTCTTGGAACAGACATGGTACTTGCTGAAGCAAGTCCCTTCTTAGCGGCAGAGGCCATAAGACCTCTGTAAGCATCTCTTGAAGTTCCGGGTACCAAGTCCTTCTTGGCCAATCCGGAGCCATGAGTATAGTTCTTACTCCTCTACGTCTTATAATTCTCAGCACCTTAGGTATGAGAAGCAGAGGAGGGAACACATACACCGACTGGTACACCCACGGTGTTACCAGAACGTCCACAGCTATTGCCTGAGGGTCTCTTGACCTGGCGCAATACCTGTCCCGTTTTTTGTTCAGACGGGACGCCATCATGTCCACCTTTGGTATTTCCCAACGGTTTACAATCATGTGGAAAAAATTTCCCGATGAAGTTTCCACTCTCCCGGGTGGAGGTCGTGCCTGCTGAGGAAGTCTGCTTCCCAGTTTCCATTCCCGGGATGAAACACTGCTGACAGTGCAATCACATGATTTTCCGCCCAGCGAAAAGTCCTTGCAGTTTTTGCCATTGCCCTCCTGCTTCTTGTGTCGCCCTGTCTGTTTACGTGGGCGACTGCCGTGATGTTTTTCCCACTGGATCAATACCGGCTGACCTTGAAGCAGAGGTCTTGCTAAGCTTAGAGCATTATAAATTTACCCTTAGCTCCAGTATATTTATGTGGAGAAAAGTCTCCAGACTTGATCACACTCCCTGGAAATTTTTTCCTTGTGTGACTGCTCCCCAGCCTCTCGGGCTGGGCTCCGTGGTCACCAGCATCCAATCCTGAATGCCGAATCTGCGGCCCTCTAGAAGATGAGCACTCTATAACCACCACAGGAGAGACACCCTTGTCCTTGGATATAGGGTTATCCGCTGATGCATCTGAAGATGCGATCCGGACCATTTGTCCAGCAGATCCCACTGAAAAGTTCTTGCGTGAAATCTGCCGAATGGAATTGCTTCGTAGGAAGCCACCATTTTTACCAGGACCCTTGTGCAATGATGCACTGTTTTTAGGAGGTTCCTGACTAGCTCGGATAACTCCCTGGCTTTCTCTTCCGGGAGAAACACCTTTTTCTGGACTGTGTCCAGAATCATCCCTAGGCACAGCAGACGTGTCGTCGGGATCAGCTGCGATTTTGGAATATTTAGAATCCACCCGTGCTGTTGTAGCAGTATCCGAGATAGTGCTACTCCGACCTCCAACTGTTCCCTGGACTATGCCCTTATCAGGAGATCGTCCAAGTAAGGGATAATTAAGACGCCTTTTCTTCGAAGAAGAATCATCATTTCGGCCATTACCTTGGTAAAGACCCGGGGTGCCGTGGACAATCCAAACGGCAGCGTCTGAAACTGATAGTGACAGTTCTGCACCACGAACCTGAGGTACCCTTAGTGAGAAGGGCAAATTTGGGACATAGAGGTAAGCATCCCTGATGTCCCGGGACACTATATAGTCCCCTTCTTCCTGGTTCGTTATCACTGCTCTGAGTGACTCCATCTTGATTTGAACCTTTGTAAGTGTTCAAAAATTTTTTTAGAATAAGTCTCACCTAGCCTTCTGGCTTCAGTACCACAATATAGTGTGGAATAATACCCCTTTTCTTGTAGTAGGAGGGGTAATTTAATTATCACCTGCTGGGAATACAGCTTGTGAATTTTTTCCCATACTGCCTCCTTGTCGGAGGGAGACCTTGGTAAAGCAGACTTCAGGAGCCTGCGAAGGGGAAACGTCTCGACATTCCAATCTGTACCCCTGGGATACTACTTGTAGGATCCAGGGGTCCTGTACGGTCTCAGCGCCATGCTGAGAACTTGTCAGAAGCGGTGGAACGCTTCTGTTCCTGGGAATGGGCTGCCTGCTGCAGTCTTCTTCCCTTTCCTCTATCCCTGGGCAGATATGATCTTATAGGGACGAAAGGACTGAGGCTGAAAAGACGGTGTCTTTTTCTGCAGAGATGTGACTTAGGGTAAAAACGGCGGATTTTCCAGCAGTTGCCGTGGCCACCAGGTCCGATGGACCGACCCCAAATAACTCCTCTACCTTTATACGGCAATACACCTTTGTGCCGTTTGGAATCTGCATCACCTGACCACTGTCGTGTCCATAACATCTTCTGGCAGATATGGACATCGCATTTACTCTTGATGCCAGAGTGCAAATATCCCTCTGTGCATCTCGCATATATAGAAATGCATCCTTTAAATGCTCTATAGTCAATAAAATACTGTCCCTGTCAAGGGTATCAATATTTTTAGTCAGGGAATCCGACCAAGCCACCCCAGCTCTGCACATCCAGGCTGAGGCGATCGCTGGTCGCAGTATAACACCAGTATGTGTGTATATACTTTTTATGATATTTTCCAGCCTCCTGTCAGCTGGTCCTTGAGGACGGCCCTATCTATAGACGGTACCGCCACTTGTTTTGATAAGCGTGTGAGCGCCTTATCCACCCTAAGGGGTGTTTCCCAACGCGCCCTAACTTCTGGCGGGAAAGGGTATACCGCCCATAATTTTCTATCGGGGGGAACCCACGCATCATCACACACTTTATTTAATTTATCTGATTCAGGAAAAACTACGGTAGTTTTTTCACATCCCACATAATACCCTCTTTTGTGGTACTTGTAGTATCAGAAATATGTAACACCTCCTTCATTGCCTTTAACGTGTGGCCCTAATAAGGAATACGTTTGTTTATTCACCGTCGACACTGGATTCAGTGTCCCTGTCTGTGTCTGTGTCGACCGACTAAAGTAAACGGGCGTTTTAAAACCCCTGACGGTGTTTTTGAGACGTCTGGACCGGTACTAATTGTTTGTCGGCCGTCTCATGTCGTCAACCGACCTTGCAGCGTGTTGACATTATCACGTAATTTCCTAAATAAGCCATCCATTCCGGTGTCGACTCCCTAGAGAGTGACATCACCATTACAGGCAATTGCTCCGCCTCCTCACCAACATCGTCCTCATACATGTCGACACACACGTACCGACACACAGCACACACACAGGGAATGCTCTGATAGAGGACAGGACCCACTAGCCCTTTGGAGAGACAGAGGGAGAGTTTACCAGCACACACCAAAAACGCTATAATTATATAGGGACAACCTTATATAAGTGTTTTCCCTTATAGCATCTTTTTTATATATTTCTAACGCCAATTTAGTGCCCCCCCTCTCTGTTTTAACCCTGTTTCTGTAGTGCAGTGCAGGGGAGAGCCTGGGAGCCTTCCCTCCAGCCTTTCTGTGAGGGAAAATGGCGCTGTGTGCTGAGGAGATAGGCCCCGCCCCTTTTTCGGCGGCCTCGTCTCCCGCTCTTAACGGATTCTGGCAGGGGTTAAATATCTCCATATAGCCTCCGGAGGCTATATGTGAGGTATTTTTAGCCAAAATAGGTATTCATTTGCCTCCCAGGGCGCCCCCCTCCCAGCGCCCTGCACCCTCAGTGACTGCCGTGTGAAGTGTGCTGAGAGGAAAATGGCGCACAGCTGCAGTGCTGTGCGCTACCTTTAGAAGACTGAGGAGTCTTCTGCCGCCGATTCTGGACCTCTTCTTACTTCAGCATCTGCAAGGGGGCCGGCGGCAAGGCTCCGGTGACCATCCAGGCTGTACCTGTGATCGTCCCTCTGGAGCTGATGTCCAGTAGCCAAGAAGCCAATCCATCCTGCACGCAGGTGAGTTCACTTCTTCTCCCCTAAGTCCCTCGTTGCAGTGATCCTGTTGCCAGCAGGACTCACTGTAAAATAAAAAACCTAAGCTAAACTTTTCTAAGCAGCTCTTTAGGAGAGCCACCTAAATTGCACCCTTCTCGGCCGGGCACAAAAATCTAACTGGCTTGGAGGAGGGTCATAGGGGGAGGAGCCAGTGCACACCACCTGATCGGAAAGCTTTACTTTTGTGCCCTGTCTCCTGCGGAGCCGCTATTCCCCATGGTCCTTTCAGGAACCCCAGCATCCACTAGGACGATAGAGAAATATACTTTCTTTCTAGGAGCTCAGGAGAGCCCCTAGTGTGCATCCAGCTCAGCCGGGCACAAGATTCTAACTGAAGTCTGGAGGAGGGTCATAGTGGGAGGAGCCAGTGCACACCAGTTAGACCTAAAGCTTTCTTTATAGTTGTGCCCAGCCTCCTGCGGAGCCGCTATTCCCCTTGGTCCTTACGGAGTCCCAGCATCCACTTAGGACGTCAGAGAAACTACTGGTAGTTTTTTCTCTCCAAACATAATACCCTTTTTTGTGGTACCTGGGGTAACATCAGAAATATGCAACACATTTTTCATTGCCTCAATCTTGTTACGTGTGGCCCTATTGGAAGTTACATTAGTCTCATCGTCGTCGACACTGGAGTCAGTATCCGTGTCGACATCTGTGTCTGCCATCTGAGGTAGCGGGCGTTTTAGAGCCCCTGATGGCTTTTGAGACGCCTGGGCAGGCACAGGCTGAGAAGCCGGCTGTCCCATATTTGGTATGTCGTCAAACCTTTTATGTAAGGAGTCGACACTGTCACGTAATTCCTTCCACATAACCATCCACTCAGGTGTCGGCCCCGCAGGGGGTGACATCACATTTATCGGCATTTGCTCCGCCTCCACGTAAGCCTCCTCATCAAACATGTCGACACAGCCGTACCGACACACCGCACACACACAGGGAATGCTCTGACAGAGGACAGGACCCCACAAAGCCCTTTGGGGAGACAGAGAGAGAGTATGCCAGCACACACCAGAGCGCTATATAACACAGGGATTAACACTATAACTGAGTGTTTTCCCTTATAGCTGCTTTTATATATATATATATATATATATATATATATATATATATATATATATAAATATTGCTGCACCTAAATTTAGTGGCCCCCCCTCTCTTTTTTACCCTTTTGAAGCTTGAAACTGCAGGGGAGAGCCAGGGAGCGATCCTTCCAGCAGAGCTGTGAGGAAAAAATGGCGTCAGTGTGCTGAGGGAGATAGCCCCGCCCCTTTTTCGGCGGACTTTTCTCCCGCTTTTTTATGGATTCTGGCAGGGGTATTTATCACATATATAGCCTCTGGGACTATATATTGTGATTTTTTGCCAGCCAAGGTATGAATATTGCTGCTCAGGGCGCCCCCCCCCCCAGCCCCCTGCACCCATCAGTGACCGGTGTGTGAGGTGTGCATGAGGAGCAATGGCGCACAGCTGCAGTGCTGTGCGCTACCTTGTTGAAGATTGAAGTCTTCTGCCGCCGATTTTCAGGACCATCTTCATGCTTCTGGCTCTGTAAGGGGGACGGCGGTGCGGCTCCGGGACCGAACGATCGAGGTCGGGTCCTGTGTTCGATCCCTCTGGAGCTAATGGTGTCCAGTAGCCTAAGAAGCCCAAACTAGCTCCAATCAGGTAGGTTCGCTTCTTCTCCCCTTAGTCTCTCGTAGCAGTGAGTCTGTTGCCAGCAGATCTCACTGAAAATAAAAACCTAAAATATACTTTCTTTTCTAGGAGCTCAGGAGAGCCCCTAGTGTGCATCCAGCTCAGCCGGGCACAAGATTTTAACTGAAGTCTGGAGGAGGGTCATAGAGGGAGGAGCCAGTGCACACCAGTTAGACCAAAAGCTTTCTTTTAGTTGTGCCCAGTCTCCTGCGGAGCCGCTATTCCCCATGGTCCTTACGGAGTCCCAGCATCCACTTAGGACGTCAGAGAGAGACCGTTGTAGACGGCTCTTAGATCCAGAATGTTTATTGGAAGGCTGGATTCCAGGCATGACCACCTTCTTGGAAGGTATCCCCCTGAGTGACTGCACCCCAGGCCTGGAGACTTGCATCCGTGGTTAGAAGGATCCAGTCCTGAATCCCGAACCTGCGGCCCTCCAGAAAGTGAGGTAATTGCAGCCACCAGAGGAATGAAATCCTGGCTTTCGGCGACAGACATATTCTCTGGTTCATGTGTAGATGAGATCCCGACCACTTGTCCAAGAGATCCAGTTGGAAGGACCGAGCATGAAACCTTCCGTACTGTAGAGCCTCGTAAGAGGCAACTATCTTTCCAAGAAGGCGAATGCACTGATGAACCGATACCCGGGCTGGCTTCAGGACGTCCCGGACCATTGTTTGAATCACCAACGCTTTCTCCTCTGGCAGAAACACCCTCTGCACTTCCGTGTCGAGGATCATTCCCAGAAAAGACAATCTCCTTGTCGCCTCCAAATGTGATTTTGGAAGGTTCAGGATCCAACAGTGTTCCCTGAGCAGATGAGTCATGAGAACAATGGACTGCAACAACGTCTCCCTGGACGATGCCTTTATCATCAGATCGTCCAGATATGGGATTATGTTCACCCCCTGTCTACGGAGGAGAACCATCATCTCTGCCATCACCTTGGTGAACACCCTCGGTGCTGTGGAGAGGCCGAATGGCAGTGCCTGAAATTGATAGTGACTGTTTAACAGTGCAAATCTGAGATAAGCCTGGTGCGACAGCTAAATCGGAATGTGGAGGTACGCATCCTTGATATCCAGGAATACCAGGAACTCTCCCTCCTCCAGACCTGAAATCACTGCTCTGAGAGACTCCATTTTGAATTTAAACACCCTCCGGTAAGGGTTCATCGATTTCAAGTTCAAAATTGGTCTGACCGAACCATCCGGTTTCGGTACCATGACAAGGTTTGAATAATAACCCTGGTTTTGCATATGAGGTGGAACTGGGACAATGACCTGTGACTTTTCCAAATTTAGTATGGCTTCCTGTAGGATAGCCCTGTCTGTCAGCAAAGCTGGCAAGCCTGATTTGAAGAATCAGTGAGGCGGGAGTTCTTGAAACTCCAGTCTGTACCCCTGGGACACAAAATCCTGTACCCAGGGATCCAGGCCGGACGACACCCAGACGTGTCTGAAACGCGAGTCTCTCACCCACCAGCTCTTCCTCCAGGCTGTGCGGTCCACCGTCATGCTGAGGATTTTGAGGAACCAGAAGCAGGTTTCTGGTCCTGGGAGCCTACGGGTGCAGGCTTTTTGGATTTTGCACGACCACCTCTAAAGAAAGTGGTAGGAGTCTTGGACTTTTTTGCCTTAGCAGACCGAAAGGACTGCGACACAGCTGAAGAAAATGGTTTCTTCATAGAAGGTGTAGCAGAGGGAAGGAAAGGTGACTTACCCACGGTTGCCGTGGAAATCCACGCATCCAACGCTTCCCCAAATAGAGCCTGACCTGTGTAGGGTAGGTTCTCCACACTTCTCCTGGATTCCGCATCTGCAGACCATTGGCGTAGCCAGAGTCCCCTGCGGGCTGAGACCGACATGGAAGATATCCGTGCAGTCAGCATACCCAGGTCCTTCATGGATTCCACCATGAACCCCGCTGAATCCTGTATGTTACGTAAAAACAATTCAATATTACTTCTATTCATTGTATCCAAATCCTCTAGTAATGTGCCCGACCACTTTACTATGGCTTTAGAAATCCATTCACAGGCAATAGTGGGCCTTAACGCCACTCCTGAAGCAGTGTAAATGGATTTGAGCGTAGTGTCAATCTTACGATCAGCCGTTTTTTTTAACGCGGTAGATCCAGGGACAGGTAAAACCACCTTTTTAGACAGTTTGGCGACAGATGCGTCAACAATGGGTGGGTTTTCCCATTTTTTCCTATCCTCCTCAGGGAAGGGAAAAGCAACCAGAACCCTTTTTGGGATCTGGAATTTTTTCCCTGGGTTTTCCCAGGATTTCTCAAATATAGCGTTTAATTCTTTAGACGCAGGGAAGGTTAGCGAGGCTTTCTTAATGTCAGTGAAGTAAGCCTCCTCAACCTGCTCAGGTGGCGTGTCATTAATGTTTAACACATCTCTAATGGCCTCAATCATGAGCTGCACGCCCTTAGCAAGGGATGCCGCCCCCCTCCGCACATCCCCATCACCGTCTACAGCAGGCATTCCCAACCACGGTCCTCAAGGCACACCAACAGTGCAGGTTTTAGTGATATCCAGGCTGCAGCACAGATGGTTAAATCAAAATAACTGAGCTACTTTTTAAGTCACCTGTGCTGAAGCCTGGATATCACTAAAACCTGCACTGTTAGTGTGCCTTGAGGACCGTGGTTGGGAATGCCTGGTCTACAGTATCAGAATCGGTATCCGTGTCATCTTGCATAATTTGGGCAAGTGCACGTTTCTGTGGGAACATGCTAGGGGATTTTGCAGGAATAGTAAGAGCCTGACCAAACTGCGATAGACTTCTTCAACAACTGAGTTTCAGTCTCGGTATTAGCTACCCTAGTAGAGATCTGATAGATCATTTCTTTGATAGAAGTTAACCACTCAGGCTCAACAATAGGGATCTGAGACAAAGCATTACAATCCTGGGTACATGGAATGGATCCCTCCTGAGAGGAAACATCTTCTGCAGCATATGACACAGAGTCCCTAGACATGGCTATGGGAGATATTAAACACCCACACACAGGGAAATGTCAGACACAGTTTCCCCCTAAGTATGCCACAGAGAGAGATGGAGATTGGAGCCATCCCACACACAGCACTTTCTGAGGTAGAACTAATAAAACTACCAGCGCTATCTGTGTACCTTAATAGACTACACAGACTTTACACAGCCTCCCCCCCTTCTACAACCCCTGGTACCGCACAGGATAACTGGAGTTGCTTGGAGGGACAGCTCTCCCTGTCAGCGTCTGTGTACAGGAACTGCAGGCAGGAAAATGGCGCTGAACGCTGCTGGGTCTTCTCTGAGAAGCTCCGCCCCCTGAACATGGCGCTGCTTCCTGCTCTTCACTTTATTATACTGGCCTGAGGATGTCTGCTGGCAGTGATCCGGGGACCCTGACAGGCTTGCTGGCCAGTGTAGGGTACAGGCGCTGGCTCAGGGCGCCCCTCACAGCACCGCACTATGTACTGCTGAGCCCCGGAGCGCAGTTAGTACTGCGCTCCCTACCCTGTTGCCGCCATCTTGACACCGGCTCCCCGCTTGCCAGGGTGGCCGGTGACTCACTCGCCACCGAAGTCTTCTGGCTCTGTAAGGGGGTGGAGGCATGCTGCGGGAGTGAGCGGTCGCCTGGAATGGCTAACGATCATCACCCGCAGAAGCTCAGTGTCCTGTCAGCGGAGATAGTGGCTCAGACCCCTCAGGGCGGAAACTACTCCTCCCCTTAGTCGCATGAAGCAGGGAGGCTGTTGCCAGCAGCCTCCCTGTGCCTAAATTAACTCTTAGAAAAAAAAATAAAACTAAAGAAGCTCTAGGAGCTCCCCTAGCTGTGACCAGCTCCTCTGGGCACATTTTCTAAATTGAGTCTGGTAGGAAGGGCATAGAGGGAGGAGCCAGCCCACACTCTCAAACTCTTAAAGTACCAATGGCTCATGGTGGACCCGTCTATACCCCCATATATGGACCCCAGCATCCTCTAGGACGTAAGAGAAATGAATGCTATGGTGGTTATGACTGTCCCCCTCCCACCCCCCTCACTCCCATTCATCTCTTGCTCTCTCTTTTTTCACACACTCACCATTGACGTGTAGGTGCGTTCTTCTCTAGCCGGGTAAAAGGTCAAAATAGCAGATTTGAGGTGACAGAAGGAATGACTGGGTGAGGCAAGGTTAGTGGGTGGTCTGGGCAAACTCTGCATAGTCTCTTAATGCCTAGAGGAACGGGCAGTCCTTCAGCCATGGGTCCCCAGAGGTTTCCTCCACAAGGGGGTTTTTCCTCTCCTGAGTGCTGAAGGATGACTTCATGAGTCATGAGACTTAAGTCATCTTGTTCCTCTTACAGGACAAGTTTATAAGATTACTGGACCAATCTTAGTCCGAAATTCCCTATTTTATTATGCAGAGTAAATAATAATTACAAATAATAGTAATAATAAGAAGACGTAGAAGAAAAAATAGGATTTTAATACCTACCGGTAAATCCTTTTCTCCTAGTCCGTAGAGGATGCTGGGGTCCACTTCAGTACCATGGGGTATAGACGGTTCTGCAGGAGCCATGGGCACTCTTAAGACTTTTCAAGGGTGTGAACTGGCTCCTCCCTCTATGCCCCTCCTCCAGACATCAGTTATAGGAACTGCGCCCAGGGAGATGGACATTTCGAGGAAAGGATTTACTTTTATACCAATGGTGAGATTCATACCAGCTCACACCTCAACCATGCCGCACAACATGGCATTCAACATAACACACGCCAACAGGCATGAACCATTTGCAGCAACATGCTGAAAAACAAACGTAACACAACTTGTGTAACTAAAATGAACAAACTGCAGGTAAAGTACGCACTGGGTCGGGTGCCCAGCATCCTCTATGGACTAGGAGAAAAGGATTTACCGGTAGGTATTAAAATCCTGTTTTCTCATACGTCCTAGAGGATGCTGGGGTCCACTTCAGTACCATGGGGTTATACCAAAGCTCCAGTACGGGCGGGAGAGTGCGGATGACCCTGTAGCACTGACTGACCAAACTGGAGGTCCTCATCGGCCAAAGTGTCAAACTTATAAAATTTAGCAAATGTGTTTGACCCTTACCAAGTAGACGCTCTGCAAAGTTGTAAAGCCGAGACGCCCTGGGCAGCCGCCCAGGATGAGCCCACCTTCCTAGTAGAATGGGCCTCCACCGACTTAGGTATCGGCAAGTCTGCCGTGGAATGAGCATGCTGAATCGTCCCTCTGATCCAGCGCGCAATAGTCTGCTTAGCAGCAGGACACCCAATCTTATTGGGAGCATATAGGACAAACAGAGCTTCTGTTTTCCGTATCCGAGCTGTTCTTGCGACATAAATCTTCAAAGTTCTAACCACATCCAGAGACTGTGACTCAGTGAAAGTGTCAGTAGCCACTGGCACCACAATAGGTTGGTTTATGTGGAAAGACGAAACCACCTTTGGAAGAAATTGTTGGCGAGTTCTTAACTCTGCCCTATCTTCATGGAAGATCAGGTAAAGGCTCTTGTGAGACAAAGCCCCCAACTCAGACACCCGCCTTGCGGATGCCAAGGCCAAAAGCATCACCACTTTCCAAGTGAGAAACTTCAATGCTATCTTCTGCAGAGGTTCAAACCAATCCGATTGAAGGAACTGCAACACCACATTAAGGTCCCATGGTGCCACTGGAGGCACAAATGGAGGCTGGATGTGTAGAACCCCTTTCACGAAGGTCTGAACTTCTGGGAAGCCAATTGTTTTTGAAAGAAAACAGATAAGGCCGAAATCTGGACCTTGATTAAGCCCAATCTAAGGCCCGCATCCACACCAGCCTGCAGAAAATGGAGAAAACGTCCCAACTCAAACTCTTCCGTAGGAGCCTTCTCGGATTCACACCAAGACACATATTTTCTCCAAATACGGTGGTAATGTTTAGACGTTACTACTTTCCTGGCCTGAATAAGAGTGGGGATGACTTCCTTGGGAATACCCTTTCGGGCTAGGATCCGGCGCTCAACAGCCATGCTGTCAAACGTAGCCACGGTAAGTCTTGGTACACGCACGGCCCCTGCTGCAGCAGGTCCTCGCGAGGAGGAAGAGGCCAAGGATCTTCTATGAGGAACTCCTGAAGATCTGGATACCAGGCCCTCCTTGGCCAGTCTGGGGCAATGAAGATTGCTCGAACTCTTGTTGTTCTTATTATTTTGAGAACTTTTGGAATCGGTGGAAGTGGAGGGAAAACATACACTGACCGAAACACCCACCTGGTCACCAGTGCATCCACTGCTATTGCTTGAGGATCTGTCGACCTGGAACAATATCTCTGAAGCTTCTTGTTTAGACGAGATGCCATCATGTTTACTTGAGGAACTCCCCAAAGACTTGTCACCTCTGCAAAGACTTCTTGGTGGAGGCCCCACTCTCCTGGATGGAGATCGTGTCTGCTGAGGAAGTCTGCTTCCCAGTTGTCCACTCCCGGAATGAAAATTGCTGACAGAGCTCTTACATGCCTTTCTGCCCAGAGGAGAATCCTTGTCACCTCTGCCATTGCTGCTCTGCTTTTCGTTCCGCCGTGCCTGTTTATGTACGCGGCTGTTGTTACATTGTCCGACTGGATCTGCACGGGATGATCTTGAAGAAGATGTACGGCTTGTAGAAGGCCGTTGTAAATGGCTTTCAAATCCAGAACGTTTATGTGAAGGCAGGCTTCCTGACTTGACCATTTTCCTTGGAAGCTTTCCCCCTGTGTGACAGCTCCCCAGCCTCGGAGACTTGCATCCGTGGTTACCAGGACCCAGTCCTGAATCCCGAACCTGCGTCCCTCTAGTAGGTGAGAACTGTGTAGCCACCACAGGAGCAAAATCCTGGCTTTGGATGACAGGATTATCTTCCGGTGTAGGTGGGATCTGGACCACTTGTTCAACAGGTCCCACTGGAATACTCTGGCATGAAATCGGCCAAACTGTATGGCCTCGTAGGAAGCTACCATTTTCCCCAACAACCGAATGCATTGATGGATCGACACGCTTGTTGGTTTCAATATTTGTTTGACCATTTTCTGGATTTCCAGAGCCTTTTCCACTGGAAGAAATACTCTCTGTACTTCTGTGTCCAGAATCATCCCTAAAAAGGACAATCTTGTTGTTGGTTCCAACTGCGACTTTGGAAAATTCATGATCCAACGGTGTTGTTGGAGTATTGACAGGGAGAGTGCGATGTTCTGCACCAACTGTTCCCTGGATCTCGCTTTTATCAGATCGTCCAGATAAGGAATTATATCGACTCCTTTTTGACGAAGGAGGACCATCATCTCCGCCATCACCTTGGTGAATACCCTCGGTGCCGTGGAGAGACCGAATGGCAACGTCTGGAACTGGTAATGGCAACCCTGTACCGTAATCTCCGATAAGCTTGGTGAGGAGGATAAATGGGAACATGCAAGTAAGCATCCTTTATGTCTACTGACACCATGAAGTCCCTCTCCTCCAGACTGGAAATCACTGCCCTCAGGGATTCCATCTTGAACTTGAACCTTTTCAAGTAGAGATTCAGATTTTTAAAATCGGTCTGACCGAGCCGTCCAGCTTCGGAACTACAATGAGGCTTGAATAAAAACCTTCTCCTTGTTGTGACAAGGGTACTAGGACTATAACCTGATCCTGACATAATTTTTGAATTGCCGTTGTTACTGCCTCTCTTTCTGGAAGAGAAGCTGGCAAGGTCGATTTGAAAAATCGGCATGGGGGGACATCTTGAAACTCCAGTTTGTACCCATGGGACACTAGGCCAGATTGAATCCAACTTTGACTGAAAAGCTTCAGACGTGCTCCCACCCGAGCGGACTCCCGCAATGGAGCCCCAGCGTCATGGTGCAGATTTGGCAGAAGTAGGGGTTGACTTCTGCTCCTGGGATCCTGGTGACGCTGCGGACTTCTTTCCTTTTCCCCTTCCCATACCTGCAAAGAGGGAACCTTTGGCCTTTTTGTATTTTTTTAGCCGAAAGGACTGCATGTAAGAGTGATGTGTCTTTTTTGCCGGTGCAGGAGCATAAGACAAGAATGTCGACTTACCTGCGGTAGCCGCCGGGACTAACGCATCCAGCCCATCACCAAATAAGGCCTCACCTTTATATGGGAGAGCCTCCATATTTCTATTGGAATCTGCATCAGCATTCCACTGGCAAATTCACAACGCCCTCCGAGCCGATACTGCCATGGTAGCGGCTGTTAAACCCAAGAGTCCAATATCCTTTATAGCTTCCAGCATGTATGCGGAAGCGTCTTTGATATTACCTAACGTTAGGAGTATCTCGTCTCTATCAATCCTGTCAATTTCTGATGACAAGTTATCTGACTACTTTTCAATAGCACGACTCACCCATGCGCAAGCAATGGTGGGCCTGAGCAGCGTACCACTGGCCACATAAATAGATTTTAACGTAGTCTCCATTTTGCGGTCTGCCGGCTCCTTTAGTGAAGCCGTCCCAGGTGCAGGGATAATCACCTTTTTTGTTAACCTGGACAGTGCACTGTTTAACACCGGGGGTGACTCACATTTTTTCCTGTCCTCTAAAGGAAAAGAATAAGCAATCTGAATCCCTTTGGGAATATGAAATTTCTTTTCAGGATTCACCCACACTCCCTCAAAAAGAGTATTTAGATCGTGGGAAGGAGGGAAAATAAGATTTTAAACCTACCGGTAAATCTTTTTCTCCTAGTCCGTAGAGGATGCTGGGGACTCCGTAAGGACCATGGGGGTATAGATGGGCTCCGCAGGAGACATGGGCACTACAAAGAACTTTAGAATGGGTGTGCACTGGCTCCTCCCTCTATGCCCCTCCTCCAGACCTCAGTTAGAGAAACTGTGCCCAGAGGAGATGGACAATACGAGGAAAGGATTTTGTTAATCTAAGGGCAAGATTCATACCAGCCCACACCATCCACACCGTATAACATGGAATATACGCAACCAGTTAACAGTATGAACAAAACAGCATCAGCCCAAGACTGATCTTAACTGTAACATAACCCTTATGTAAGCAATAACTATATACAAGCCTTGCAGAAATATGTCTGCACTGGGACGGGCGCCCAGCATCCTCTACGGACTAGGAGAAAATAAGATTTTAAACCTACCAGTAAATCTTTTTCTCGTAGTCCGTAGAGGATGCTGGGGACTCCGTACGGACAATGGGGATAGACGGACTCCGCAGGAGACATGGGCACTTTAAGAAAGACTTTAGGTATGGGTGTGCACTGGCTCCTCCCTCTATGCCCCTCCTCCAGACCTCAGTTAGCTAAACTGTGCCCAGAGGAGACGGACAGTACGAGGAAAGGATTTTTGTTAATCCAAGGGCAAGATTCATACCAGCCACACCAATCACACCGTATAACTTGTGATATACTAACCAGTTAACAGTATGAAAACAACATAGCATCAGTCCAAGACCGATGAAAACTATAACATAACCCTTATGTAAGCAAAACTATATACAAATCTTGCAGAAGTAGTCCGCACTTGGGACGGGCGCCCAGCATCCTCTACGGACTACGAGAAAAAGATTTACCGGTAGGTTTAAAATCTTATTTTCTCTTATGTCCTAGAGGATGCTGGGGACTCCGTAAGGACCATGGGGATTATACCAAAGCTCCCAAACGGGCGGGAGAGTGCGGATGACTCTGCAGCACCGATTGAGCAAACAGGAGGTCCTCCTTAGCCAGGGTATCAAACTTATAGAACTTTGCAAAGGTGTTTGAACCCGACCAAGTAGCAGCTCGGCATAGTTGTAGTGCCGAGACCCCTCGGGCAGCCGCCCAGGACGAGTCCACCTTCCTAGTGGAATGGGCCTTAACAGATTTTGGTAACGGCAATCCAGCCGTAGAATGCGCCTGCTGAATCGTGTTACAGATCCAGCGAGCAATAGTCTGCTTTGAAGCAGGGGCGCCAACCTTGTTGGCCGCATATAGGACAAACAGTGCTTCTGTTTTTCGGATCTAGCCGTTCTGGCCACGTAAATTTTCAAAGCCCTGACTTGGAATCCTCCAAGTCTGGCGTAGCCACAGGCACCACAATAGGTTGGTTCATATGAAAAGATGACACCACCTTAGGCAAGAATTGAGGACGAGTCCGCAATTCCGCTCTATCCATATGGAAAACCAGATAGAGGCTTTTATGAGACAAAGCCGCCAATTCCGACACTCGCCTAGCCGAAGCCAAGGCTAATACCATGACCACCTTCCAAGTGAGATATTTTAACTCCACCGTTTGAAGTGGTTCAAACCAGTGCGACTTAAGGAAACTCAACACCACGTTAAGGTCCCAAGGCACTACAAACAGGGTTGAGTAATATCCCCTCCCTTGTTGAAGCAGGGGAACCTTGACCACCACCTGTTGAAGATACAATTTTAGGCCCATATCCACTCCTGTCTGTAGAAAGTGGAGAAAACGGCCCAGATGGAAAACTTCCGTAGGAGCATTCTTGGATTCACACCAAGATACATACTTTCTCCAGATACGGTGATAATGTTTCGCCGTCACCTCCTTTCTAGCCTTTATCAGAGTAGGAATGACTTCTTCTGGAATGCCTTTCCCAGCTAGGATTCGGTGTTCAACCGCCATGCCGTCAAACGTAACCACGGTAAGTCTTGGAACACGCAGGGCCCCTGTTGCAACAGGTCCTCTCTGAGAGGAAGAGGCCACGGATCTTCTGTGAGCATCTCCTGAAGATCTGAATACCAGGCCCTTTGACCTGGCACAATACCTCCGAAGCTTCTTGTTTAGGCGTGACGCCATCATGTCTATTTGAGGAAGTCCCCAATGACTTGTTATCTCTGCAAAAACTTCTTGATGAAGTCCCCACTCTCCTGGATGGAGATCGTGTCTGCTGAGGAAATCTGTTTCCCAGTTGTCCACTCCCGGAATGAAGACTGCTGCCAAAGCGCTTATGTGATTTTCCGCCCAGCGCAGAATCCTGGTGGCTTGTGCCATTGCCACTCTGCTCCTTGTTCCGCCTTGGCGGTTTACATGAGCCACGGCTGTGACGTTGTCTGATTGAATCAGAACCGGTAGGTCGCGAAGAAGATTCTCCGCTTGACGTAGGCCGTTGTATATGGCCCTCCATTCCAGTACGTTGATGTGTAGACAAGCCTCCTGGCTTGACCATATCCTCTGAAAGTTTCCTCCTTGTGTGACTGCTCACCATCCTCGGAGGCTCGCGTTCGTGGTCACCAGAACCCAGTCTTGAATGCCGAACCTGCGACCCTCTAGAAGGTGAGCACTCTGCAGCCACCACAGGAGAGACACCCTGGCCCTGGGGGACAGGCTTATTTTCTGATGAATTTAAAGATGGGACCCGGACCACTTGTCCAGAAGGTCCCACTGAAACGTCCTCGCATGAAACCTGCCAAAGGGGATGGCTCGTAGGTCGCTACCATGTTTCCCAGTACTCGAGTGCACTGATGGATTGACACTCTTTTCGGTTTTAACAGGTCTCTGACCATGTCCTGGAGTTCCTGGGCTTTTTCCATTGGGAGAAAAACCCTCTTTTGTTCCGTGTCCAGAATCATGCCTAAGAAAGATAGCCGAGTTGTTGGAACCAACTGTGACTTTGGTAGATTAAGAATCCAGCCATGTTGCTGCAGCACTCTTAGGGAGAGCGCCACGCTTTTCAGCAACTGATCTCTCGATCTCGCCTTTATCAGGAGATCGTCCAAGTACGGGATAATTGTGACTCCCTGCCAGCGCAGGAGCACCATCATTTCTGCCATTACCTTGGTGAAAATCCTCGGGGCCGTGGAAAGCCCAAACAGCAACGTCTGAAACTGGTAATGACAGTCCTGTACAGCGAATCTCCGGTACGCCTGATGAGGGGATATATGGGGACATGAAGGTATGCGTCCTTTATGTCCAGTGACACCATAAAGTCCCCCCCTTCCAGGCTGGAGATAACTGCCCGGAGCGATTCCATCTTGAATTTGAACTTTTTCAAGTACAGGTTTAGGGATTTTAAATTTAGAATGGGTCTGACCGAGCAATCCGGTTTCGGGACCACAAATAGGGTTGAATAGTACCCCTTCCCCTGTTGCACTAGGGGAACCTCGACAACAACTTGTTGTTGACGACAGTTTTTGAATTGCAGCTAAAACTGTCTCCCTCTCTGGGGGAGAAGCTGGTAAAGCCGATTTGAAAAACCGGCGAGGAGGCAGGTCTTCGAATTCCAGCTTGTAACCCTGGGATACAATTTCCCTTGCCCAAGGATCCACGTCTGACTGAACCCAGACGTGGCTGAATAGTCGAAGACGTGCCCCCACCGGCGCAGACTCCCTCAGTGGAGCCCCAGCGTCATGCGGTGGATTTAGTAGAAGCCGGGGAGGACTTCTGCTCCTGGGAACTAGCCGTAGCAGGCAGTTTTTCCCTCTTCCCTTACCTCTGGCAAGGAAGGAAGAGCCCCGACCTCTTCTGGACTTATGCGACCGAAAGGACTGCATCTGATATTGCGGCGTTTTCTTTTGCTGTGGGGAAACATAAGGTAAAAAAGTAGATTTACCCGCGGTAGCTGTGGAAACCTGGTCCGCGAGACCTTCCCCAAATAAATACTCACCTTTTGTAAGGCAAAACTTCCATATGCTTCTTTGAGTCGGCATCATCCGTCCATTGGCGGGTCCACAGGGCTCGCCTAGCAGAAATCGCCATGGCGTTGGCTCTCGAACCTAGCAGACAAACGTCTCTCTGAGCGTCTCTCATATATAAGACTGCGTCTTTAATGTGACCTAAGGTCAATAAAATGGTATCCCTATCCAGGGTATCAATGTCAGCTGACAAAGCATCCGTCCAAGCCGCAACAGCGCTACAACCCCAAGCCGACGCTATTGCCGGTCTGAGCAAGGCACCCGTATGTGTATAAATTGATTTTAAGGTAGTTTTCTGTCTGCGATCAGCAGGATCCTTTAGGGCTGCCGTGTCTGGAGACGGTAGCGCCACCTTTTTTGGACAAGCGCGTTAACGCCTGGGTGAGTTTTCCTACCGTAACCTGTCCTGCGCAGGGAAAGGATACGCCATAAGAATTATTTTGGGAATCTGCAGTTTCTTGTCTGGAGTTTCCCAAGCCTTTTCAAATAACGCGTTTAGCTCATGAGATGGGGGAAAGGTTACCTCAGGTTTCTTTTCCTTAAACATGTGTACCCTCTTGTCAGGGACAGAGGGGTCATCTGTGATATGTAAAACATCTTTTATTGCAATAATCCTATAATGAATACTTTTGGCCACCCTTGGGTGTAACCTTGCATCATCGTAGTCAACACTGGAGTCAGTCTTCGTGTCGGTATCAGTGTCTGCTACTTGGGACAGGGGACGTTTCTGAGACCCTGAAGGGCCCTGTGACACAGTCAAAGCCATGGATTGACTCCCTGTTCTATCCCTGGACTCTGCTTTGTCCAACCTCTGATGTAATAAAGACACATTTGCATTTAAAACATTCAGCATATCCAACCAATCAGGTGTCGGCGTTGCCGACGGAGACACCACAATCATCTGCTCCACCTCCTCCTTAGATGAGCCTTCCGCTTCAGACATGCCGACACACGCGTAGAACTGACACCCCCACACACTCGGGGATATATCTATATGGAGACAGTTCCCCAATAAGGCCCTTTGGAGAGACAGAGAGAGAGTATGCCAGCACACACCCAGCGCCAACTGACACTGGAAACCAAATTCCCAGACAAAACAGCGCTTATATATATATATATATATATATATATATATATATACACTCACTGCCTCACTGCGCCAATTAAAAGTGCCCCCCCCCCTCTCTTTTTTGCCCTCTGTCACCGTGTACAGGGGAGAGTCCGGGGAGCCAGCTTCTCTGCAGTGTGCTGTGGAGAAAATGGCGCTGGTTAGTGCTGGAGGATCAAGCTCTGCCCCCTCAGCGGCGGGCTTCGGTCCCGCTCAAATTTCCAATACTGGCGGGGGATTATATAATATACTGCCTCCGCCCCCCCTGCGCCCTGCACCCTTCAGTGCCCGCTGTGTGTGTTGTGTGTGAAAGCAATGGCGCGCAGCGTTACCTCAGAGAAGATCTGAAGTCTTCTGCCGCCTTTGAAATCTTCTTTCTTCTTAAACTCACCCGGCTTCTATCTTCCGGCTCTGTGAGGAGGACGGCGGCGCGGCTCCGGGACGAACGGCGAGGGTGAGACCTGCGTTCCGACCCTCTGGAGCTAATGGTGTCCAGTAGCCTAAGAAGCAGAGCCTATCATTTAATTAGGTCTGCTTCTCTCCCCTCAGTCCCACGATGCAGGGAGCCTGTTGCCAGCAGTTCTCCCTGAAAATAAAAAACCTAACATAAGTCTTTTCAGAGAAACTCAGTAGAGCTCCTCTGGAGTGCATCCAGTCTGCCTGGGCACATTTCTAAAACTGAGGTCTGGAGGAGGGGCATAGAGGGAGGAGACAGTTCACACCCTTGAAAAGTCTTAAAGTTTCCATGGCTCCTGCGGAACCGTCTATACCTCATGGTACTGAAGTGGACCCCAGCATCCTCTAGGACGTATGAGAAAGAAGAGGAAAAAAAAAAGGCAGCATTTTACTTAAAATAGAAATAGACATTTATTTTTTAAATATATTTTGCTTGAAGTTGTCTTTATTTTATTAATAAATACTTTCAAAAGGTGAAGAAATTACACATATTTGGGAAGACAAAAAAATTAGAGTTCAGAACCATGTATTGTTTATTCTACACAAGAGAGTACTTGGTGAGGCAGCCATGTTGGGCGCACTAGATAGGTTACACTGTGCGATTAGCAAAACATGGCAGTAAGGCATGTAAGGATACACATCAGGCACACTGACATGCGCGGGGACGCCCAGCACAGGGCTACTCCGCCCCGCATGTCAGGCCCTACCCCGTCGTACAAGAACAAAAGCATCGAACAGTGGCGTTGCTTTTGTACTTGAAGAGTAGTTCCCTGGCAGGGAGCTACTCGTCGCTGATGTCACAGAGCCGTCGCGGTCCGCCCCCGCACCATCTGGGCACGCCTACATTGCCCGAACCGCGCCAAAACGGTGGGCAAACACAGCCGGCCCGGTCCCTCCCACCCAGTGCACTGCGGTGCCGCTGCATGCGCAGTTCATACCTGATCGCTGCTGTGCGAAAACGCACAGCATCGATTAAGTCTGAATTAGCCCCCTAGTTCTGCAGCTTACATAGTACGGAAAATGGTCTTGCTTAATTGCTTTTAGAAAATGTTCTCCTTTATAAAAATTTTAAAGTGAGCTAAGGGGAAAATAACAAAAAAGGGTCCAGTTAGATTTTGAAATAATTTACAAAAAAAATAAGATTTTAAACCTACCGGTGAATCTTTTTCTCCTAGTCCGTAGAGGATGCTGGGGACTCCGTAAGGACCATGGGGAATAGACGGGCTCCGCAGGAGACATGGGCACTAAAAAGAGCTTTAGATATGGGTGTGCACTGGCTCCTCCCTCTATGCCCCTCCTCCAGACCTCAGTTAGAGAAACTGTGCCCAGAGGAGACGGACAGTACGAGGAAAGGATTTTGGTAATCTAAGGGCAAGATTCATACCAGCCCACACCATCCACACCGTACAACTTGGAACATACGAACCAGTTAACAGTATTAAACAAAACGGCATCAGTCAAAGGCTGATCAAAAACGTAACATAACCCTTATGCAAGCAACAACTATATACAAGTCTTGCAGAGAGTAGTCCGCACTGGGACGGGCGCCCAGCATCCTCTACGGACTAGGAGAAAAAGATTTAACGGTAGGCTTAAAATCTTATTTTCTCTTACGTCCTAGAGGATGCTGGGGACTCCGTAAGGACCATGGGGATTATACCAAAGCTCCAAAACGGGCGGGAGAGTGCGGATGACTCTGCAGCACCGAATGGGCAAACATGAGGTCCTCATCAGCCAGGGTATCAAACTTGTAAAATTTCGCAAAGGTGTTTGAACCCGACCAAGTCGCCGCTCGACACAGCTGTAAAGCCGAGACGCCTCGGGCAGCCGCCAAAGAAGAGCCCACCTTCCTAGTGGAATGGGCCTTTACGGAATTTGGTAACGACAATCCTGCCGTAGAATGAGCTTGCTGAATCGTATTACAGATCCAGCGAGCAATAGTCTGCTTAGAAGCAGGAGCGCCAACCTTGTTGGCTGCATACAGGACAAACAGTGCCTCTGTTTTCCTAACCCGAGCAGTTCTGGCTACATAAATTTTCAATACCCTGACCACATCAAGGGACTCGGAATCCTCCAAGTCCCGCGTAGCCACAGGCACCACAATAGGTTGGTTCATATGAAAAGAGGAAACCACCTTAGGCAAAAATTGAGGACGAGTCCGCAACTCAGCTCTATCAACATGGAAAATCAGATAGGGGCTTTTGTGAGACAAAGCCGCTAACTCAGATACTCTCCTAGCAGATGCCAAGGCCATCAACATGACCACCTTCGAAGTGAGATACTTTAATTCCACCGTTTGAAGCGGCTCAAACCAGTGAGACTTAAGGAACCGTAACACCATGTTAAGGTCCCATGGTGCCACTGGAGGCACAGAGGGAGGCTGGATATGCAGCACTCCCTTCACAAAAGTCTGGACTTCTGGGAGAGAAGCCAATTCCTTCTGAAAGAAAATGGATAGGGACGTAATCTGAACTTTAATGGAGCCTAATTTTAGGCCCAAATTCACTCCAGTCTGGAGGAAGTGAAGAAAACGGGCCAGATGGAATTCTTCCGGAGGAGCATTCTTGGACTCGCACCAAGACACATACTTCCTCCAAATACGGTGATAATGTTTCGCTGTCACCTCCTACCTAGCCTTTATCAGAGTAGGAATTACCTCATCCGGAATGCCCTTTTTAGCTAGGATCCGGCGTTCAACTGCCTATCACTGACCTGGTTTGGGAGGGTTGTGGACTCGGGGTTTCTTCCGGTGACCGGGAAGTGGAACCGCAACTGGACCGCAGCAGAGATGGCCGGATGTAAGTTTTCCTCATGCAGGATCAGGTCGGCGGACAGGAGGCACGTGTGGACGCTGAAGGTCTCCTGAAAGAGAGAACTTGAAAGGTGCTGGTGAATCACAGAAGAATACTGGGTGCTGGAGACACAACTGCACTAACGTGCACAGGACTTGGAGACACAGAAGTGTTTGTAGGCGCTGAAGCGCGTGGAGACACTGAGGTGCCTGGAGGCACGGAGGTGCTTGGAGGCACGGAGGTGCTTGGAGGCACGGAGGTGCTTGGAGGCACGGAGGTGCTGGAGGCACGGAGGTGCTTGGAGGCACGGAGGTGCTTGGAGGCACGGAGCTGCTGGAGGCACGGAGGTGCTTGGAGGCACGGAGGTGCTGAAGGCACGGAGGTGCTGAAGGCACGGAGGTGCTTGGAGGCACGGAGCACTGGAGATCACAGGTACAGTAGCAACGATGATACTCAGGCGCCGGAGCACTGCCCGGCGTCGAATTTGAACTTCCCGCCAAGACCTGATTGGAGGACGGGCCGATGACGTCACCCGCACCTCCCGAGGACGTCGGACGCACATGCCGGACGCCGGGACCCGCCAGCGATGACGGCCGCACGGAGACCCAGCGCGTTCTGAGAGGTAAGTATGGAGACTGCGGCGCCGTGACACCGCCAAGCCGTCAAACGCAGCAGCGGTAAGTCTTGGAATAGACCGGGCCCTTGTTGCAACAGGTGCTCTCTGAGAGGAAGAGGCCACGGATCTTCTGTGATCATTTCCTGCAGATCCGGATACCAGGCCCTTCGAGGCCAATCTGGAACAATGAGAATTGTCTGTACTCCTCTTCGTCTTATGATTCTCAATATCTTTGAGATGAGAGTAAGAGGAAGGAACACATAGACAGACTGGAACACCCACGGTGTCACCAGGGCGTCCACTGCTATCGCCTGAGGGTCCCTTGATCTGGCGCAATATCTCGGAAGCTTCTTGTTGAGGCGTGACGCCATCATGTCTATTTGAGGCAGTCCCCACTGACTTGTAATCTCTGCAAAGATTTCCAGATGAAGTCCCCACTCTCCGGGATGTAGATCGTGTCTGCTGAGGAAGTCTGCTTCCCAGTTGTCCACTCCCGGAATGAAGACTGCTGTCAGAGCGCTTACATGATTTTCCGCCCAGCGAAGAATCCTGGTGGCTTTTGCCATTGTCACTCTGCTCTTTGTTCCGCCTTGGCGGTTTACATGAGCCACTGCGGTGATGTTGTCTGACTGAATCAGAACCGGTAGGTCGCAAAGCAAATTCTCCGCTTGACGAAGGCCGTTGTATATGGCCCTTAATTCCAGTACGTTGATGTGTAGACAAGCCTCCTGGCTTGACCACAGACCTTGGAAGTTTCTTCCCTGTGTGACTGCTCCCCATCCTCAGAGGCTCGCGTCCGTGGTTACCAGAGCCCAGTCCTGAATGCCGAACCTGCGTCCCTCTAGAAGGTGAGCACTCTGCAGCCACCACAGGAGAGACACCCTGGCCCTTGGGGACAGGCTGATCATCTGATGTATATGTAGATGTGACCCGAACCACTTGTCCAGAAGGTCCCACTGAAAAGTCCTCGCATGGAACCTGCCGAATGGAATGGCCTCGTAAGACGCCACCATCTTTCCCAGAACTCGAGTGCATTGATGCACCGACACCCTTTTCGGCTTCAACAGGTCCCTGACAAAGCTCTGGAGTTCCTGGGCCTTTTCCATCAAGAGAAAAACTTTTTTCTGTTCTGTATCCAGAATCATGCCTAAGAAAGGCAAACGGGTCGTTGGAACCAACTGTGACTTTGGGAGATTGAGAATCCAGCCGTGCTGCTGCAACACCCTCAGGGAGAGTGATACACGGTTCAGCAACTGCTCTCTTGATCTCGCTTTTATTAGGAGATCGTCCAAGTACGGGATAATTGTGACTCCCTGCCTGCGCAGGAGCACCATCATTTCCGCCATTACCTTGGTGAAAACCCTCGGGGCCGTGGAAAGCCCAAACGGCAACGTCTGAAATTGGTAATGACAATCCTGTACAGCAAATCTCAGGAACGCCTGATGAGGAGGATATATGGGGACATGAAGGTATGCATCCTTTATGTCCAGGGACACCATATAATCCCCCCCCCCCCCCCCTCCAGGCTGGCGATGACCGCGCTGAGCGATTCCATCTTGAACTTGAACCTTTTTAAGTATAGGTTTAGGTTTAAGGATTTTAAATTCGGAATGGGTCTGACCGAACCGTCCGGTTTCGGGACCACAAACAGGGTTGAGTAATACCCCATCCCCTGCTGAAGCAGGGGCACTTTGACCACTACTTGTTGGAGATACAATTTTTGAATCGCATTTAAAACTACCTCCCTCTCTGGGGAAGAAGCCGGTAGGGTCAATTTGAAAAACCGGCGAGGAGGCACCTCTTCGAATTCCAGCCTGTAACCCTGGGAAACAATGTCTATTGCCCAGTCGAAGACGTGCCCCCACTGGGGCGGATTCCCTCAGCGGAGCTCCAGCGTCATGCGGTGGATTTTGTAGAAGCCGGGGAGGACTTCTGCTCCTGGGAACTAGCTGTAGTTGGCAGCTTTTCCCACTTGCCCTTACCTCTGGCAAGAAAGGAAGATCCCCGTACTCTCTTGGATTTATGCGACCGAAAGGACTGCATCTGATAATGTGGCGTTTTCTTAGGCTGTGAGGAAACATAAGGCAAAAAAGTTGATTTACCTGCAGTAGCTGTGGAAACCAGGTCCCTGAGACCTTCCCCAAACAATTCCTCACCCTTGTAAGGCAAAACCTCCATATGCCTCTTCGAGTTGGCATCACCCGTCCATTGTCGGGTCCATAGGGCTCGCCTAGCAGAAATCGCCATAGCGTTGGCTCTGGAACCCAGTAGGCCAACGTCCCTCTGAGCATCCCTCATATATAGGACCGCATCCTTAATATGACCCAGGGTCAATAAAATGGTTTCCTTATCCAGCGTATCAATATCAGCAGATAAGGTATCTGTCCACGCTGCTACAGCGCTACAAACCCAAGCCGACGCTATCGCCGGTCTGAGTAATGTACCAGTATGTGTGTAAATTGACTTCAAGGTAGTCTCCTGCCTGCGATCAGCAGGATCCTTGAGGGTTGCTTGGGGAGGATTCCCACCGTATCCTGTCCTTAGCCGGGAAAGGATACCCATAAGAATCCTTTTGGGAATCTGCAGTTTCTTGTCTGGAGTTTCCCAAGCCCTTTCAAACAACTCATTTAGCTCATGTGAAGGGGGAAAAGTAACCTCAGTCTTCTTTTCTTTGAACAAGTGGACCCTCGTATCCGGTACAGAGGGGTCATCTGTGATATGCAACACATCTTTTATTGCAATAATCATATAATGAATACTTTTAGCCAATTTTGGCTGCAACTTCGCATCATCATAGTAGACACTGGAGGCAGAATCCGTGTCTGTATCAGTGTCTACTACTTGGGATAGTGACTGCTTTTGAGACCCAGAAGGTCCCTGCGACATAGTGAAAGGCAGGGCTTGACTCCCTGTACATTCCCTGGACTCTGCTTTGTCCAACCTTTTGTGTAATAAATTCACATTTGCATTTAAAACATTCCACATATCCAACCAGTCAAGTGTCGGCGTTGCCGACGGAGACACCACACTCATTTGCTCCACCTCCTCCCTAGAAGAGCCTTCCGCTTCAGACATGCCGACACACGCGTACCGACACCCCACACACTCAGGGAAATCTCTAATCTGGAGACAGTTCCCCAACAAGGCCCTTTGGAGAGAGAGAGTATGCTAGCACACACCCAGCGCCAATGATCTTGGAAAAAATTCCCAGATAGATATAGCGCTTTTATTATATATATTTACTGCGCCAAATTATGTGCCCCCCCCCCCCCCTTCTTTAAAACCCTCTGTCACCGTGTTCAGCAGGGGAGAGTCCAGCGAGCCAGCTTCTCAGCGGTGTGCTGTGGAGAAAATGGCGCTGGTTAGTGCTGAGGGATCAAGCTCTGCCCCCTCAGCGGCGGGCTTCGGTCCCGCTCGATTTCTTTAAAAAACTGGCGGGGGTTTCCTATATACAGCCCTCAGAGCCTATATATATATTTTGGCCAGTCCTAGAGGTTTAAAATTGCTGCCCAGGGCGCCCCCCCCCCTTTTCCCGCGCACTGCACCCATCAGTGCCTGCCGTGTGTGTTGTGTGTGGGAGCACTGGCGCGCAGCGTTACCTCAGAGAAGATCTGAAGTCTTCTGCCGCCTCTGAAGTCTTCTATCTTCCGGATCTGTGAGGAGGACGGCGGCGCGGCTCCGGGACGAACTGCGAGGGGAGACCTGCGTTCCGACTCCCTCTGGAGCTAATGGTGTCCAGTAGCCTAAGAAGCAGAGCCTAGCATTTAAGTAGGTCTGCTTCTCTCTCCTCAGTCCCACGATGCAGGGAGCCTGTTGCCAGCTGGGCTCCCTGAAAATAAAAAACCTAACAAAATTCTTTCTTTCAGAGAAACTCAGGAGAGCTCGCTGTAGTGCACCCAGTCTCCTCTGGGCACAGTATCAAACTGAGGTCTGGAGGAGGGGCATAGAGGGAGGAGCCAGTGCACACCCATATCTAAAGTTCTTTTTAGTGCCCATGTCTCCTGCGGAGCCCGTCTATTCCCCATGGTCCTTACAGAGTCCCCAGCATCCTCTAGGACGTAAGAGAAATTATAATTATCTGACCAAAAAATTAAATAAAAACATATTCATTCATTAACACTCCGAAGATAGTAAGCGCATATTGTGAATTGCATAATATATTTATATGAAGCCCACAAGGATTACTGACACCTCAGGAGGGATGTGATAACTCTGGGCTGTGGTAAGGGTTCCAATGACACAGACTTTGTTTTTGTTTCTGTGCAAAATAGACAAATACAAGTGCTATGAGACCACTTAAACAAATGTTAATTACATTCAAAAAAACTACAGTGGAGATAATATCATACCAGTATCAATAAAGAAAAAATAAGATTTTTCTCACCGGTAAATCTATTTCTCATAGTCCGTAGTGGATGCTGGGGACTCCGTAAGGACCATGGGGAATAGACGGGCTCCGCAGGAGACTGGGCACTCTAAGAAAGAATTAGGACTACTGGTGTGCACTGGCTCCTCCCTCTATGCCCCTCCTCCAGACCTCAGTTAAGGAAACTGTGCCCGGACGAGCTGACATTACAAGGAAAGGATTTTGGAATCCAGGGTAAGACTCATACCAGCCACACCAATCACACCGTATAACTTGTGATAACATACCCAGTTAACAGTATGAAAAACAACAGAGCATCAGACAACCTGATGCAACATAACATAACCCTTATTTAAGCAATAACTATATACAAGTATTGCAGAAGAAGTCCGCACTTGGGACGGGCGCCCAGCATCCACTACGGACTACGAGAAATAGATTTACCGGTGAGTAAAATCTTATTTTCTCTAACGTCCTAGTGGATGCTGGGGACTCCGTAAGGACCATGGGGAATAGACGGGCTCCGCAGGAGACTGGGCACTCTAAAGAAAGATTTAGTACTACCTGGTGTGCACTGGCTCCTCCCTCTATGCCCCTCCTCCAGACCTCAGTTAGAATCTGTGCCCGGCCAGAGCTGGGTGCTTTTAGTGAGCTCTCCTAAGCTTGCTAATAAGAAAGTATTTTAGTTAGGTTTTTTTATTTAAGAGAGCTTCTGCTGGCAACAGACTCTCTGCTACGTGGGACTGAGGGAAGAGAAGCAAACCTACTAACTGCGGCTAGGTTGCGTTTCTGAGGCTACTGGACACCATTAGCTCCAGAGGGTTCGAACACAGGATCTTAACCTTGGTCGTCCGTTCCCGGAGCCGCGCCGCCGTCCCCCTCACAGAGCCAGAAGTCAGAAGCCGGCAGAAGCAAGAAGACATCGAAATCGGCGTCAGAAGACTCCTGTCTTCACATGAGGTAGCGCACAGCACTGCAGCTGTGCGCCATTGCGCCCACACTACCCACACACTCAGGTCACTGTAGGGTGCAGGGCGCAGGGGGGGGCGCCCTGGGCAGCAATTAGGATACCTCTTGGCAAAAAGACACATATATACAGCTGGGCACTGTATATATGTACAAGCCCCCGCCATTTTATTACACAGACCCGGGACAGAAGCCCGCCGCTGAGGGGGCGGGGCCTTCCTCCTCAGCACTAACCAGCGCCATTTTCTCTTCACAGCTCCGCTGAGAGGAAGCTCCCCAGGCTCTCCCCTGCAGTATCAAGGTAGAAAAAGGGTAAAAAGAGAGGGGGGCACATAAATTTAGGCGCAAATTATCATTGACAGCAGCTACTGGGTAAACACTAAGTTACTGTGTAATCCCTGGGTTATATAGCGCTGGGGTGTGTGCTGGCATACTCTCTCTCTGTCTCCCCGAAAGGCCTTGTGGGGTCCTGTCCTCAATTAGAGCATTCCCCGTGTGCGTGCGGTGTGTCGGTACGTTTGTGTCGACATGTTTGACGAGGACTGTTACGTGGAGGCAGAACAAGTGCAAGTGACTGTGGTGTCGCCGCCGACACCTGATTGGATGGATATGTGGAAGGTGTTAAATGATAACGTAAGCTCCTTGCATAAAAGGTTGGATAATCAGTCAGGGTCTCAACCCGTGTCTGATTCTACAGCTCAGAGGCCGTCAGGGTCTCAAAAGCGCCCACTATCCCAGTTGGTTGACACAGATGTCGACACGGATTCTGACTCCAGTGTCGATGACGATGAGGCAAAGTTGCAGCCTAAAAGTATTGCACATATCGGAGGAAAACCCTGTCCCTGACAAGAGGGTTTATATGTTTGGGGAGAAAAAGCAAGAAGTGACTTTTCCCCCTTCACATGAATTAAATGAGTTATGTGAAAAAGCATGGGATTCCCCTGATAGGAAAGTACTGATTTCCCAAAGATTACTTATGGCGTATTCTTTACCGCCAACGGATAGGTTACGCTGGGAATCCTCCCCTAGGGTAGACAAAGCGTTGACGCGCTTATCTAAGAAGGTGGCCCTGCCGTCACAGGATACGGCCGCCCTAAAGGATCCTGCGGATAGGAAGCAGGAAGGTATCCTGAAGTCTGTTTATACACATTCTGGTACTCTTCTGAGGCCAGCAATTGCTGCGGCCTGGATGTGTAGTGCTGTAGCAGCATGGACGGATACTCTGTCTGAGGACTTAGATACCCTGGACAGGGAGACTATTTTACTGACCCTAGGACATATCAAAGACGCTGTCTTTATATATGCGGGATGCCCAGAGGGACATTTGCCTGCTGGGCTCTAGAATAAACGCAATGTCGATTTCTGCCAGAAGGGTCTTAGGGACTCGGCAATGGACAGGTGATGCCGACTCTAAAAAACACATGGAGGTGTTGCCTTATAAGGGTGAGGAATTGTTTGGGGACGGTCTCTCGGACCTAGTTTCCACGGCTACGGCTGGGAAGTCAAATTTCTTGCCATATTCCCTCACAGCCAAAGAAAGCACTGTATTACCAAATGCAGTCCTTTCGTTCACAGAAAAGCAAGAAAGTCAGAGGTGCATCCTTTCTTGCCAGAGGCAGGGGTAGAGGAAAAAAGCTGCACCATGCAGCTAGTTCCCAGGAACAAAAGTCCTCCCCGGCTTCCACTAAATCCACCGCATGACGCTGGGGCTCCACAGGCGGAGCCAGGAGCGGTGGGGGCGCGTCTACGAAATTTCAGCCACCAGTGGGTTCGCTCACGGGTGGATCCTTGGGCTATACAAATCGTGTCTCAAGGATACAAGCTGGAATTCGAGGTGACGCCCCCTCACCGTTACCTAAAATCGGCCTTACCAGCTTCCCCCAGGGAAAGGGAGGTAGTGTTGGCAGCAATTCACAAGCTATATCTCCAGCAGGTGGTAGTGAAGGTTCCCCTCCTTCAACAGGGAGGGGGTTACTATTCCACCATGTTTGTGATACCGAAACCGGACGGTTCGGTCAGACCCATTTTGAATTTAAAATCCCTGAATATTTATCTGAAGAAATTCAAGTTCAAGATGGAGTCGCTCAGGGCGGTCATTGCAAGCCTGGAGGAAGGGGATTTTATGGTGTCTCTGGACATCAAGGATGCGCACTTACATGTCCCCATTTATCCACCTCATCAGGAGTACCTCAGGTTTGTGGTACAGGACTGTCATTACCAATTCCAGACGTTGCCGTTTGGCCTGTCCACGGCACCGAGAATATTGCTGGATTCTGAATATTCCAAAGTCGCAGCTGATTCCTACGACGCGTCTGCCCTTCCTGGGCATGATTCTGGACACAAACCAGAAAAAGGTGTTTCTCCCGGAGGAGAAGGCTCAGGAGCTCGTGACTCTGGTCAGAGGTCTCCTAAAACCAAAACAGGTATCGGTGCATCACTGCACGCGAGTCCTGGGAAAGATGGTGGCGTCATACGAAGCCATTCCCTTCGGCAGGTTCCATGCGAGGATCTTTCAGTTGGATCTGTTGGACAAGTGGTCCGCATCGCATCTTCAGATGCATCGGCTGATCACCCTGTCCCCCAGGGCCAGGGTGTCTCTTCTGTGGTGGCTGCAAAGTGCTCACCTCCTCGAGGGCCGCAGGTTCGGCATACAGGACTGGGTCCTGGTGACCACGGATGCAAGCCTCCGAGGATGGGGATCAGTCACTCAAGGAAGAAACTTCCAGGGGCTGTGGTCAAGTCAGGAGACTTGTCTGCACATCAATATCCTGGAACTAAGGGCCATATACAACGCCCTGAGTCAAGCGGAGCCTCTGCTTCGAAACCAACCAGTGCTGATTCAGTCAGACAACATCACTGCAGTGGCCCATGTAAACCTCCAGGGCGGCACAAGAAGCAGGGTGGCAATGGCAGAAGCCACCAGGATTCTTCGTTGGGCGGAGAATCACGTACTAGCACTGTCAGCAGTGTTCATTCCGGGAGTGGACAACTGGGAAGCAGACTTCCTCAGCAGGCACGACCTCCACCCGGGAGAGTCCTCAGCAGGCACGACCTCCACCCGGGAGAGTGGGGACTTCATCAAGAAGTCTTCACGCAGATTGCAAATCGATGGGAACTGCCACAGGTGGACATGATGGCGTCCCGTCTCAACAAAAAGCTAAAAAGGTATTGCGCCAGGTCAAGGGACCCTCAGGCGATAGCTGTGGACGCACTAGTAACACCGTGGGTGTTCCAGTCGGTCTATGTGTTTCCTCCTCTACCTCTCATACCAAAGGTGCTGAGAATCGTAAGAAAAAGAGGAGTGAGAACAATACTCATTGTTCCGGATTGGCCAAGAAGGACTTGGTACCCGGAATTGCAAGAAATACTCAGAGGACCCATGGCCTCTGCCTCTCAGACAGGACCTGTTACAACAAGGGCCCTGTCTGTTCCAAGACTTACCGCGGCTGCGTTTAACGGCATGGCGGTTGAACGCCGGATCCTAGCGGAAAAAGGCATTCCGGATGAAGTTATTCCTACGCTGATAAAGGCTAGGAAGGACGTGACGGCAAAGCATTATCACCGTATATGGCGAAAATATGTTGCTTGGTGTGAGGCCAGGAAGGCCCCTACAGAGGAATTCCAGCTGGATCGATTCCTGCACTTCCTACAGTCAGGAGTGACTATGGGCCTAAAATTAGGGTCCATAAAGGTCCAGATTTCGGCCCTATCCATTTTCTTCCAAAAAGAACTGGCTTCACTGCCTGAGGTTCAGACGTTTGTTAAGGGAGTGCTGCATATTCAGCCCCCTTTTGTGCCACCAGTGGCACCTTGGGATCTTAACGTGGTGTTGAGTTTCCTGAAATCCCACTGGTGTGAGCCACTTAAGACCGTGGAGCTAAAGTATCTCACGTGGAAAGTGGTCATGCTATTGGCCTTAGCTTCGGCTAGGCGTGTGTCAGAATTGGCGGCTTTGTCATGTAAAAGCCCCTATCTGGTTTTCCATATGGATAGGGCAGAATTGCGGACTCGTCCGCAATTTCTGCCAAAGGTGGTGTCATCCTTTCATTTGAACCAACCTATTGTGGTGCCTGCGGCTACTTGTGACTTGGAGGATTCCAAGTTGCTTGACGTAGTCCGGGCTTTGAAGATTTATGTAGCCAGAACGGCTGGAGTCAGGAAGACTGACTCGCTGTTTGTCCTGTATGCATCCAACAAGCTGGGTGCTCCTGCTTCAAAGCAAACTATTGCTCGCTGGATCTGTGGCACGATTCAGCAGGCTCATTCTGCGGCTGGATTGCCGCATCCAAAATCAGTGAAAGCCCATTCCACAAGAAAGGTGGGCTCTTCTTGGGCCTCTGCCCGAGGGGTCTCGGCATTACAGCTTTGCCGAAGTGCAACTTGGTCGGATTCAAACACATTTGTAAAGTTCTACAAGTTTGATACCCTGGCTGAGGAGGACCTTGAGTTTGCCCATTCGGTGCTGCAGAGTCATCCGCACTCTCCCGCCCGTTTGGGAGCTTTGGTATAATCCCCATGGTCCTTACGGAGTCCCCAGCATCCACTAGGACGTTAGAGAAAATAAGATTTTACTCACCGGTAAATCTGTTTCTTGTAGTCCGTAGTGGATGCTGGGCGCCCGTCCCAAGTGCGGACTTTCTGCAATACGTGCATATAGTTATTGCTTACTAAAGGGTTATGTTATGTGGCATCAGTTGAGTGATGCTTGTTTGTTGTTCATACTGTTAACTGGGTAAGTTTATCACGAGTTATACGGTGTGATTGGTGTGGCTGGTATGAGTCTTACCCTGGATTCCAAAATCCTTTCCTTGTAATGTCAGCTCTTCCGGGCCCAGTTTCCTTAACTGAGGTCTGGAGGAGGGGCATAGAGGGAGGAGCCAGTGCACACCAGGTAGTACTAAATCTTTCTTTAGAGTGCCCAGTCTCCTGCGGAGCCCGTCTATTCCCCATGGTCCTTACGGAGTCCCCAGCATCCACTACGGACTACGAGAAATAGATTTACCGGTGAGTAAAATCTTATTTTCTCTAACGTCCTAGTGGATGCTGGGGACTCCGTAAGGACCATGGGGATTATACCAAAGCTCCCAAACGGGCGGGAGAGTGCGGATGACTCTGCAGCACCGAATGAGCAAACACAAGGTCCTCCTCAGCCAGGGTATCAAGTCACGAGTAGCCGCAGGTACCACAATAGGTTGGTTCAAATGAAAAGATGACACCACTTTCGGCAGAAATTGCGGACGAGTCCGTAATTCTGCTCTATCCATATGGAAAACCAGATAGGGGCTTTTACATGACAAAGCCGCCAATTCTGACACCCGCCTAGCCGAAGCTAAGGCCAATAGCATGACCACTTTCCACGTGAGATACTTTAGCTCCACGGTCTTAAGTGGCTCAAACCAGTGAGATTTCAGGAAACTCAACACCACGTTAAGATCCCAAGGTGCCACTGGTGGCACAAAAGGGGGATGAATATGCAGCACTCCCTTTACAAACGTCTGAACCTCAGGAAGTGAAGCCAGTTCCTTTTGAAAGAAAATGGATAGGGCCGAAATCTGGACCTTTATGGACCCTAATTTTAAGCCCATAGTCACTCCTGACTGTAGGAAGTGCAGGAACCGGCCCAGCTGTAATCCCTCTGTAGGGGCCTTCCTGGCCTCACACCAAGCAACATATTTTCGCCATATACGGTGATAATGTTTTGCTGTCACGTCCTTCCTAGCCTTTATCAGCGTAGGAATAACTTCATCCGGAATGCCTTTTTCCGCTAGGATCCTGCGTTCAATTGCCATGCCGTCAAACGCAGCCGCGGTAAGTCTTGGAACAGACAGGGCCCCTGTTGCAACAGATCCTGTCTGAGAGGCAGAGGCCATGGGTCCTCTGTAAGCATTTCTTGCAGTTCCGGGTACCAAGTCCTTCTTGGCCAATCCGGAACAATGAGTATTGTTCTCACTCCTCTTTTTCTTACGATTCTCAGCACCTTGGGTATGAGAGGAAGAGGAGGAAACACATAGACCGACTGGAACACCCACGGTGTTACTAGTGCGTCCACAGCTATCGCCTGAGGGTCTCTTGACCTGGCGTAATACCTTTGTAGCTTTTTGTTGAGACGGGATGCCATCATGTCCACCTGTGGCAGTTCCCATCGATTTGTAATCTTTGTGAAGACTTCTTGATGAAGTCCCCACTCTTCCGGGTGGAGGTTGTGCCTGCTGAGGAAGTCTGCTTCCCAGTTGTCAACTCCCGGAATGAACACTACTGACAGTGCTAGTACGTGATTCTCCGGCCCGCGAAGAATTCTGGTGGCTTCCGCCATCGCCACCCTGCTCCTTGTGCCGCCTTGGCGGTTTACATGAGCCACTGCGGTGATGTTGTCTGCCTGAACAGCACCGGTTGGTTGCGAAGCAGAGGCTCCGCTTGTCTTAGGGCGTTGTATACGGCCCTTAGTTCCAGGATATTGATGTGCAGACAAGCCTCCTGACTTGACCACAGACCCTGGAAATTTCTTCCCTGTGTGACTGCCCCCCACCCTCGGAGGCTTGCATCCGTGGTCACCAGGACCCAGTCCTGAATGCCGAACCTGCGACCCTCGATAAGGTGAGCACTCTGCAGCCACCACAGAAGAGACACCCTGGCCCTGGGGGATAGGGTGATCAGCCGCTGCATCTGAAGATGCGATCCGGACCACCTGTCCAACAGATCCCACTGACAGGTCCTCGCATGGAACCTGCCGAAGGGAATGGCTTCGTATGACGCCACCATCTTTCCCAGGACTCGTGTGCATTGATGCACCGACACCTGTTTTGGTTTTAAGAGGCCTCTGACCATAGTCACGGGCTCCTGAGCCTTCTCCGCCGGGAGAAAAACCTTCTTCTGGTCTGTGTCCAGAATCATACCCAAGAAGGGCAGACGCGTCGTAGGCATCAGCTGCGACTTTGGAATATTCAGAACCCAGCCGTGCTGTTGCAACACCTCCCGGGAGTGTGCTACGCTGATCAGCAACTGCTCTCTGGACCTCGCCTTTATGAGGAGATCGTCCAAGTATGGGATAATTGTAACTCCTTGCTTTCACAGAAGCATCCACATTTCTGCCATTACCTTGGTAAATATTCTCGGTGCCGTGGACAGACCAAACGGCAACGTCTGGAATGGGTAATGACAATCCTGTACCACAAATCTGAGGTACGCCTGAAGAGGTGGATAAATGGGGACATGAAGGTATGCATCCTTTATGTCCCGAGACACCATATAATCCCCCCCTTCCAAGCTTGCGATGACCGCTCTGAGCGATTCCATCTTGAACTTGAACCTTTTCAGGTATATGTTCAGGAATTTTAAATTCAATATGGGTCTGACCGAACCGTCCGGTTTCGGTACTACAAACATGGTCGAATAATAACCCTTTCCCTGTTGAAGGAGGGGAACCTTGACCACCACCTGCTGAAGATACAATTTGTGAATTGCAGTTAACACTGTTTCCCTCTCGTGGGGAGAAGCCGGCAGGGCCGTCGGTGAGGGGGCATCTTCTCAAAGTCCAGCTTGCATCCCTGAGACACAATATCTATTGCCCAGGGACCTAACAGGGAGCGAACCCACTTGTGGCTGAACTTACGCACGCGTGCCCCCACCGGGCCTAGCTCCGCCTGTGGAGCCCCAGCGACATGCGTTGGATTTTTGTAGAGGCCGGGGAGGACTTCTGTTCCTGGGACCTAGCTGTGTTGTGCAGCTTCTTTCCTCTGCCCCCGCCTCTGGCAAGAAAGGACGCACCTCGGACTTTCTTGCTTTTTTGTTCTAAAGGCTGCATTTGATAATGTCGCGCTTTCCTAGGCTGTGCAGGAATATAAGGCAAAACAACAGAATTACCAGCTATAGCTGTGGAGACCAGGTCCGAGAACCCTTCTCCACACAATCCTCAGCCTTCCCTATGCCTCTTAAGTCGGCATCATCTGTCCATTGCATATTCTACAGGACACGTCAAGCAGAAATCGACATAGCTTTGTCTCTAGGACCCAGTATATCATGTCTCTTTGGGCATGTTTTTTATATATATATATATATGTATAAATCTCTTAATACAGCATCTTTAATATATATATATATCTCTATATATACATATATCTATATATATATCTACATACTAGGGTCTCAATCTCTGCTGATAAGGTACCTGTCCACTCTGCCCCAGCGCTATAAACCCATGCCGACACAATCGCCGGTCTGAGTAGTGTGCCAGAATGTGCACGCTATCTGCAGGATCCCTGAGAATAGCTGTTACGACAGGTTACCTTTTGGGCAAACGTGACACCCTAGGGGAAGATTCCCATCGTATCCTGGCCCTAGTGGGGAAAGGATACTGCCTGAGAATTCTTTGTGGGAAACTGCAGTCTCTTGTCTGGAGATTCCCGCTCTTTTTCCTCATGAGAGGAGGGAAATTTACCTCAGCTTTCTTCCCCTTAAACATGTGTACCCTTGTGTCAGGGACAGATGAGTCATCAGTGATATGCAAATCATCTTTTATTACAATAATCATATATTGAATACTTTTCTGCCATTTTGGCTGTAACTTTGCATTATCGTAGTCGACACTGGAGTCCATCTCCGTGTCGACATCAGTGTTTATTATTTTGGATAGTGAGCATTGAGAGACACTGAAGGTCTCTGCGACAGAGGGACAGACATGGGTAGATTTCCTGTCTGTTCTCTAATCTTTTGTGCAATAAATTCACCTCAGCACTTAATTACACATATCCAACAGGTGTCGGCGTTAACGACGGAGACACCCTCACACACACATTTGCTCTATCTCCTCCTTAGGGGAGCCTTTTACCTCAGACATGTCGACACACACGTACCGACACACCACACACACAGGGGATGCTCTATTTGAAGACAGTTCCCCTACAAGGCCCTTTGGAGAGACAGAGAGAGAGTATGCCAGCACACACCCCAGCGCTATATGACCCAGGAATCACACAGTAACGTAGTGTTAACCCAGTAGCTGCTGTATATATTGCTTTTACGCCAAATTTATGTGCCCCCCCTCTCTTTTTACCCTCTTTTATTGTGCTTCTGTAGGGGAGAGCCTGGGGAGCTTCCTCTCAGCGGAGCTGTGGAGAGAAAATGGCGCTAGTGAGTGCTGAGGAAGAAGCCCCACCCCCTCAGCGGCGGGCTTCCGTCCCGCGATTTTGTGTAAAAATAATGGCGGGGGCTCATGCATATATACAGTGCCCAGCTGTATATATGCTGCTTTTTGCCAGGAGGTACTCAATTGCTGCCCAGGGCGCCCCCCCCTGCGCCCTGCACCCTACAGTGACCGGAGTGTGTGGGAGCAATGGCGCACAGCTGCAGTGCTGTGCGCTACCTCATATGAAGACAGGAGTCTTCTGCCGCCGATTTTGACGTCTTCTTGCTTCACCCGCCGGCTTCTGTCTTCTGGCTCTGCGAGGGGGACGGCGGCGCGGCTCCGGGAACGGACGACCAAGGTTAAGTTCCTGTGTTCGATCCCTCTGGAGCTAATGGTGTCCAGTAGCTTAAGAAGCGCAACCTAGCCGCAGTTAGTAGGTTTGCTTCTCTCCCCTCAGTCCCACGTAGCAGAGAGTCTGTTGCCAGCAGAAGCTCTCTGAAAATAAAAAACCTAACTAAAATAAGAATTTACTTACCGATAATTCTATTTCTCATAGTCCGTAGTGGATGCTGGGGACTCCGTCAGGACCATGGGGAATAGCGGCTCCGCAGGAGACTGGGCACAAAGTAAAAGCTTTAGGACTAGCTGGTGTGCACTGGCTCCTCCCCCTATGACCCTCCTCCAAGCCTCAGTTAGGATACTGTGCCCGGACGAGCGTACACAATAAGGAAGGATTTTGAATCCCGGGTAAGACTCATTACCAGCCACACCAATCACACCGTACAACTTGTGATCTGAACCCAGTTAACAGCATGATAACAGAAGGAGCCTCTGAAAAGATGGCTCACAACAACAATAACCCGATTTTTGTAACAATAACTATGTACAAGTAATGCAGACAATCCGCACTTGGGATGGGCGCCCAGCATCCACTACGGACTATGAGAAATAGAATTATCGGTAAGTAAATTCTTATTTTCTCTAACGTCCTAGTGGATGCTGGGGACTCCGTCAGGACCATGGGGATTATACCAAAGCTCCCAAACGGGCGGGAGAGTGCGGATGACTCTGCAGCACCGAATGAGAGAACTCCAGGTCCTCCTCAGCCAGGGTATCAAATTTGTAGAATTTAGCAAACGTGTTTGCCCCTGACCAAGTAGCTGCTCGGCAAAGTTGTAAAGCCGAGACCCCTCGGGCAGCCGCCCAAGATGAGCCCACTTTCCGTGTGGAATGGGCTTTTACAGATTTTGGCTGTGGCAGGCCTGCCACAGAATGTGCAAGCTGAATTGTACTACAAATCCAACGATCAATTGTCTGCTTAGAAGCAGGAGCACCCAGCTTGTTGGGTGCATACAGGATAAACAGCGAGTCAGATTTTCTGACTCCAGCCGTCCTGGAAACATATATTTTCAGGGCCCTGACTACGTCCAGCAACTTGGAATCCTCCAAGTCCCTAGTAGCCGCAGGCACCACAATAGGTTGGTTTAAGTGAAATGCTGAAAACACCTTAGGGAGAAATTGAGGACGAGTCCTCAATTCCGCCCTGTCCGAATGGAACATCAGATAAGGGCTTTTACAGGATAAAGCCGCCAATTCTGACACGCGCCTGGCCCAGGCCAGGGCCAACAGCATGACCACTTTCCATGTGAGATATTTTAACTCCACAGATTTAAGTGGTTCAAACCAATGTGACTTTTGGAACCCAAAACTACATTGAGATCCCAAAGTGCCACTGGAGGCACAAAAGGAGGCTGTATATGCAGTACCCCTTTTACAAACGTCTGAACTTCAGGGACTGAAGCTAGTTCTTTTTGGAAGAAAATTGACAGGGCCGAAATTTGAACCTTAATGGACCCCAATTTCAGGCCCATAGACACTCCTGTTTGCAGGAAATGTAGGAATCGACCCAGTCGAATTTCCACCGTCGGGCCTTACTGGCCTCGCACCACGCAACATATTTTCACCAATTGCGGTGATAATGTTTTTGCGGTTACATCCTTCCTGGCTTTGATCAGGATAGGGATGACTTCATCCGGAATGCCCTTTTTCCTTCAGGATCCGGCGTTCAACCGCCATGCCGTCAAACGCAGCCGCGGTAAGTCTTGGAACAGACAGGGTCCTTGCTGGAGCAGGTCCCTTCTTAGAGGTAGAGGCCACGGATCCTCCGTGAGCATCTCTTGAAGTTCCGGTTACCAAGTCCTTCTTGGCCAATCCGGAGCCACGAATATAGTGCTTACTCCTCACCATCTTATCAATCTCAGTACCTTGGGTATGAGAGGCAGAGGAGGGAACACATACCCTGACTGGTACACCCACGGTGTTACCAGAGCGTCTACAGCTATTGCCTGAGGGTCCCTGGACCTGGCGCAATACCTGTCGAGTTTTTCCCAACGGTTTATAATCATGTGGAAGACTTCTGGGTGAAGTCCCCACTCTCCCCGAGTGGAGGTCGTGCTGAGGAAGTCTGCTTCCCAGTTGTCCACTCCCGGAATGAATACTGCTGACAGTGCTATCCCATGATTTTCCGCCCAGCGAAGAATCCTTGCAGCTTCTGTCATTGCCCTTCTGCTTCTTGTGTTTACGTGGGTGACTGCCGTGATGTTGTCCGACTGGATCAACACCGGCTGTCCTTGAAGCAGAGGTCTTGCTAAGCTTAGAGCATTGTAAATGTCCCTTAGCTTCAGGATATTTATGTGAAGTGATGTCTCCAGGCTTGACCATAAGTCCTGGATATTCCTTCCCTGTGTGACTGCTCCCCAGCCTCGCAGGCTGGCATCCGTGGTTACCAGGACCCAGTCCTGAATGCCGAATCTGCGGCCCTCTAGAAGATGAGCACTCTGCAACCACCACAGGAGGGACACCCTTGTCCTTGGTGACAGGGTTATCCGCTGATGCATCTGAAGATGCGACCCGGACCATTTGTCCAGCAGGTCCCACTGGAAAGTTCTTGCGTGGAATCTGCCGAATGGGATTGCTTCGTAGGAAGCCCCCATTTTACCCAGAACCCTTGTGCATTGATGCACTGAGACTTGGCTCGGTTTGAGGAGGTTCCTGACTAGCTCGGATAACTCCCTGGCTTTCTCCTCCGGGAGAAACACCTTTTTCTGGACTGTGTCCAGGATCATCCCTAGGAACAGAAGACACGTCGACGGAACCAGCTGCGATTTTGGAATATTGAGAATCCAATCGTGCTGCCGCAACACTACCTGAGATAGTGCTACACCGACCTCCAACTGTTCCCTGGATCTTACCCTTATCAGGGAATCGTCCAAGTAAGGGATAACTAAAATTCCCTTTCTTCGAAGGAATATCATCATTTCGGCCATTACCTTGGTAAATACCCGGGGTGCCGTGGACCATCCCTACGGCAGCGTCTGAACTGATAGTGACAGTTCTGTACCATAAACCTGAGGTACCCTTGGTGAGAAGGGTAAATTTTGACATGAAGGTAAGCATCCTTGATGTCCCGAGACATCATGTAGTCCCCTTCTTCCAGGTTCGCAATCACTGCTCTGAGTGACTCAATCTTGAATTTGAACCTCTGTATGTAAGTGTTCAAAGATTTTAGAATCGGTCTCACCGAGCCGTCTGGCTTCGGTACCACCATAGTGTGGAATAATACCCCGTTCCCTGTTGCAGGAGGGGTACCTTGATTATCACCTGCTGGGAATACAGCTTGTGAATGGCTTCCAAAACTGCCTCCCTGTCAGAGGGAGACGTCGGTAAAGTCGACTTTTGGAAACGGCGAGGGGGAGACGTCTCGAATTCCAATATGTACCCCTGAGATATTACCTGAAGGATCCAGGGGTCTACTTGCGAGTGAGCCCACTGCGCACTGAAATTCATTGAGAACGGGCCCCCACCGTGCCTGAGCTTGTAAAGCCCTAGCGTCATACTGAGGGCTTGGCAGAGGCTGGAAAGGGTTTCTGTTCCTGGGGACTGGCTGATCTCTGCAGCCTTTTTCCTCTCCCTCTGTCACGAGCAGAAAAGAGGAACCTTTTGTCCGCTTGCCAACAAAGGACTGCGCCTGATAATACGGCGTCTTATTTTGAGAGGCGACCTGGGGTACAAACGTGGATTTCCCAGCTGTTGCCGTGGCCACCAGGTCTAAAAGACCGACCCCAAATGTCCCCTTTCAAAGGCAATACTTCCAAATGCCGTTTGGAATCCGCATCACCTGACCATTTTACTGGTAGAATTGGACAACGCACTTATACTTGATGCCAGTCGGCAATTATTCCGCTGTACATCATGCATATATAGAAATGCATCTTTTAAATGCTCTATAGGCAATAATATACTATCCTTATCTAGGATATCAATATTTCCAGTCAGGGAATCCGACCATGCCAACCCAGCACTGCACCTCCAGGCTGAGGCGATAGCTGGTCACAGTATAACACCAGTATGTGTGTAAATACCTTTTTTTGGATACCCTCCTGCTTTCTATCAGCAGGATCCTTAAGGGCGGCCATCTCATGAGAGGGTAGAGCCCTTATTCTTACAAGCGTGTGAGCGCCTTATCCCCCCTAGGGGGTGTTTCCCAATGCATCCTAACCTCTGGCGGGAAAGGGTATGCAGCCAATACTTTTTAAGAAATTATTAATTGTTATCGGGGGGAAACCCACGCATCATCACACACCTCATTTTATTTCTCAGATTCAGGAAAACTACAGGTAGTTTTTCCCTCACCGAACATAATACCCCTTTTTTGGTGGTACTCGTATTATCAGAAATGTATCAAACATTTTCCATTGTCTCAATCATGTAACGTGTGGCCCTACTGGAAATCACGGTTGTCTCTTCACCGTCGACACAGGAGTCAGTATCCGTGTCGGCGTCTGTATCTGCCATCTGCCTGACGGCCTATGAGACGTCTGGACAGGCACAAGCTGAGTAGCCGGCTGTCTCATGTCAACCACTGTTTTTTTTTTTGTTTTTTTTTTATATAGAGCTGACACTGTCACGTAATTTTCAACAGTACATCCACTCAGGTGTCGACCCCCTAGGGGGTGACATCACTGTTACAGACACTCTGCTCCGCCTCCACATCATTTTCCTCCTCATACATGTCGACACACACGTACCGACACCCAGCACACACACACGGAATGCTCTGATAGAGGACAGGACCCACTTAGCCCCTTGGGGAGACAGAGGGAGAGTTTGCCAGCACACACCAGAGCGCTATATACAGTATGTATAGGGACAACCTTACAATAAGTGTCTATCCCTTATAGCTGCTTATATCTGTTAATTTGCCAAATAAGTGCCCCCCTCTCTTTTTTACCCTGTTTCTGTAGTTGCAGGATGCAGGGGAGATTCTGGGAGCCTTCCTACCAGCGGAGCTGTGTGGGAAAAATGGCGCTGTGTGCTGAGGAGATAGGCCCCGCCCCCTTCACGGCGGGCTCTTCTCCCGCTTTTTTCTGGAAAACTGGCAGGGGTTAAATACATCCATATAGCCCAGGAGCTATATGTGATGTATTTTTTTGCCAACTAAGGTAAATTCATTGCTTCCCAGGACGCCCCCCCCCAGCGTCCTGCACCCTCAGTGACCGGAGTGTGAAGTGTGCTGAGAGCAATGGCGCACAGCTGCAGTGCTGTGCGCTACCTTATGAAGACAGGAAAGTCTTCTGCCGCCGATTTATGGACCTCTTCTTGCTTCAGCATCTGTAAGGGGGCCGGCGGCGCGGCTCCGGGACCCATCCATGGCTGGGCCTGTGATCGTCCCTCTGGAGCTAATGTCCAGTAGCCTAAGAAACCCAATCCACTCTGCACGCAGGTGAGTTCGTTTCTCTCCCCTTAGTCCCTCGATGCAGTGAGCCTGTTGCCAGCAGGTCTCACTGAAAATAAAAAACCTATTTAAACTTTTACTCTAAGCAGCTCAGGAGAGCCATCTAGATTGCACCCTTCTCATTCGGGCACAAAATCTTAACTGAGGCTTGGAGGAGGGTCATAGGGGGAGGAGCCAGTGCACACCAGCTAGTCCTAAAGCTTTTACTTTGTGCCCAGTCTCCTGCGGAGCCGCTATTCCCCATGGTCCTGACGGAGTCCCCAGCATCCACTAGGACATTAGAGAAAATACTTTCTTATTAGCAAGCTCAGGAGAGCTCACTAAAATGCACCCAGCTCCGTCCGGGCACAGATTCTAACTGAGGTCTGGAGGAGGGGCATAGAGGGAGGAGCCAGTGCACACCAGTAGTCCTAATTCTTTCTTATAGTGCCCAGTCTCCTGCGGAGCCCGTCTATTCCCCATGGTCCTTAAGGAGTCCCTAGCATCCACTAGGACGTTAGAGAAAGTGATGTAACAGTGCTGGACGTGATCTGTGGTACAGAATCTGACCTGCTTCTTAAAGGTGGGTACAGACTAATAGATATATCTGCAGATCAATTGATCTGCAGATATATCTATGGACGGATCGAGCAGTGTGTTGAGCATACACACTGCTCGATACGTCGGGGACTGACGTCATGAACTGGGCGGGCGTGTACACACGCCCGCCCAGTTCCGCTGTCAATCACCGCCGGCCGCCGCAGCTTGTGTACGGGCGGTCGGCCGACCGCCCCGTACACACACAGCGACGCGCCAATATATCGGTAGATATATTGGCCGTCGGCTGTGCTGCGCGGCCGACGCGATACGTCTGTGAACGACGGAGTTCACAGACATATCGGCCGTACACACTGGCCGACGGTCCCGCGATATATCGGCCGTTCAAGAGAACGGCCGATATATCGACCAGTGTGTACGGGCCTTAAGACTTGACCAACGACTGACCTGCAGAGTCCTGAGAGCCACGGCACATGACTGGACCAAAAAAGAAATCAGTGCTAAAGTCCTGGAACAGCAGAAGGATTGTAAAATGAACTTCATACAAACATTTATTCCCTCAGTGGTTCCCAAACTGGGTTGTCTCTAGGCACTTGTAGTGGTGTCCTGGGTTGGTGGTCTAGGACCAATTCAAATTATTTATTTATTTATAATATAATAGGCAAAACCAGTGCTAAGCATTACTGAAGCAGCCCCTATAGCGGGGAGGGGAGCCTTTTTTCTACCAAGGGCTAATTGTGTGTGTGTGTGTGTGTGTGTGTGTGTGTGTGTGTATATATATATATATATATATATATATATATATATATATATATAAAATCCTTCGGGGGCATACAAAAATTATCAACTTAAAAATTAGCCTGCCTCCAGTAGTTATGCCCCGAGTAATTATGCCCTCAGTCAGTAGTTATGCCCCAGTACATATGCCCCCAGTCAGTTGTTATGCCCCAGTAGATATACTCCCATTCAGCTGTTATGCCCCAGTAGACATGCCCCCAGTCAGTTGTTATACCCCAGTACATACGCCCCCAGTCAGTTGATTATGCCCCATTTGATATGCCCTGTTAGTTGTTATGCCCCATTAGATATACCTCCAGTCAGTTGTTATGCCACAGTAGACATGCCCCCAGTACATATGCCCACAGTAAATTGTTATACGCCAGTACATACGTCCCCAGTCAGTTATGCCCCATTAGATATGCCCCCAGTCAGTTATTATGCCCCATTAGATATCCCCCAGTCACTTGTTATGCCCCATTATATATGCCCCCAGTCACTTGTTATGCCCCATTAGATATGCCCCCAGTCACATGTTATGCCCCATTAGATATGCCCCAGTCACTTGATATGACCTCAGTCATTTGTTATGCCCCATTAGATATGCCCCCAGTTACTTGTTATGCCCCATTAGATATGCCCCCAGTCACTTGTTATGCCCCATTAGATATGCCCCCAGTCACATGTTATGCCCCGTTAGATATGCCCCAGTCACTTGTTATGCCCTGTTAGATATGCCCCAGTTACTTGTTATGCCCCATTAGATATGCCCCCAGTCACTTGTTATACCCCATTAGATATACCCCCGGCCACTTGTTATGCCCCATTAGATATACCCCCAGTCACTTGTTATGCCACAGTAGATATGCCCCCAGTCACTTGTTATGCCCCGTTAGATATGCCCACAGTCACGTTATGCCCCATTAGATGTGCCCCCTCTAGTAGCTCCGCTTACACACACACACACACACACACACACACATTAAAAAAAAACAACAAAACACAATACTCACCAGCCCCGTTCCTGCTTCCGGACCGCTGCGCACCGCCTGGCCGCCCGCACCTCAGAACTATGGGAGAGACGTCATGACGTTTCTCTCATAGCGCACAGCAGCACACTGTCAGAGCCGGAAGCCGCAGCTCAGTAGTGAGCTCCGGCTTTCGGCTGCCACTGAGGGGAAGGAGCCGGCACCCGTTGGTAACACAATCTCAGCAGGCGCCCAGCATCTTTCTTGGTTAGGTGAGCCTGGCCGGATCAATTGGCTTTGTGGGCCTTATACGGCCCCCGTGGCGGACGTTCCCCACCCCTGCTCTATATACTCACACGGTGGCCCATCAGTATGGAAACACCCTTATAAAAAAGGAAATTAGTAAGGAAATATTAATCCACTACCTGCTAAAGAAAACTCAGTTAAAACTAGAGAATGAATAAAAATTAGAGACGCATCCAAGATGGCCACCCCACTGGTGATATACCCTAAAAAGTCCCCCCCCTTCCGTATCGTGTGTAGATACTGGATTAATATTTCCTTATTTATTTATTCTCCACCGCAAACACAAAAATTGGGACCAAAATCCCAGTTCGTATCACACAATACGTAGATTAAACCTTCTCAAGGATGCTGGAGGCAGCTACCCAACCTACAAATTTTCCAGTTATTGTTTATCATTACTTAAGATATGCAGGATCTGGTAATGGATGAGGGCAAATTACAATCTACCATTTGCTCCCAAACACTGAAAAATGGAGAAAAACAGTCGTTTATCCAAGTTGTTTAATATTGTGTTTAACCAATTTGTATGAAAGACTGGTTTTGTCCGTTTTCCAGTGTTTGGAGCAAATGGTAGATTATAATTTGCTCTCATCCATTACTAGATTTTCATTCCAACCAGCTAGATCTGGCAGATAATTGTATAGTGTGTACCTATTTTAAGGCTCTGGATGATTTGGGTAACAGACAGGAACATTATCATAAGAGGAGCAGACAAGGGACTATTGTTGTGATGGATATCTCTGATCATAGATTTGTTTAGATGCTGACCTTAAGGGGGGTACACACGTTGCGATTTTTACTGAATTTCTACGCAATCTGACCAGATTACTTAGAAATTAAGCACACATTGCTCAGTGTGTAGTGTGCCGGCAACATCGATGCGCAGTCCTGCGTGTTGCTATAGCCGGCTCTAGATTTGGCATGCATGCATGCCAAATCTAGTTAGATTGCTCACTTCACCGCTGGGTGAAGTGAGCGCCCCCCTCCCCTCGCTCAACACACATCGCGCTGTGTGCTGAGCGTTCTGTGCTAGATAGCTCAGCACACATCTCCGGCAGAAATCTCCCCCTGTCTACCCCCCTGTACAGCTGTTTATAAACAGTTGGATTCTTTATTGCAACAGGCTGTAGTTGATGGTATTATTACAGAAGGGATGTGGAGGAAGCTTACAATTGACTGGACCATGGTATCCGTTCACATGGTCGACCATGTTATGGTCGACAGTCATTAGGTCGGCCACTATTGGTCGACATTGACTTGGACACATGGTCGACACATGAAAATGGTCGACACATGAAAAGGTCAACATGAGTTTTTTAACTTTTTTTTCTTTTGGGGAACTTTTCCATACTTTACGATTCACGTGGACTACGATTGGAACGGTAATCTGTGCCGAGCGGAGCGAAGGCACCATGCCCGAAGCATGGCGAGCGAAGCGAGCCATGCGAGGGGACGCGGTGCACTAATTGGGGTTCCCAGTCACTTTACGCAAAAAACGACACAAAAAAGTAAAAAAACTCATGTCGACCTTTTCATGTGTCGACCATTTTCATGTGTCGACCATGTGTCCATGTCAATGTCGACCAATAGTGGTCGGCCTAATGACTGTCGACCATAACATGGTCGACCATTCATACCGGAACCCTGGCCCATAGTGCCAGTATTTTATACAATACCCAAGATTCATAAGTGTGCACATAGGCTTCCCGATAGACCGATTATTTCGGCACGGGGGTCCCTGTCTGAGCATATGGGGGGTATTCAATTAGCACTGGCAATTTTGGAGCTATCAAATTTACCTTGCTGAGTATTCAATTGCTGGACGTTTTCGCCCATTTTTAAGGCCTTTTCGCACTGGCGAAAAATGCCTCAAAATGGGCCTGTGTTTTCTCCGGTGCAGTTGCAAAAACATGTGGATTCGCCAATCCACATGTTTTTCGCTCCTGCCGAATGTTTCGTCTAGACGAAAAAACTGCCCTGTTATTACATAGGACGAATCCACATTCATCCTAAAAAATAGAAAAAGGTGCAGTTTTTATGACTAATTGAATACCACCCATTATGTTTACCTCAACGCATACCTACCACCTTACATCTTTGAGGAAGCCCCCATAAGAGGAGCGAAACGCGTCAGAAGCAGATCATTGGACTCTTATACCAGCCTTATTTGCACCCCTAAAATATACCATCATCTAGCGGTATTATCCGTAGACTAAACGGAGATCGGGAGAACACAACCGTGACTGTGGTGTCTGCATACGGCACTTGGAGGCGTGGACTCATAGAGCTTGGAAGTCGGGTAATTATTCAGCACAGCAGGCGCCAGTGAAGCGCCGTTCCCGCAGCCCGAGACCGTGTCTTCTGTCATTGGACTCTCCCGTGTTATAACAACTGGTGCAAGCTACACGTAAGGCTCCAGTGTGGAGCGGTTATTTTGCACAATATCATCTCCTTTGCCAAGTGGCAGCATATTGAGGAATTCCAATATATAACAACTTATTAATATGTTATCCACTACATGGGTGCGAATTACAGCTGGTAAATTGATTTTTTAATCCAATATATGGACTGATTTTTATTTTTGAAAATTTCTCTGTGCACAGAGTTTATCTAAGATCCACCTCCTATAGCTATGCAAATATATTGTTAGTGATTTTATTTGACCGGTCTAATAGTTTATTATAAAGTATATATATATATATATATTTATATGTAATAAAAAAATAAGAATTTACTTACCGATAATTCTATTTCTCATAGTCCGTAGTGGATGCTGGGGACTCCGTAAGGCCCATGGGGAATAGCGGCTCCGCAGGAGACTGGGCACATCTAAAGAAAGCTTTAGAACTAACTGGTGTGCACTGGCTCCTCCCCCTATGACCCTCCTCCAAGCCTCAGTTAGGATACTGTGCCCGGACGAGCGTACACAATACGGAAGGATTTTGAATCCCGGGTAAGACTCATACCAGCCACACCAATCACACCGTATAACCTGTGATCTGAACCCAGTTAACAGCATGATAACAGAGGAGCCTCTGAAAGATGGCTCACAACAATAATAACCCGATTTTTGTAACAATAACTATGTACAAGTATTGCAGACAATCCGCACTTGGGATGGGCGCCCAGCATCCACTACGGACTATGAGAAATAGAATTATCGGTAAGCAAATTCTTATTTTCTCTAACGTCCTAAGTGGATGCTGGGGACTCCGTAAGGACCATGGGGATTATACCAAAGCTCCCAAACGGGCGGGAGAGTGCGGATGACTCTGCAGCACCAAATGAGAGAACTCCAGGTCCTCCTCAGCCAGGATATCAATTTTGTAGAATTTTACAAACGTATTTGCTCCTGACCAAGTAGCTGCTCGGCAAAGTTGTAAAGCCGAGACCCCTCGGGCAGCCGCCCAAGATGAGCCCACCTTCCTTGTGGAGTGGGCATTTACAGATTTTTGGCTGTGGCAGGCCTGCCACAGAATGTGCAAGCTGAATTGTACTACAAATCCAACGAGCAATAGTCTGCTTAGAAGCAGGAGCACCCAGCTTGTTGGGTGCACACAGGATAAACAGCGAGTCAGATTTCCTGACTCCAGCCGTCCTGGAAACATATATTTTCAGGGCACTGACAACGTCTAGCAACTTGGAGCCCTCCAAGTCCCTAGTAGCCGCAGGCACCACCAATAGGTTGGTTCAGGTGAGACGCTGAAACCACCTTGGGGAGAAACTGAGGACGAGTCCTCAATTCCGCCCTGTCCGAATGGAAAATCAGATAAGGGCTTTTTCAGGATAAAGCCGCCAATTCTGACACGCGCCTGGCCCAGGCCAGGGCCAACAGCATGACCACTTTCCATGTGAGATATTTTAACTCCACAGATTTAAGTGGTTCAAACCAATGTGACTTTTGGAACCCAAAACTACATTGAGATCCCAAAGTGCCAATGGAGGCACAAAAGGAGGCTGTATATGCAGTACCCCTTTTACAAACGTCTGAACTTCAGGGACTGAAGCTAGTTCTTTTTGGAAGTTGACAGGGCCGAAATTTGAACCTTAATGGACCCCAATTTCAGGCCCATAGACACTCCTGTTTGCAGGAAATGTAGGAATCGACCCAGTTGAATTTCCTCCGTCGGGCCTTACTGGCCTCGCACCACGCAACATATTTTAGCCAATTGCGGTGATAATGTTTTTGCGGTTACATCCTTCCTGGCTTTGATCAGGATAGGGATGACTTCATCCGGAATGCCTTTTTTCCTTCAGGATCCGGCGTTCAACCGCCATGCCGTCAAACGCAGCCGCGGTAAGTCTTGGAACAGACAGGGTCCTTGCTGGAGCAGGTCCCTTCTTAGAGGTAGAGGCCACGGATCCTCCGTGAGCATCTCTTGAAGTTCCGGTTACCAAGTCCTTCTTGGCCAATCCGGAGCCACGAATATAGTGCTTTCTCCTCTCCATCTTATCAATCTCAGTACCTTGGGTATGAGAGGCAGAGGAGGGAACACATACACTGACTGGTACACCCACGGTGTTACCAGAGCGTCTACAACTATTGCCTGAGGGTCTCTTGACCTGGCGCAATACCTGTCGAGTTTTTTAATCATGTGGACAACTTCTGGGTGAAGTCCCCACTCTCCCGGGTGGAGGTCGTGCTGAGGAAGTCTGCTTCCCAGTTGTCCACTCCCGGAATGAATACTGTTGACAGTGCTATCACATGATTTTCCGCCCAGCGAAGAATCCCTGCAGCTTCTGCCATTGCCCTCCTGCTTCTTGTGCCACCCTGTCTGTTTACGTGGGTGACTGCCATGATGTTGTCCGACTGGATCAACACCGGCTGACCTTGAAGCAGAGGTCTTGCTAAGCTTAGAGCATTGTAAATGGCCCTTAGCTTCAGGATATTTATGTGAAGTGATGTATCCAGGCTTGACCCTAAGCCCTGGATATTCCTTCCCTGTGTGACTGCTCCCCAGCCTCGCAGGCTGGCATCCGTGGTCACCAGGACCCAGTCCTGAATGCCGAATCTGCGGCCCTCTAGAAGATGAGCACTCTGCAACCACCACATGATGGATACCCTTGTCCTTGGTGACAGGGTTATCCGCTGATGCATCTGAAAATGCGACCCGGACCATTTGTCCAGTAGGTTCCACTGGAAAGTTCTTGCGTGGAATCTAACGAATGGGATTGCTTCGTAGGAAGCCACCATTTTTACCCAGAACCCTTGTGCATTGATGCACTGAGACTTGGTTCGGTTTTAGGAGGTTCCTGACTAGCTCGGATAACTCCCTGGCTTTCTCTTCCGGGAGAAACACCTTTTTTCTGGACTGTGTCCAGGAACATCCCTAGGAAACAGAAGACAAGTCGTCGGAACCAGCTGCGATTTTGGAATATTGAGAATCCAATCGTGCTGCCGCAACACTACCTGAGATAGTGCTACACCGACTTCCAACTGTTCCCTGGATCTTACCCTTATCAGGGAATCGTCCAAGTAAGGGATAACTAAAATTCCCTTCCTTCGAAGGGATATCATTTCGGCAATTACCTTGGTAAAGACCCGGGGTGCCGTGGACCATCCCTACGGCAGCGTCTGAACTGATAGTGACAGTTCTGTACCATAACCTGAGGTACCCTTGGTGAGAAGGGTAAATTTTGACATGAAGGTAAGCATCCTTGATGTCCCGAGACATCATGTAGTCCCCTTCTTCCAGGTTCGCAATCACTGCTCTGAGTGACTCAATCTTGAATTTGAACCTCTGTATGTAAGTGTTCAAAGATTTTAGATTTAGAATCGGTCTCACCGAGCCGTCTGGCTTCGGTACCACAATAGTGTGGAATAATACCCCGTTCCCTGTTGCAGGAGGGGTACCTTGATTATCACCTGCTGGGAATACAGCTTGTGAATGGCTTCCAAAACTGCCTCCCTGTCAGAGGGAGACGTCAGTAAAGCCGACTTTTGGAAACGGCGAGGGGGAGACGTCTCGAATTTCAATATGTACCCTTGAGATATTACCTGAAGGATCCAGGGGTCTACTTGCGAGTGAGCCCACTGCGCACTGAAATTCATTGAGAACGGGCCCCCACCGTGCCTGAGCTTGTAAGGCCCTAGCGTCATACTGAGGGCTTTGCAGAGGCGGGAAAGGATTTCTGTTCCTGGGAACTGGGTAATCTCTTCAGCCTTTTTCCTCTCCCTCTGTCACGAGCAGAAAAGAGGAACCTTTTGTCCGCTTGCCAACAAAGGACTGCGCCTGATAATACGGCGTCTTATTTTGAGAGGCGACCTGGGGTACAAACGTGGATTTCCCAGTTGTTGCCGTGGCCACCAGGTCTAAAAGACCGACCCCAAATGTCCCCTTTCAAAGGCAATACTTCCAAATGCCGTTTGGAATCCGCATCACCTGACCATTTTATTACTGGTAGAATTGGACAACGCACTTATACTTGATGCCAGTCGGCAAATATTCCGCTGTGCATCATGCGTATATAGAAATGCATCTTTTAAATGCTCTATAGGCAATAATATACTATCCTTATCTAGGATATCAATATTTCCAGTCAGGGAATCCGACCATGCCAACCCAGCACTGCACCTCCAGGCTGAGGCGATTGCTGGTCGCAGTATAACACCAGTATGTGTGTGAATAAATTTTTGGATACCCTCCTGCTTTCTATCAGCAGGATCCTTAAGGGCGGCCATCTCATGAGAGGGTAGAGCCCTTGTTCTTACAAGCGTGTGAGCGCCTTATCCCCCCTAGGGGGTGTTTCCCAACGCACCCTAACCTCTGGCGGGAAAGGGTATACAGCCAATACTTTTTAAGAAATTATCAATTGTTATCGGGGGGAAACCCACGCATCATCACACACCTCATTTTATTTCTCAGATTCAGGAAAACTACAGGTAGTTTTTCCCTCACCGAACATAATACCCCTTTTTGGTGGTACTCGTATTATCAGAAATGTATAAAACATTTTCCATTGTCTCAATCATGTAACGTGTGGCCCTACTGGAAATCACGGTTGTCTCTTCACCGTCGACACAGGAGTCAGTATCCGTGTCGGCGTCTGTATCTGCCATCTGAGGTAACGGGCGCTTTAGAGCCCCTGACGGCCTATGAGACGTCTGGACAGGCACAAGCTGAGTAGCCGGCTGTCTCATGTCAACCACTGTTTTTTTATACAGAGCTGACACTGTCACGTAATTTTCAACAGTACATCCACTCAGGTGTCGACCCCCTAGGTGGTGACATCACTGTTACAGACACTCTGCTCCGTCTCCACATCATTTTTCTCCTCATACATGTCGACACAAACGTACCGACACACAGCACACACACAGGGAATGCTCTGATAGAGGACAGGACCCCACTAGCCCTTTGGGGAGACAGAGGGAGAGTATGCCAGCACACACCAGAGCGCTATATATATATACAGGGATAACCTTATATAAGTGTTTTTCCCCTTATAGCTGCTGTATGTTTTAATACTGCGCCTAATTAGTGCCCCCCTCTCTTTTTTTAACCCTTTCTGTAGTGTAGTGACTGCAGGGAAGAGCCAGGGAGCTTCCCTCCAACTGAGCTGTGAGGAAAAATGGCGCCAGTGTGCTGAGGAGATAGGCTCCGCCCCCTTTTCGGCTGCCTTATCTCCCGTTTTTCTGTATATTCTGGCAGGGGTTAAGTGCATCCATATAGCCCAGGAGCTATATGTGATGTATTTTTTGCCATGTAAGGTATTTTTATCATGTTTTATTGCGTCTCAGGGCGCCCCCCCCCACCGCCCTGCACCCTCAGTGACCGGAGTATGAAGTGTGCTGAGAGCAATGGCGCACAGCTGCAGTGCTGTGCGCTACCTTATTGAAGACAGGAACGTCTTCTGCCGCCGATTTTTCCGGACCTCTTCGCTCTTCTGGCTCTGTAAGGGGGCCGGCGGCGCGGCTCTGGGACCCATCCAGGCTGGGCCTGTGATCGTCCCTCTGGAGCTAATGTCCAGTAGCCTAAGAAGCCCAATCCACTCTGCACGCAGGTGAGTTCGCTTCTTCTCCCCTTAGTCCCTCGATGCAGTGAGCCTGTTGCCAGCAGGTCTCACTGAAAATAACAAACCTAAACTAAAACTTTCACTAAGAAGCTCAGGAGAGCCCCTAGTGTGCACCCTTCTCGTCGGGCACAGAAATCTAACTGAGGCTTGGAGGAGGGTCATAGGGGGAGGAGCCAGTGCACACCAGTTAGTCCTAAAGCTTTCTTTAGATGTGCCCAGTCTCCTGCGGAGCCGCTATTCCCCATGGTCCTTACGGAGTCCCCAGCATCCACTTAGGACGTTAGAGAAATATAGAATATATGAAATTATTTATTTGTTTTTATTGAACTTTGAGCCATATCATACTAATTATAGCGCAAGAGGAGATTAGTTCAGTGTTCCACCTTACATCCAACACACCTTCACACATCTTAAAAATTCTAGCATGTTAAAACATGCGGCAGACAATATGTTGCTTGTGACACTAGATATGTCTAGTTTATATACATTTATCCCTCCCCGACCTTGCAAAGCTTCAAACGTGCACTGAAACCATCAAAGTGTACCCTTCCGCACAATCTAGTATCGAGGCCACTCTCCCAACCCACTACCCCATGCCTTAGCCAAATATACCTTGCTTACTTCCTACCATCAGGACGCCTTTCGTTTGCTTGCACCTCATGTCACCTGTCTGTCTCCCCTAACCCCCTGGAGCAGTCCCCTCTTTCCTCCTGTTCTCACAGCCCTCTTCTCTTGCACTTCAATTACAGGTCTCTCCTATGTAGCGAATATCTATACCTGCATCTTCTCTCGCTCATTACTGTTTATCTCTCCCGGTGGGTGGCATTCAGTATGCCGCCTGTTGGGATCCCGGTGCTCAGTATACCGGCGTCGGAATCCCGACACCCGGCATACCGACAACTATTCTCCCTCTTGGGGGTCCACGACCCCCCTGGAGGGAGAATAAAAAGCGTGGCGCGCACGCCACCGTGCCTGCAGCGTGGCATGGTGGCGATCGGGATCCCGGCACCGGTATGCTGGCCGCCGGGATCCCACTCGCTGGCCAATCATACTACACCCCTTCCAGTGGCTGCTTGTCCCTAATATTATGCCGACTAGTCCTTTGCTTCCTTTCATCTCGGCTGTAGTGTGTCCTGAGAATTGTGGTGCTAATTGTTACCTGTCGTCTGTTTTAGTTTTTCTGTTACTGTAATATTAAGTTCTGTGTACCCTGTATTGTTCTAATGTCTGCCCAATGTACAGCGCTGCAAAACACTTGTAGCACCCTATGAATAAAATGTAATAATAATATCCCTCATTTGACAGGTCTACAGGCAGTTAAACACCTTATTGTCAATAACTGGCGTATAGCGGAGGTAGTGCCGATATTCAAAAAGGGGAGCAAAGCTGAACCGGGTAATTCTAGACCAGTTAGTCTAACATCTACAGTGGGGAAAGTATTGGAACGTATTCTAAGGGACAATGGGGGGTCATTCTGAGTTGTTCGCTCGCTAGCAGTTTTTAGCAGCCGTGCAAACGCTAAGCCGCCGCCCTCTGGGAGTGTATTGTAGCTTAGCAGAAGTGCAAACGAAAGGATCGCAGAGCGGCTACAAGAAAAAAAATTGTGCAGTTTCAGAGTTGCTCCAGACCTACTCCTAGCTTGCGATCAATTCAGATTGTTCAGTTCCGGATTTGACGTCACAAAAACGCCCTGCGTTCGGCCAGCCATGACTGCATTTTTCCTGGCACGCCTGCGTTTTTTCAAACATTCCCTGAAAACGGTCAGTTGACACCTAGAAACGCCCCTTTCCTGTCAATAACTCTAGGGCTGGCATTGCGACTGAAAAGCGTCGCTAGACCTTGTGTAAAAATACATCGGCCGTTGTGAAAGTACGTCATGCGTGCGCACTGCGCCGCATGCGCAGAAGTGCTGCTTTTTCACTTAATCGCTGCTTTGCAAACATTTTTCACTAGCGATTAACTCGGAATGACCCCCAATATTCAAAAACGATATTTATGGTAAGAACTTACCGTTGTTAAATCTCTTTCTGCGAGGTACACTGGGATCCACAGGGAATGACATTGGGGTGTAGAGTAAGATCTTGATCCGAGGCACCAACAGGCTCAAAGCTTTGACTGTTCCCAGAATGCCTAGCGCCGCCTCTTTTATAATCCCGCCTCCGTGCACAGGAGCTCAGTTTTTGTTAACCAGTCCAATGCAGTAACAGGTAAAAGAGATGACAACTGTTAGTAGCCACAAACACCACACACTCACGACAGGAGAGGGTGTCAGCGGCTAATGCCATACCAACCCAAAGAAGCTAAGTGCATCAGGGTGGGAGCCCTGTGGAGCCCAGTGTACCTCGCAGAAAGAGATTTAACAACGGTAAGTTCTTACCATAATTCTTGTTTTCTGCTGCGGAGTACATTGGGCTCCACAGGGAATGACATTGGGGATGTCCTAAAGCAGTTCCTTATGGGAGGGGACGCACTGTAGCGGACACAAGAACCCGGCGTCCAAAGGAAGCATCCTGGGAGGCGGAAGTATCAAAGGCATAGAACCTTATGAACGTGTTCCCTGAGGACCACGTAGCCGCCTTGCACAATTGTTGAAGGGTCACATCACGGCGGGCCGCCGTACAAGGTCCAACCGACGATCCTTTATGGTAGCAGGAGCTGGAAGGCCAGCCTGTGCATAATCATGTGCAATCACCATTCTAATCCATCTGGTCAGGGTCTGCTTGTGAGCAGGCCAGCCACGTTTGTGAAAACCAAACAGAACAAAGAGAATCCGACTTCCTGACGGAGGCAGTTGTCTTCACGTAGATACGGAGAGCCCGTACCACATCCAAAGACCGTTCTTTGGCAGACTAATCAGGAGAGGCAAAGGCCGGAACCACGATCTCCTGACTAAGTAGGAAAGAAGACACCACCTTTGGTAAATATCCAGGGCGTGTTCTAAGAACCGCCCGATCACGGTGAATAATCAGATATGGTGACCTACAGGACAAGGCACCCAAATCCGACACCCGTCTGGCAGAGGCAATAGCCAGCAAAAACAACACCTTAAGAGAAAGCCACTTAAGGTCTGCAGATTCAAGAGGCTCGAACGGAGACCCTTGCAACGCCTCCAAAACCACGACAAGTCCCAAGGAGCAACTGGCGGGACATAAGGAGGTTGAATCCGCAACACACCCTGAGTGAATGTATGCACATCAGGTAAGGTCGCAATTTTTCTCTGAAACCAATCCGACAAGGCAGAAATATGAACCTTGATGGAGGCCAGACGAAGGCCCAAGTCCAGGCTCTGTTGTAGAAAGGCCAAAAGTTTGGCCATACTAAACTTGTAAGCGTCATGATTGTTAGATGCGCACCAAGCAAAGTAAGAATTCCAGACCGTATGGTAAATCCGAGCAGAAACCGGTTTCCGGGCCTTCAACATGGTTTGAATGACCGCCTCAGAAAATCCTTTGGCCCTTAAGACGGAAGCTTCAAGAGCCACGCCGTCAAAGCCAATCGGGCTAAATCCTGATATACACAGGGGCCCTGAACGAGGAGATCTGTGCGCTGCGGAAGTAGAAGGGGACGCTCTATCGAGAGACCCTGAAGGTCTGAGAACCAATGCCGTCTGGGCCACGCTGGAGCGATCAGAAGTAGGATTCCTCCTTCTTGTTTGAACTTCGGTGTCACTCCTGCCCAGAGTTATAAAGGAGGGAACGCGTATGGCAGCCGAAAGTTCCATGGAATTGCCAGTGCGTCCACGAACGCTGCTTGAGGATCCCTTGTCCTTGCTCCGAAGACCGGAACCTTGTGATTGTGTCGAGACGCCATCAGGTCCACATCTGGAAGACCCCAATTGTCCACTTGAAACACTTCTGGACTTCTGTTGAAACACTTCTGAATGGAGGCTCCACTCTCCGGCGTGTACGTCCTGACGACTGAGAAAGTCCGCTTCCCAGTTTAGGACCCCTGGAATGAACACTGCCGATATGGCTGGCAGCTGGCGTTCTGCCCACTGAAGAATCCGTGATACTTCCCTCATTGCCATGCGGCTTCGAGTGCCGCCTCGATGATTTATGTACGCCACTGTGGGGGCATTGTCCGACTGTACTTGAACAGGTCTGTTCTGTATCAAATGCTGGGCCAAGTTTAATGAGTTGAACACCGCCCGCAATTCCAGAATGTTTATTGGGAGGAGAGACTCCTCCTTGGTCCACCGACCCTGATGGGATTGTTGCTCCTTGTTGCTCCAACACCACGCCCCAACCCCTCAGACTGGCGTCCGTCATCAGAAGGACCCAGTTGGAGATCCAGAAGGGACAACCCCTGCTCAATCGTTGGTCCTGAAGCCACCAGCTTAGTGACAGACGGACCTCCGGAGATAATGAGATCATATGAGACCTGATCCGGTGAGGCAGGCCGTCCCACTTGGCAAGAATCAGCCTCTGGAGAGGGCGAGAATGGAATTGAGCGTACTCCACCATTTCAAAAGCCGACACCATGAGACCTAGCACTTGCATTGCCGAATGTATCGACACTTGCGGACGAGATAGGAAGCATCAAATCCTGTCCTGTAGCTTCAGGACTTTCTCCTGAGACAAGAGCAACCGTTGGTTGTGAGTGTCCAACAACGTTCCCAGGTGCACCATGCTCTGAGCAGGGACCAGGGAGGATTTCTTCCAGTTGATGAGCCACCCGTGGGCTTGCAGGCACAGGATAGTCAAATCTAGATGACGTAGGAGAATCTCTGGGGAATTTGCCAGGATCAACAAGTCATCCAAGTACGGTAGGATCCTGGCCCGTTGACGGCAGAGTACAGCCGTCATTACCGCCATAACCTTGGTGAAGACTCGCGGAGCCGTGGTCAGACCAAAAGGTAATGCCCGAAACTGGTAATGGAGGTTGCAAACCACAAACCTCAGGTACTGCTGATGCGACACTGCAATGGGAATATGCAGGTAAGCATCCTGTATGTCCAATGAGACCATATAGTCCCCAGGCTCCAAGGCCAGAACAATAGAGCGAAGAGTTGGAGAAACTTGGAGACCTTCACACACTTGTTCAAGGACTTGAGATTGAGAATGGGCCAGGAAGACCCATTTGGTTTCGGGACTAGGAACAGCGGTGAATAGAACCCCTTGCCTCTCTGAGCCAGAGGAACCTGTACTACCACTCCTGTGTCCAGGAGGGACTGTACCACCGAATTAAGAGTTTTTGCCTTCACCTGATCCGAAGGGACGTCTGTCACGCAAAATCGATGATGGGGACGATTCTTGAAGGATACTGCTTAACCTCGAGTGACGACTTCCTGTACCCAGGCATCGGAAGTGGTCTTCAACCATTCCTGGGTAAACCCTAGAAGTCGGCCCCCCACCCTGGGATCCCCCAGAGGGAGGCCTGTCCACACGCTTGTCCGTCGGCTCTCTCAAGGACGTGACAGCAGTTACAGGCAGAGCAGAGGATACTACCAGCCGTGCCACTTGCAAATCCACTGGTGGGGGTGTTTCCCAATTTTTACTAAGCTCCGCAGCAGCGAGCCAGCATCTTCTTGTGAGGCGTAAACTTCTTTCCTGGATTTTCCCAGGACTCCTGATGTATGTCAACTAAATGGTCAAAGTGAGGTAAAACTTGTTTAACCACCTTCTGATGTTTAAACCTGTCTGGTTTCTTAGGGGCAGTGACAGGCTCCTGTTCATCATCAACCTGAAGAATGAGCCTGATAGCCTCTAACAAGTCAGGAACATCCACCTGCGAAACAACTTCCCCATCAGAAGAATCAGGATCAGAATCTGTGGGGTCCGTATAAGCGCCATCCTCATCAGATGTGATAATGCTGATTATGATTATCTTATAACCTTCACTATATATGGGTAAGAGACTCAGTACGCAATTGGCGTATGGGATACCGTAAGGGTACGCGCTTAGCGTAGCATACGCTCGGCCGTGATCGAGACGCACATGCGGCACGCTCGCTCACAGCTTACGCTTGGTGTCGAGCACGCTATGGGCGAGCGACTACCGTATTGCTACGCTACCAGCATAGCGGACGCTCGAGACCACGAGGAGATCACGAGCGGCGCAGACGCTCACAAGATGACAATCCGTAAAACTTGAATGTAACACACAGAAAGGATACTCTTATACTGTAAACCTTGTACTGAAACACTGTAGCGATATAACGCTGCTTAACCTTGTTAATACTAAAGCTGTTTGAGCGATCGAGACGCTCCTATTACCCTCTGCAATGTAATGAACACACGATACCGTGCTAAGGATCCAACACCTTTACTAACAAGCTTTTAGTTATATCGAAAAGGGGTAAAACAGTTTACAAGTCATACACTACAAGCTAACATATAATTCTAACAGAATATCTAGACAGAAATATACAATAACGTTACAATCTTATACTAAACAGAGAGAGAGAGAATGTGGCCAATACAAACAAAGAGCGAGATGATTACAGAGAATTACTTACACACACTGGGAATGATCGCTGCGCAGCCTGGTACCAGCTCCGAGTTAGTCAATATGAAAACCGTTTGTGGAGTGAGTGGGGGAGCTGCCCAGGCTGGCTGATCTTATATACACTGAGTACAGTATACTACAAAGGGACCTATAATCTCATTGTTCATTGGACACAGGAATGTCTCCTCGCATCATAACAAAAGGTCATAGGTTAGTTTGAACAGGTGAGCTGTGACTATTTCAAACAGCTCAGGTGGGTGGGAATCTGAAGATTCCCGCCGCATGGGTAATGAATCGCAAATATATGAAATGTCCAGAATCTACTAATGGCCATAACTATACGCAGGAGCGATTAATCTTTACCTAACCAACACCGGATTGTAGCTATTAAAATGTTCTTTAGTTAGGTACCAGACACAGCTGTTCAAACCCTGTCTGACCCTTCGTACCATACAAAGAGGAATTCCTCTGTCCAGCGACCATTTACATTAAACAAACTTACAGTCATTATTAAGGGGAACATTATCTATAAAACATACTATTTGGTGTTATTATTTAACGATTGAGTTGCCCGCTAGACGCACACAAACTCTACCGTAAATGCACATACCACGCGCTCGAGCGCATGGCCGAGGCGCCATCACGCGGCTGCGAGTATCCGCACGCACGGGAGAGAATGTGCACGTGCAGCAGGCACGCGCATGAGGTGAATATATGGCAACGTGCAGCGTGATATTTTTCTGACTTTGACAGATGAGGTGTCTGGGATGTGGGTGGATTGTGAGGAAGTAATTGCCGGCTTAGAGGACCCCTTGGTCTTAGGCGGGCGAGGGTTAGACTTTTGAGTAGTCAGTGATTGGTTCAATTGCTGTAACTGATTGGACAGTTGATCTGCCTATGGCAGATTAACCGCGGGGACAATAAGCGGTTGTACCAGCACAGGAGGTCCCATAAGGGGCGTTAGTCTAGTTACCAGCGTATTCAATAGCGTGGAGAAGGTAGCCCAAGGTGGGTCATTTTGCACCCCGTTGCTACAGTCCCATTGGGGGGCAAGGAACCCCCAGAACCTGAACCCTCAGCTGCTATGTTATCCTCAAATGTGTCTGCAGCATCAACACCACGCAGTGTGGGATCAGCCACAGCTCCATTGCCCTTTGTAGCTGACATAATCAAAAGCTCAACGCAAGGCAACACCTGACAAGAACCCCCTATGCAGTGTATCAGCACAAACAGGGAATTCAAGAGGTGACTAAAAATCACAGTGAACAATACACACTGAGTATATCCTGTGAACTGCCTATATTATGATAAACCTGACACACTTAGCCCCCTCAGGTTATAGAATATAGGGATAGCAATCTGAGTGAGAGACACGAAATGGAGTTCACACAGCAGCTATATGCACACACACAGAGTCATAGTTTGTACAATGCAGAAATTATGACATGCAATAAAACTGCACTGGACTAGCAATACAGAGTAGTACTATGTATAGCTATACACTGAATAGATATAACAATGCACAGTAAAGACTAGATGTATATCACAGGGTACTTGTACTAAATAACCCTGACTAAATGCACTTTTTCTTAACTAACACTGTCAGCAGACATGTAGAATACTTAAGTATGCTGTAAAATGCACAGCGCTGACAGGCAAGTGGCTTTACAGAGGAGGATTTGCCCAAACAGTCCCAGGATCAGCTCTGCTTGCAGTAACGGCGCCCAAACGCTGACAGGGAGGGAGAGAGATGCAGCTCCAGGGCGGGAACATTTACTCTAAATGGCGCCCTGGGGCTGGGGGAGGGGCTACAGGTCAAAGCCTTATCCCCCTGCTGGACTTCACCACCAGGTACTGGGGGCTTAGTAAAACGACTTTATAAGAGAAAACTGACCCGTGCCCATTCCCTGGTGGTCTAGTGGGGTCCCTGCACTACCACAGTGTCCACCGGCCGCGCGGGATCGCGATTAACAGGGGGTCCCGTTGAGGGGACCCCTTACCTCCTCCCTGTAGTGCGGCCACACGATCCGGGAGAGCAGCGGTCGTGTGACTAACAATGAAGAAAACCAGAGCCTCCGCTGTAGGTACCCGGCAACCAGGGCGCAGGAGTGTACAGCGCCGCTGGGGGAGGTGATGGAGCTGCAGCAGGAGATGTCTGACTGACATCTAACACAGTCAGTGTATCTGCTGCAGCCCTTGAAGTCTTCAAAATACTTTAAAAGCTTCTTTCAGGGCTGCTGGGGCAGCCCCTCTGTTAAGTGCCTGCTTACTGCATGGCACCAACTACAAAACTGAGCTCCTGTGCATGGAGGCGGGGATATAGAGGAGGCGGCGTTAGGCATTCTGGGAACAGTCAAAGCTTTGAGCCTGTTGGTGCATCGGATCAAGATCCTACTCTACACCCCAATGTCATTCCCTGTGGAGCCCTGTGTACCCCGCAGCAGAAAGTTCCTTGCTAATAAGGTCATTAAAAGGAACCAACATGGATTTGTGAAGGACAGATCATGTCAAACCAACTTACTTGGCTTTTATGAAACAGTAAGTGCGAACCTTGATCAGGGTGAGGAGGTGGATGTAATCTTTTTAGACTTTGCCAAAGCTTTCGACACAGTACCACACATGCGACTAATCTATAAGCTACAAGAAATAGGGCTAGGGAGCACAATATGCACTTGGGTCAGTAATTGGTTAGATAATAGGGAACAGCATGTTGTGGTCAATGGATCATTTTCAAATTGGACTAAAGTGCTAAGTGTTGTGCCACAAGGGTCTGTACTTTAACCACTTTTGTTCAACATTTTCAGCAACGACCTAACAGTAGGTCTAGAAAGCATGGTGTCAATTTTCGCAGACGATACCAAATTGTGTAAGGTTATAAATACGGAGGGGGGCGCCGCTCATGCCACGCACAAAGTCCCAGAAGGAGAAGGAGAGAGAGAGAGGGAGCGGCGCCGCATGGAAGCTAAAATGGCGTCGGACGCCGCAGCAGGTACCCTGCGCATTGAGATAGCGGCTCCCCCGCTCCCCAGGCTCTCCCATGTCTACCCCTGAGGTGGCGCCATCCTCTCCCCTCCTGCTGTATGATATACTGGGGGATAGAAGCCGCCCTCTGCCTGTACTGAATCCACACAATGGCTCAGACTCTGCTATTACTTATACTGCTATGGTGCAGGCCATGAAAGAAACGATGGGGCCGCTCCTGAAAGAACAGACCGCTGATATAAATAGACAATTAGCTCAGTTCTCTCAGAGACTCTCCACTACTGAGCATAGAGTGGGGGAATGCTCTGCAGACATTGCTAATTTAAAAAAGGCTGTGAGTGGGGGCGTGGCCTGACCGGGAAGGAAGACAGCAGCATTTCTGCAGAGATCCTGCCTTGCCTCAAATAAAAGTGCCCCTTTTGCCTAAAACAGCCCTGTGATTGTGCCCCCTGCCCTAACCCCTCTGCCTCCTACCACCAGCGGACACCTCGACGACGAGCTGCGGAGCCGGGAGACGCTACTAGAGGTCTCTGCGGGTTGCGGCCTTCGTCCTCTGTTAAGCCGGGGACTTGATTTTCGCGTCTGCCCGGCGGCTGAGCTCCACGCCGGAGATCGCGGAGAAACGGAGCCGCGGACGCTGCTGCCACACCACCCTGCAGCCTCACAGAGCCTGTCTCCCCTTCAGGGACCCAGCAGACTTCGCTGACACACAGGGCAGCTAGCCCTGCACCACTATAAGGGAGGTGAGAATCACTTTAAGCCGCGGAGTTCTCACACAGGCCTCTGCTGCAGCGGCAGCCATTTTCTTTCAATCTTGCAAGTTTTCCCCAGCACTTAAGCATCATACCTGCCTAACTTTACTCCATATCCCTGATCACCCTCCTTCCCTTTGCTGGTTTCTTTGGTAGTGTTGCTGGATACTACAAGTCTCACATCAGCATTACAAAGGCATATTTCACTGGCTGGACTTATACCTCAGTTTAATATATTACCATATACCGTATCATTTTATCTGCAGCACCCCTGAGCGCCCGGTCTGTTGCTACCTGTGGATTCTACCATCATCCACTCCTACCCCACATTTCCTGTGATCTCTATATCTACAAAGCTGAATATCCCAATTTCAATCCCTGTGATTCTCAGTACATTGTGGAGGAACCTGCGGTGCTGCTGGTCAGACTACAGTCCTTCATTACAACACAGTTTGAGATATCTACTTACTCTGCCAGGGATGCATTCACAGGAAAATTCACCCACAAGTTTTGATATGTAACTATGCTTATGTAATGCGCTAAAAGCCTTCCTAGCAGGCCTCAGCTTGATCAATTAGATGGTGTCACTACAACTCCGACACTAGCCTCTTTTGTCATTATTATTGCCTATATGGAAAAATACCTTACATCCTCTGCATCCACGCAGCCTCTTCAACAACGCCAAGAGAAACGTAGAGCAGACGCAAATATAACTTCTGACGCGGATACCATGGCTTTGTCTCCGGCTGCCAAAAAGTTGGTTGCTCCTCCAGACACCTATGTTACTTATAATGATGTGGTGGAGGCTATCAAGGCGACCATGGGGCCACTATTATCACAAGCAGTATCGGATATCACCTTGCAATTAAACCGACTCACTCATCGTGTTGAAGAAACGGAACACAGAGTTGGCACCTTGTTTAAAGACGTTTCTCATCTTACTCATGTAGTTCCCAAACTGGAGAAGGATAATTACCACCTCTGGAATAAAGTAGATGACCTGGAGAATCGGTCACGAAGAAATAACATTCGTCTCGTGGGTCTACTAGAATCAGTTAAGGGCCCAGCCCTAGCCCACTTTGTGCGTTCTACTCTACCGACCCTTTTGGGGGTTGAATCTGAATGCCGCGACCTCGTCATTGAAAGAGTTCACAGAGTGGGTCACCAGTCGCCCTCTACTACTAACTAGTGATGAGCGGATTCGGTTTTACTCGGTTTTACTCGGTTTTACTCGGTTCTCAAAACGGCATCTTATTGGCTCACGGATGTCACGTGTTTTGGATAGCCAATAAGATGCCGTTTTGAGAACCGAGTAAAACCGAGTAAAACCGAACCTCGCTCATCACTACTACTAACCGCCCTCGGGTTGTCCTTTTTCGTTGTCTTAACTATTTACATAAACAGACATTGTGGTTGGCCTCCCGCAATAAAAACCCTATTTTATGGGAATCAGCTAGACTATACCTATTCCAAGATTTCTCAGTTGAATTATCCAGAGCACGAAAAGCCTTCTCTCCCATATGCTCCCGTTTAGTAGCTGATCACAGGAAATTAGCTCTGATTTATCCAGCCAGACTTCGACTATTCGATGGAACATCTCACAAAGATTTCAATACCCCCGCTGATGCTGAAGCTTTCTTGGCTGAAGCTGGAAGTTCTACCTTTCAAGCTGACATTACTGATCCTCCTCCTCAATAATTTACACAGTTTTTAGATTAGTTTATACCACTGCGCCCTCTCATGGCTTTTACTCACCGAACATGACTAGTCTTATTCTGATAGCCTCACACATTTTCGGATGTTTAGATTTAGGTTTAACAGTTATCGGTATTATTTCCTAACTATGTTTGAGGCCTGCACAATTTTGCTTTACTACACTATACTTACCAAGGCTCTTCAAGCGCATTGTATTATATTTTGTTGGTATACTCATATATTGCTTATCATTCTTCTAATGATGTTGACATTATTTGTTCTGTTTTGCATTTGTTATTCGTCTTTTTTCCCCTGTCTGTCTGTCTGTTTTTTTCCTCCTGTTCCTTCCCCCTCCCCCCCTCCCTTTCGCTTTTTGATTGACAGGTTGAGTCGGGATGTTCTTTTCTGGTCCTTGTCTAACCCCTTCATCACGTAAATGTCAGTACGAATAGGTACGTGGAATGTGGGAGGAATCAATTCCCCAGCTAAAAGACGTAAGATACTTACTTATATCTCTAAAATTAAGTTAGACATTGTTTGCCTTCAAGAAACACATTTAACTCACTCGGAATCACTGAAGTTACAGATACTGGGTTGGAAATTATTAGTAGCTGCTCCATTCAATTCCAAATCACGCGGAGTAGTCATTTTGGTCAAAAAATCCTTACCCATCTCTATCTCTACTTCAGTGATCGATCCTGAAGGTCGTTATTTGATTGCAGAAATTTTACTCAATAATGCCCCATATGTTTTATGTACGATCTATGCTCCGAATGTTTTTAGGAAATCCTTTTTTACCAACTTACTTGCCAGATTGTTACCATATAGCTCTAGCCCCATCATTTTACTAGGGGATTTTAACCTAATCTCCTCTCCTACACTAGACAAATCCACATCACAAAAATCACCCTCCCTCCTCCCAAAATTAGGGATCCCGGCCCTTTCTAAACAACTCTGCTTGGTTAATGTTTGGCGTGCACTGCATCCGACCGAAAAGGACTATACATGCCTGTCGGCGGCACATCAAACTCTTTCTCGCATTGACTATATGCTATTAGCCACCTCCTTATTTCCCAAAATACATGAAGCCTCCATTGAACCTATAGGTTTGTCGGACCATGCGCTAGTCTGGATTACCCTACAGACTTCAATAGATAGAGGCCCTTTTAGACTCTGGAAATTTCCCAATTATCTGGCGCAATCTGTGACATTTCGTCAGAAAATCGAGTCCGCATGGATGGACTTTAAACATGCTAATTTGGATTGTGAGTCCTCAAATCCTTCTTTATTCTGGCAAACGGGCAAGGCATTCCTTCGGGGTGTCATTATCTCGTATGTTGCAGCTGAGAACAAACGATTAGCCACATCTTATTTAGACTTACAATCCAAATTGACTGAGTCCTACCAAGCATATAAATCTGCCCCTTCACCATCTAATAAATTAGCATATACTACAGCGAAAGTTCACTTTGATGAATATTTTAAACTTAAAAGCGAAAGATCACTTTTCGCTACTAACTACAAATTTCACAAATTTGGAAACAAGACAGGACGCCTTCTTTCCAATCTCCTAAGAGGCTCGCAGCCACAAATGCTAGTTCACCCCCTCCGCCGTGAGGATGGTTCCTTAATAAACTCGAGTGACCAGATCACTGATGTTATGAAATCTTTCTATGGAAAAATATATTCTGACCCTCATCATGATAATCCTCCCTTCCACAGTTCCCTGAGGAATTCTCTCATTTATTGGAGGCCCCTGTCTCCATTGATGAAGTCACAAGAGCTATTCAATATTCCAAACCCCTAAAAGCCCCTGGTCCGGATGGCCTAACAGCGGAATTCTATAAGATTTTACTACCTAGGTTTGCGGAAAATTTGGTGGCATTTTATAATAATATAATCAGTACTCAATCTGTGCCTCTTTACTTTAACTCGGCAATCATTAAATTGCTCCCTAAACCGGGTAAAGATCTATCCCTACCAGGATCTTACAGACCAATTTCCTTATTAAATTATGATTATAAATTGTTTACTAAGATTTTAGCCGACAGACTGAAACAATATCTACCTCAGATTATACACCCGGACCAGACTGGCTTTATTTCAGGTAGACACTCAGTTGTTAATGTCCGTAAAATCTTGGCAATGATTCATCACTCGATCGCTCTTAATTCTGCCCCCCCTAAGATGATTGTTTCTTTTGATGCCGAAAAGGCGTTTGATTTAGTAAAATGGAACTATCTTTTCTCCACTTTGCGCTTGTTTGGTTTCCCCCCCCCATTTTCATATCCATTCTACAAACACTATACCATTCCCCCCAGTCACAAATTTCCTGTAATGGCTCGCTTTCGACATCCTTTTCTATTTCCCGCGGAACGAGACAGGTTTGCCCTCTATCCCCCCTTTTATTTGCTATAGCCATAGAACCACTAGCGATTGCAATACGTAACTCAACGTCAGTTGAAGGCATTACTATCCGTTCCAAACAACTAAAGGTATCATTATACGCAGACGACATGGTTCTTTTTCTTTCTAACCCAACTTCCTCTCTTCCAGCTGTCCTAAACCTCATTTCTTCTTTTGGATCAATTTCTGGCTATAAAGTCAACCTAGACAAATCAGTGATTCTCCCTATCCATGGCCCACCCTCGTTTTTTTCAATCACTTCCTATTCTCCAATCCTTTCATATTTCTCAATCCTCTGTTAAATATCTGGGTATACATATTTCGGCAGATTTATCGGATCTTTATAAACTTAACTTTACCCCAATCATTGCCAAGATTAAAACCTACCTAGACAATTGGATGTCTTTACCCATCTCCCTCCTAGGCAGATTAGCAGCCATTAAGAGTATTTTATTTCCAAAAATCTTTTATGTAATGCAGATGCTGCCGATCAGACTTCTCAAGAAAGATGTTCAAATTTTGAACTCTTTCTTTTCCCGCTTTCTGTGGCAAGGGAAACGTCCTCGAATAGCCTACTCCAAATTACGACTACCCCGTAAGCATGGAGGCCTCGGCTTCCCTGATCTAACTTTATATTTTTTCGATATATTAGTGATTGGTTACTCGACACTAGTTCCTACACTGATAATCATTTGGATTCTGCGTTATTCTCACCCTATTCTCCAAATGCCCTGTTGCACTCTAAATTGTCTGATATTCCAACTTTCATTAAAAATAATCCATTATTTATGGACACATATTGGTCCTGGTCTATAATAAATAGGAAATTTCACGCTAATCCTAGCTATTGCCCGTACACGTCACTTTGGGGGAATCCTGCTTTCCCCCCTTCTTTATCTAATGTCTCTTTTCTTCAGTGGAAGGAGAAAGGCCTGGCCTCGATAGCGAAAGTATTTGATCCTGGTGGCAACTTATTTTTGTTCACCGACCTCCAATCCAGATATTCTATCCCATCTCATCATTTTTATATGTATCTCCAAACACGTCATTACATTCAATCCCTACCCACTCCATCGACCACGGATAAAGAGATGTCAACATTTGCTTCTCTCCTTAAACTTATCTCCTCTGTACCGTACAAAATTAGCCTATTTCAGCTATTAGCCTAGCTTCCATTTCAGCCTCATCCCATTGGGAATCCTCTCTACAGAAATGGTCCATAGACGTCCCGGGTATCAACCTATTGTCAGACCTGCTCTCTCAATATGACACTTCTTTAAAATTCTTGCAATCTTCTTATTTACAAGAGGTCCATATTAGAATGATACATAGAGCGTATATCTCCCCTGCTCAAAGGAGCTATATGACAACCCTTGAAACCGGGGCCTGCATTAAATGCTCAATGTCTCATGCCACATTTATTCATTGCATATGGGAATGTGGTAAAATAAAAAAATTCTGGAATAAATTGATCCAACTAATCAACTCCATGTTCTCTACCACTGTACTCCCTGACCCTTTAGCATGTCTATGTGGAAATTTTAAAGACTGGGATTTAGGCCCAAATAAGAAATCAAAACTCCGTTTGCTAATCACGATTGTTACGGTTGCTAAAAAAAATTGTTCTTATCCATTGGACCCAACATTCTGCTCCCTCCATATCAGAAGTCAAACACAAATTGTTGCAAATATTATATTATGATAGACGCTCTACTATACCTGACATTGAACTTGGTGTCGAAATATTCTATCGTAAATGGGAATATTTTATTAATATATTAGACGAGCATTCGCAGAACCATATTCTTCAATTATTTGAAAATACTTCATGGAACTTACTTAGGAGACTTTCTACTGATACAGGACATTTGTCCTAGGTTGAAAATTTATTTATTTAGATTTCGTCTGACAACACTAACTTGTCAGAATAGAACACCGGCCTTAAGATGATTTATTTTCCCTTTCCACCTCTTTCCCATCCCCTCTTCCCCTTTATGTGTTTTTTGCCCCCCCCCCCCGATCCTTGTATGGTTATGTTTTGATTGGATATGCTCTCACATGTGTCCAAAAATGGTTGAGACATTTCACAATCTGTCGGATGGTTCTCTTTTTTTCTTTTCTTCTTTGACTATGTTCCAAAAGGTACATTATGCTCTGACAGTATTATACTAAAGGAAAACTTTCTCTCCTAGGCTATTGTTGGATATGATTGTACGATACTTTCTACTCTTATTTTGTATTACTGGATTTTCTATATGCTTTAAGTGGCTCATTTATTGCAATAATTTGAATTGTTCACTGTACTTTTGAAAATTCAATAAAATATATTATAAAAAAAAAAAAAGGCTGTGAGTCTCAACACTAAAGCCTGCTACCACTTACACAATAAGACAGACGAACTGGAAAACAGGGCCTACGAAATAATCTACGGATCATAGGGCTGCCAGAAACAGCGAAAGGCTCCGAATTGCTCATTTTTGTTCGTGATAGCCTGCCAAGCTTACTGCAAGTTAGCAATGAGTGTGCTGACATTGTTATAGAGAGAGCCCACCGTCTTGGCCCGTTCCGGTCACAAGAGGGTAGCAGACCCCGTGCTGTGATCTTCAGGGTTTTAAATTACCTCCATAAGGAAATCCTCTGGCAAGCCTCCCGCAAACAGCGCCCTATTTCCTGGGAAGGGCACTCTCTTTTAATATTCCAGGACTATTCGGCAGAGCTGACGAAGGCCGGGAAGGAATTTTCCCCCCTTTGCTCGAAGCTTATCCGGGAACACCAAAAGTTTGCGCTGCTATACCCGGCGAGGCTGCGTATCTATAGAGAAGGCTCGTTTAAAGACTTCCTCTCTGTGCAGGATGCGGAGGCTTTCTGCATTCACCAGCTGATGATTCACATTCACTGGACTACTGTGTTTCTTATATTTCAGTACCTGGCCGTCTCTAATACGTGTGTTTCATGTTACTGATTGGTTACATCTTTTATGCCTTTGTTATTGTCGCTGCTCAGCTATAATGATGCCAACTGTTACATTGCCTATGTTGCTCATGTGGACCGTTTCGCATGCTCCTATTCTGTGGATACTGGTCTCTGGTTTGGGACACCGTTGCTGTTGCTATACTGCTGTCATTGGCCCTGTTATAGTTTTTGTTTGTATTTAGGCTGTTACTTGCTCACGATACGTGCTCCTTGCTGTGATGGGATGCTATACGCACACTTCTTCAAAGAGGGCGCCGCGGTGGGTAGTCCAGCGGTGAGATTGCATTGTTAGTATTTCTGGGGGCCCTCCTGGAAATTTTGCTGTGTGCACTCTGTTTAGCGACTATGTTAGGGCTACTCAGCCGGAATGTCACTACGCGTTTTATGCTGTTTCTGTTCTTTTTACAGTCACTATTCTTTCTGTCCCTGTTCCCTTCCTCCCATCCCTCTTTTTCCCAGGACGGCGATGCCTCGGCTAGGTATTTTCATCCCCTATGAAGGGGTGACGGTAATTTCATGTCTCCTGTTCTTTTTGTTTCTTTCCTTCTGGGCATATGTCTTCTCTTAAGGTCTGTAGTTGGAATGTAGGAGGGCTGAACTCCCCACAGAAAATAAAAAAAGTGCTTATATATTTGCAGAAGCTTCATGTAGACCTGGTATTCCTACAGGAGTCCCACCTTTTATCCCAGGACACTTATACCCCTTTCACACAGCCCAAAATTTCCCGGGTTAAAACACATGAACGCGCATCAACCCGGGAAATTTCTCAGTGTGAAAGGATACAGGGACAAAATCCCGGGATTTCTTTCCCTGCATTTCAACCCTGCAATCGACCAGGGTTGGTCCCGGGTTCTTCCCTGGAACCTGGACAGTGTGAATGGTGCAGGGACATGTCCCACCTTCCCGGGTTGCCTCTGCTGATGCTGACTGGCTATTCAGGGCTCTTCCTGGTCTTGTGTTTTTTTCTGAGACGCCCATTTTCAGAAAATGCGGGGCCATCCCGGGTTCAGTATGAAAGGTGCAGACCCGGGATGTCTCGGCTCCAAATGCTGGTATGAAAGGTGCCAACCCGGGAATGTCCCTGCATGAGCCCGTGGCAGAATTCCCGGGTTTTGCCCCTGCATTTGTGGTGTGAAAGGGGTATCAGAGACTCAGTGCCCTGGGCTGGAAGGTAATAGCCTCCGCATCTTTTTCAAAGAAAACCAGGAGTGTTGTAATCATTGTTAAATAAACTGTCCCAGTAGAGGTTAAGTTGACTCTTGCCGATGATGGGGGTAGATGGGTCATATGCCAGATATCTTATAATAGTCAATTATATACACTGTGTAATGTTTACGCTCCGAATGTCTACAGCAAACGCTTTCTGCAAACTATTCTTACCAAACTTACACCGATGGCAGATACCCCGCTTCTTGTGTGTGGAGACTGGAACTTGATTTCCTCCAAACATTTAGACAAACAATTCCCATCTGAACATGGGAATAATCCACCGAAATTTGGAGTGCCCGCCGTGGCTAGGAAGTTACAGCTGTTGGACATTTGGAGGGTTATGCACCCTAATGACAGGGATTTTACGTGCCTGTCAGCAGCACGGAGTACCCTATCCTGTATTGATTATGTGTTACTGTTTGAGTTTTTGCTACCCAAGGTTGTTCATTCTGAAATTGAGTCTATCTCTGTGTCGGACCATGCGGCCATATGGGTAGAGCTGCAACTGATGCCTTCTCAGAAAATTTTTATTTCATGGAGGTGTCCCCCCACTCTTGCTTCATCCATTCCCCTACGTCAGAGGGTCCGTGAAAGTTGGTATGACTTTGCTTTTCATAACTCTGAAACCTGTGTTTCTAACGCCCTCTTATTTTGGGGATCCGGATTGAAAGTCGACAGTAACTAGGTCGACAATGTCTAGGTCGACCACTATTGGTCGACAGGGTGTCTAGGTCGACATGTTCTAGGTCGACAGGTCAAAAGGTCGACATAAGTTTTTCACTTTTTTTTCCTTTTTTTGAACCTTTTCATACTTAACGTTCCACGTGGACTACGATTGGAACGGTAATCTGTGCCGAACGAAGCGGTAGCGGAGCGAAGGCACCATGCCCGAAGCATGGCGAGTGAAGCGAGCCATGCGAGGGGACGCAGTGCACTAATTGGGGTTCCCGGTCACTCTACGAAGAAAACGACACCAAAATAACATTAAAAACTCATGTCGACCTTTTGACCTGTCGACCCAGAACATGTCGACCTAAAGACCCTGTCGACCTAGACACCCTGTCGACCTAGTTACTGTCGACCAATAGTGGTCGACCTAGACATTGTCGACCTAGTTACTGTCGACTTTCAATACCACACCCCTTATTTTGGCAGGCTTCCAAGGCTACGATTAGAGGTAACATTATTGCCCACACACTAACGGCCAAGAAGGCCTTACTGAGAGATTATATGGTGGCACAACATTCCCTCACATGCACATTTGCCAACTTCAAGCAGACACCGTCTCCCCACAATAAAGTAGAATATGCTAAAGCCAAGACTCTTTTTGAGGCCCTGCTTTCTAAACTTGAGGCTAATTACACTTTCCGGAAAGATTAGATTATAGATTTTTTTAATATGGAAATAAATCTAGCAAAACGCTTTCGAACCTTTTAAAAGGCCAGCGCCCTTCTTCCATTATTCAACCTCTAAAGTTCGCGGATGGCTCTGTCCTCCACAAATGAGCAGGCGGCCTCCATCCTCCAATCTTTCCACACAGATTTATACTCATTCCCCCCCACTCCTGTGTCCGACACTTCCTCATTTTGGGAGACCCTTCCTATCCCGCAGATTTCTATAGCCCAAAGCACTTCCCTCCTGTCACCCATCACTGAATTAGAGGTTCAGAAGGCAATTTTAGGTCTAAAGTCTGGTAAGGCCCCGGGTCCGGATGGTCTCACCCCGGACTATTATAGACTACTCAGCTCCAGTATAACGCCTGTTCTTACCTCGGTATTTAATGCAATTATGACCCCGGGGTCGATGCCTCCCTACTTTAATTCCACAGTTCTGAGACTAATCCCGAAACCCGGCCGCACTCCCTCTGGTCTGAGCTCCTATAGGCCAATTTCTCTCCTCAATACCGATTACAAACTACTGACAAAAATTCTTGCTGAAAGGCTTAAACTTATACTTCTTGCTGTCATACACGCTGATCAGACGGGCTTTGTGAAGGGCAGGAACCCTGTGATAAATATTAGGAGAGTCCTGGCGGTTGTGCATGCCTCCCAGTGTACCAGCTCCAATGTGGCGAGAGCTATACTATCGCTTGACGCGGAAAAGGCCTTCAATATGGTGCACTGGGACCACCTATATGACACGCTGGCCCGCTTTGGGTTTCCAGCTCAATTTATAGGTCTGATACGGACCCTGTACTCCAAGGCATCGTCGCAAATAATCTGCAATGGAGTATTATCGGAGGCTTTCCTGATATTGAGAGGCACCCGCCAGGGTTGCCCCCTTTCCCCTTAGTTGTTTGTATTAGCATTGGAGCCCTTGGCTTTAACCCTTCGACATTCCCCTTTGTACTCCGGAATTAAGGTTGGTGGGGTTGACTTGCGCCTGTCCCTCTTTGCGGATGACATGCTGCTTTTCCTTTCTGACCCGACCCATTCTATCCCTCAGGTTTTTACTGTGATTTGCCATTTCAGCTCTTTCTCGGGGTACAAGATTAATGTAGATAAATCAGAACTGTTAATGATTAAGGCCCCCCCCCCTTCCCGACCTCCGCTGAATTAAACTCCATTAAGATTATGCCTTCGCATATTAAGTACTTGGATATTTTGATTCCCAAATGCTTCTCTGCCCTTTACAAACTGAACTATGCCCCCCTACTTACTCATTTCGGCAAGTCTATGGAAAATTGGGGTAACCTACCCTTGTCACTATTGGGCAGGTCAGAAGTTAAGACTATACTGCTACCTAAACTTACATACTGTATGCAGATGTTACCACTTCGCCTCACGCTTACTGATGTGGGAGAGTTGTATGCCATTTTTCAGAGGTTTATTTGGAAATCTAAAAAATCCTGAATTTCTAGACAAAAACTCCAATTGCCGAAGACAAGCGGAGGTTGGGGATTTCCAGATTTATTCCAGTACTCACGTGCTTTGCTCTTCCGATATATGCTGGACTGGCTGTTGAAGACGAGTCTATATACGGATTATGAGCTAGACTGTGCTCTGCTTGCGCCTTATGCCGCGGGAGCACTGTTACTTACCCCTAAAATGAAATTGCCTTCTGGACTATATTCCAACCCATATTTTAAGGATACGTATGATGCCTGGTGGGCCTCTAGCAAACGGATGGGTAGGAATCCTCTGAACTTTAAATGGATCCCGATCTGGGGGAACCCGATGTTCCTTCCGGGCCTCCATAGCACCCATTTCCATAGACTTAAACTACGAGGATTACGCAGCACCTCTCAGGTATTCGACCCGGGAGGCCGACTACTCCCCTTTTCCTATCCGGAAGAGACTTATGGCGTCTCAAAGCTATATGCATTTTCCTATGCATAACTTTCCCACTACATTAAATCTTTGCCCCCCATTATGTCCTGCACAGACTCCCCCGACCCCATAGCACTGATAGCGGTAACATTTTTGAACACTTATAAAACATCACATATATATAATTTCCTCATTTCCTCAAGTAAACCTTCAGCATGGAAATCCACAGCTGCCCTTTGGGAAAAGGACCTGGGTATTGTTATAACGGGAGATATTTTCTTTTCTTTTTTATTCATCAATATTCGTATTGCACAATATTTTCATAAGCAGACACCACTGTAGGGATTGAGCGCTGTTAGGCTTAGCAGCCACTTTGTTTGTGTAGTAGTAAGAGGGTAAGGACAACCGTTAACAAGCAGCACATCCCTAACAGTACAGATTAATCACCACAGTGCGCAGATTACCCCTGGTATTATATTTTATTCAAGTACTATCATAAAACTTTAAAAGTCCTGCACACTTCATCCCTTCAGGAAACCCATATGAAAATTATATATAGGCCTATATCTCCCAAAAGCAATGCAGCTTTTTTGTCCAGGAGGAAACTGGCTCCTGCCCGAAATGCCACCATTCCTCACCCACTTTGTTCCATAATCTTTGGGAGTGTGGTAAGGTGAAAAAGTTCTGGTATAAATTGCGGAACTTTGTTAACTTTGCATTTTCTCTAGCGGTGCCCCTGGATCCTGTCCCGTTGTTATTTGCAAATTTTGATAGTTGGTCTTTGACCTCCGATACGACTCATCTTGTGCCCTTTTTGACAATATTGGTTACCGTAGCTAAAAAGGTTATATTGGAATCCTGGATTTCAAGATCCTCCCCCTCCCTGGCGGAGATACATAATTTGCTAATAAGGTTGTTATATTTTAAAGCGTCACTCTTTATTGCCTAATATCGCTTCGGGAACGGGCACTTTCTTTAACAAGTGGAAACCCTATATCCTCACGAGACCCCCCGAAATGTGTTCACAGATTATGAATATATTTGAGCACGCTATTATTTAATCTCTTACAGGCTGATCTTCCCCCCCTCCCCCTCCCATGATGCCTGGGTCCACTTCTAGATATGCACATATCCTGGACCTGTGGCCAGGTGTTGTACGAAGGGGCACTGGAGAGTTGGTCTGAGGTATCGCCGGCCAAATACACCCCCCCCCCCCATCCCTCTCCACTTTTCTCTTCTATTACCTTCTTTCTTCTTGTTTTTGCTTTCTCTTTCTGCGCTCTGACTAAACTTGCTAAGTACACAGGAATGTTGTGGAAATCCTTTGAGATCTATTGTATGATTCACTATATGTTTTTCCATTTCAAAACTGGGGTTACAGACAAATGTTATTTCTTTTTGCCTCTCCTTGAGATTGGCCCTCGGGTGCTGTACCCAGAGGAGTTTACTATTCGTTAGTTTAGACTTTTAGATCTCCCTTTGTCACGCCCTGAATTTTCTGTGTCTTGCTCTCTGATTCAGGGAAGCTCTTTGGTGCCTTTATAATGCTGTGTCTTTTTTTGTATCTCAAAATGTTTTTCTATATAATTGCAATACAGGTTGAGTATCCCATATCCAAATATTCCGAAATACGGAATATTCCGAAATACGGACTTTTTTGAGTGAGAGTGAGATAGTGAAACCTTTATTTTTGATGGCTCAATGTACACAAACTTTGTTTAATACACAAAGTTATTAAAAATATTGTATTATTAGACCTTCAGTCTGTGTGTAGAAGGTGTATATAAAACCTAAATGAATTGTGTGAATGTATACACACTTTGTTTAATGCACAAAGTTATAAAAAATATTGGCTAAAATGACCTTCCGGCTGTGTGTATAAGGTGTATATGAAACATAAATGCATTCTGTGCTTAGACTTAGGTCCCATCGCCATGATATTTCATTATGGTATGCAATTATTCCAAAATACGGAAAAATCTGATATCCAAAATACTTCTGGTCCCAAGCATTTTGGATAAGGGATACTCAACCTGTACCTACATAATCTTTCTCTTTGTATTGCTTTTTGTTCTCTGTACTTTGAAAATCTCGAATAAAAATGTGTTTACCAAAAAAAGAAATTTGGAGGGGGATGCTGAGTCTCTTCAGAACGACTTAATTAAACTGGTAGCATGGGCAGCAAAATGGAGAATGAGATTCAGCACAGACAAGTGTAAGGTAATGCACTGTGGTGGTAAGACCAAAAATAACACCTACATACTAAATGGGGTGGTAATAGGTGTTTCTGTACTGCAATTTTGGGCACCACATTACACAAAGGATATCCTGGAGCTAGAAAAGGTTCAGAGGCGGGCGACCAAACTAATTAAGGGCATGGAGATACTGGAATACGAGGAAAGGCTTGCAAGGCTAGGCATGTTTACATTGGAAAAGAGGAGACCAAGAGGGGACATGATCAACATCTACAAATATATAAGGGGTCATTACACAGAGCTTGCGAGGGACCTGTTTTCAATAAGATCAGCACAGAGGACACGTGGTTACTCGCTTAGGTTAGAGGAGAGGAGTTTCCGCACATTGAGGCGAAAAGGTTTTTTCACAGTAAGGACAATACGTGTTTGGAATTCCCTGCCTGAGAGAGTAGTAACGGCGGACTCAGTCAACACCTTTAAGAATGGGTTAGATAAATTCCTATTGGATAAAGATATTCAGAGTTATGGTGCGTAGTCACGTATTATAGTTAATATAACTAGTCCTAACATAAAAATAACTAGTCCTAAAATAAAACTGCATAGGAGACCACAAACAGGTTGAACTCGATGGACAATTGTCTTTTTTCAACCTTAGTTACTATGTAACTCTTCGTACATTGGTCCTGATGTGGATTGGACAGGTGTAATTCATGAGTGCCCTGGTTTAAAGGGATAGTATGGTAAGCCTACCTATAAAGGAAGTAAAGACCCCCATACATCAGCAGGCCCAATTTCCCATCTGGCTGTACTGACGATCCGCTGGGGAAACAGAGAAATTAAACATGTTAAAAATCCCCAATTTGCGATCCCAAACTGGGCACCGGGATATTTAAACATATTTAATATTCCCAATTCCCTGACCCGGTCGTCGGGGATCAGCAAATAGCAGAAATACGTTGCTAATGTATGGGGGCAATAAGTTACAAAGTAAAACAGAAAGCACTTTTAAAAATAAATAAATAAAATAAAGTGAACTTGACTATGGGGACACAAAAAAGCCCTGAAAATAATCTATAAAAAAATAAGATTTTACTCACCAGTAAATCTATTTCTCGTAGTCCGTAGTGGATGCTGGGGACTCCGTAAGGACCATGGGGAATAGACGGGCTCCGCAGGATACTGGGCACTCTAAGAAAGATTTAGTACTACTGGTGTGCACTGGCTCCTCCCTCTATGCCCCTCCTCCAGACCTCAGTTAAGGAAACTGTGCCCGGAAGAGCTGACATTACAAGGAAAGGATTTTGGAACCCAGGGTAAGACTCATACCAGCCACACCAATCACACCGTATAACTTATGATAAACTTACCCAGTTAACAGTATGAACAAACAACAGAGCATCAACCAATGGATGCCAACATAACATAACCCTTTATTAAGCAATAACTATATACACGTATTGCAGAAAGTCCGCACTTGGGATGGGCGCCCAGCATCCACTACGGACTACGAGAAATAGATTTACCGGTGAGTAAAATCTTATTTTCTCTAACGTCCTAGTGGATGCTGGGGACTCCGTAAGGACCATGGGGATTATACCAAAGCTCCCAAACGGGCGGGAGAGTGCGGATGAATCTGCAGCACCGAATGGGCAAACTCAAGGTCCTCCTCAGCCAGGGTATCAAACTTGTAGAATTTTGCAAAGGTGTTTGAACCCGACCAAGTAGCAGCTCGGCAAAGCTGTAATGCCGAGACCCCTCGGGCAGCCGCCCAAGAAGAGCCCACCTTCCTTGTGGAATGGGCTTTCACTGATTTTGGATGCGGCAATCCAGCCGCAGAATGAGCCTGCTGAATCATGTTACTGATCCAGCGAGCAATAGTTTGCTCTGAAGCAGGAGCACCCAGCTTGTTGGATGCATACAGCATAAACAGCGAGTCAGTCATCCTGAATCCAGCCGTTCTGGTTACCTAAATCTTCAAAGCCCGGACTACGTCAAACAGCTTGGAATCCTCCAAGTCACAAGTAGCCGCAGGCACCACAATAGGTTGGTTCAAATGAAAAGATGACACCACCTTTGGCAGAAATTGCGGACGAGTCCGCAATTCTGCCCTGTCCACATGGAAAACCAGATAGGGGCTTTTACATGACAAAGCCGCCAATTCTGACACACGCCTAGCCGAAGCTAAGGCCAACAGCATGACCACTTTCCACGTGAGATACTTTAGCTCCACAGTCTTAAGTGGCTCAAACCAGTGGGATTTCAGGAAACCCAACACCACGTTAAGATCCCAAGGTGCCACCGGTGGCACAAAAGGGGGCTGAATATGCAGCACTCCCTTAACAAACGTCTGAACCTCAGGCAGTGAAGCCAGTTCTTTTTGAAAGAAAATGGATAGGGCCGAAATCTGGACCTTTATGGACCCTAATTTTAGGCCCATAGTCACTCCTGACTGTAGGAAGTGCAGGAATCGACCCAGCTGGAATTCCTCTGTAGGGGCCTTCATGGCCTCACACCAAGCAACATATTTTCGCCATATAAGGTGATAATGCTTTGCTGTCACGTCCTTCCTAGCCTTTATCAGCGTAGGAATAACTTCATCCGGAATGCCTTTTTCCGCTAGAATCCGGCGTTCAACCGCCATGCCGTCAAACGCAGCCGCGGTAAGTCTTGAAACAGACAGGGCCCTTGTTGCAACAGGTCCTGTCTGAGAGGCAGAGGCCATGGGTCCTCTGTGAGCATTTCTTGCAGTTCCGGGTACCAAGTCCTTCTTGGCCAATCCGGAACAATGAGTATTGTTCTCACTCCTCTTTTTCTTACAATTCTCAGCACCTTTGGTACGAGAGGAAGAGGAGGAAACACATAGACCGACTGGAACACCCACGGTGTTACTAGTGCGTCCACAGCTATCGCCTGAGGGTCTCTTGACCTGGCGCAATACCTTTTTAGCTTTTTGTTGAGACGGGACGCCATCATGTCCACCCGTGGCAGTTCCCACCGATTTGCAATCTGCGTGAAGACTTCCTATGAAGTCCCCACTCTCCCGGGTGGAGGTCGTGCCTGCTGAGGAAGTCTGCTTCCCAGTTGTCCACTCCCGGAATGAACACTGCTGACAGTGCGCTTACGTGATTCTCCGCCCAGCGAAGAATTCTGGTGGCTTCTACCATCGCCACCCTGCTCCTTGTGCCGCCTTGGCGGTTTACATGAGCCACTGCGGTCTGACTGGATCAGAACCGGTTGGTCGCGAAGCAGGGTCTCCGCTTGACTTAGGGCGTTGTATACGGCCCTTAGTTCCAGGATATTGATGTGAAGACAAGTCTCCTGCCTTGACCACAGCCCTTGGAAATTTCTTCCCTGTGTGACTGCCCCCCACCCTCGATGGCTTGCATCCGTGGTCACCAGGACCCAGTCCTGAATGCCGAATCTGCGACCTTCGAGAAGGTGAGCACTCTGCAGTCACCACAGGAGAGACACCCTGGCTCTGGAGGATAGGGTGATGAACCGATGCATCCGAAGATGTGATCCGGACCTTGTCCAGTAAGTCCCATTGGAAGGTCCTCCTATGGAACCTGCCGAAGGGAATGGCCTTGAATGATAATAATTAATAATAATATAATAATTTTATTTATATAGCGCTCTTTCTCCCATAGGACTCAAGGCGCTTAACAGATACATAGCATAATATAGTACAGGAAATAATGAAGTACATTTTCATAAAATACAGAAGCATGAAGATACTAAAAGGGACAATTATGGGAATGCTTGAGTAAACAGAAAAGTCTTGAGTCTACTTTTGAAGGATTCTATAGTTGGGGCCTCTCGCACTGTGCGGGGAAGTGAGTTCCATAGAGTCGGAGCCGCATGACTAAAAGCTCGACCCCCAGATGAATTACGGGAGATTCTAGGTACTGCTAAAAGTCCTTCATCTACAGATCGCAGTAATCGAGTGGGGCAGTATGGGGTCAGAAGCTGTTTGAGGTACCTTGGGCCTTGGTCATGTAATGCTTTGAAACTCAGTAAGCCAATCTTGAAGATGATTCGCCATCGTACAGGCAGCCAGTGAAGGGAGTAGAGGATGGGTGTTATGTGGCTAGAACGGGGCTGGTTGGTTAATAGCCTGGCAGCTGTGTTTTGCACCAGCTGTAAGCGCTGCAATTCTTTTGCTGGGAGACCAAGGTAGAGGGCATTACAGTAGTCTAAACGAGATGATACAAATGCATGTATGACTTTTGGCATATCATCTGAGGGAATTAAGTGCTTGATTCTGGCTATGTTCCTCAGGTGAAAGAATGAGGATTTGATTGTGGCTGATATCTGATGTTTAAGTGTCAAGCCACCATCCAGGACAACGCCAAGATTCCGCACACGATCACTGGTCTGTAATTCTGAATCCCCGAGTGTAAGTCCAGCTGGTTGGCTATGCTGCAGTCTTGTCCTTTGATGTTGCGGTCGTATCATAAGGACCTCTGTTTTATCCGGGTTCAGTCGCAGCCAGCTGGCGCTCATCCACTCCTGTAGTTCAGCTAGACAGCCATTAAGGGTTGCTATTGGGTTATCAGTGCCCGGAGCAAAGGACAAGTACAGTTGTGTATCATCTGCATAGCAGTGGTAGACCAGGCCATGGCGCCTGATTATTTCGCCCAATGGGAGCATGTATACTGCAAAAAGCATGGGGGATAGTATAGAACCTTGTGGGACACCACATGGCAATGACACTGGTGGTGATGAGTATAATCCAGATGATACTCTCTGTGACCTGCCTGTGAGAAATGATTTGAACCATCTTAGGACTGTGCCATCCAGACCACAGAAATGTATCAGTCGCTCAATCAGAAGCCCATGGTCCACGGTATCAAATGCTGCCGAGAGATCCAGAAGGATTAATATTGAACAGTCACCTCTGTCTTTTGCCATCAGAAGATCATTTAACACACACACCAGGGCTGTTTCAGTGCTATGTCTTCTCCTGAATCCTGATTGAAATGGATCATAAATATCATGGGTTGTCAGGCGGGTTTCCAGTTGATTTGCAACGACTTTCTCAATAACCTTTCCTAGGAAAGGAAGGTTTGATACCGGTCTGTAGTTGGTCATGCAGTCGGGATCTAAATTAGGTTTTTTAAGAAGCGGTCTAACAATTGCTTCCTTTAGGGGTCCAGGAAAAATGCCTGTCTGCAAAGAGCATTGAACAATTTTTGTAAAGACAGGACCAATTATATCCATACAACCTATTAGAAGCTTGGTTGAGGCTGGGTCCAGATCACAGGTGGTGGGACGCAAAATCCGAGCAATTTCAGCAGTGTCCTTTACATCCACTGGATCAAAGCTGGTCCATGAAGGCAGGTAGCTTATATTGGCGGGCTTTGTAATTTGGCACTCCTTTGATGGCACTGTGGAGATTCCAGCCCGGATGGTGGATATTTTATCTGCAAAGAAGTTTGCAAACTCGTTGCATCTTGCCTGGGAGAGGGTCTCATCAGTCTGCAGGCATGCTGGCTTGCAAAGCATCTCCACTGTGCGGAAAAGTTGAGCTGGCCTATTGTTTGCTGCTGTGATCTCATTTGACAGGAACTGTGCTTTCTTACGAGTGATTGTCGATTGATATTCTTCGTTATGCTTTATTAGTTTTATTTTGTCATCCACTAGGTTAGTCTTCCTCCATCGTCTTTCCAGTCTACGCCCCCTTTTCTTGAGCTCACTAACACTGTTGTCGAACCATGGAGCTTGACGTTGTGGTTTACGAGGTCTTAAACGCACAGGGGCGATAATATCAATTGCAGCCATAACATCCCTATTATAATAACGGACTAGGGAACAGGGATCTTCACAGGCACCCTGTATAGCAGAGAGATCCAGATTTGCTGCAAGAGCCTGGGGAGTCATACCCCTCCTTGGACGATACCTGGTCAACTCCACGGGCAGAGATCTAATTTGAGGGGTTGCAACTGAGAACCAGAGGGAGTAGTGGTCTGACCAGATGACTGGGTTTATTTTTAGGTCAGTGACCTCTAATCCAATCTGAAAGACGAGGTCGAGAGTGTGACCACTTTTATGTGTGGCAGAGGGAATGACCTGTGTGAAGCCCAGACCATTCATTGTGCACAGGAGGTCTTGGCCAAGGCGTGAGAGCTCATCATCCACCCATGCATTGAAATCCCCGAGGATGAGCCATCTTTGATGTTCCAGAACCAGGCCAGCAACAGTGTCTGCAATTTCTTGTAGAAATATCTTTCCATCTCCAGGTGGCCGGTAAATAAGAAGTAGTCTGAAACCTAATCCTGTCGAACTCCGGGCAGCAATGCACTCAAATGAGCGAGTAGTTTCAATAGGGTGGACCCTAAGTTTAAGTTCTTTTTTGAAGCAGATAGCCACCCCGCCACCCCTGCGGTCCAGTCTTGGGTTGTGGATGACAGAGTAGTTTGTTGGTACTGCAGCCTCCAATATAGGTGCTGCATTTTCATCTAGCCAGGTCTCTGTAATACAGGCTAGATCTGCAGATTCAATAAGGTCAGCAATTGTTGCAGTCTTGTTTCTTATAGATCTGGCATTACAATGATGCCACCCTCCTTCCCAGGACTCGAGTGCAGTGATGCACTGACACCTGTTTTGGTTTTAATAGATTCCTGACCAGTGTCACGAGCTTCTGAGCTCTCTCTATCGGGAGATAAACCCTTTTCTGGTCTGTGTCTAGGATCATGCCTAGGAGAGGCAGATGAGCTGTAAGAACCAACTGCGACTTTGGAATATATAGAATCCAGCCGTGTTGCCGTTTCACTTCCAGAGAAAGTGATACGCTGTTCAGCAACTGCTCTCTTGATCTCGCTTTTATGAGGAGATCGTCCAAGTACGTGATAATAGTGACACCTTGCTTCCGCAGGAGCACCATCATTTCCGCCATTACCTTGGTGAATATTCTCAAGGCCGTGGAGAGACCAAACGGCAACGTCTGAAATTGGTAATGACCATCCCGTACCGCAATTCTGAGGTACGCCTGATGAGGTGGATAAATGGGGACATGAAGGTATGCATCCTTTATGACCCGAGTCACCATAAAATCTCCCCCTTTCAGTCTTGCAATAACCGCTCTTAGCGATTCCATCTTGAACTTGAACCCTTTCAGGTATATGTTCAGGGATTTTAAATTCAATATGGGTCCGACCGAACCGTCTGGTTTCGGGACTACAACATGGTCGAATAATAACCCCCTCCTTGTTGAAGGAGGGGAACCTTGACCACCACCTGTTGAAGATACAATTTATGAATTGCAGTTAACACTGTTTCCCTCTCGTGGGGGGAAGCCGGCAGGGCCGTCGGTGAGGGGGCATCTTCTCAAAGTCCAGCTTGTATCCCTGAGACACAATATCTATTGCCCAGGGATCTAACAGGGAGTGAACCCACTTGTGGCTGAACTGACGAAGGCGTGCCCCCACCGGGCCTAGCTCCGCCTTGCGGTGGATTTTTGTAGAGGCCGGGGAGGACTTCTGTTCCTGGGAACTAGCTGTGTTGTGCAGCTTCTTTCCTGTGCCCCCGCCTCTGGCAAGAAAGGACGCACCTCGGACTTTCTTGTTTCTTTATTCGAAAGGCTGCATTTGATAATGTCGTGCTTTCCTAGGCTGTGCAGGAATATAAGGCAAAATATCAGAATTACCAGCTATAACTGTGTAGACCAGGTCCGAGAACCCTTCTCCACACAATCCTCAGCCTTCCACATGCCTCTTAAATCGGCATCATCTGTCCATTGCATATTCTACAGGACACGTCAAGCAGAAATCGACATAGCTTTGACTCTAGGACCCAGTATACTTATGTCTCTTTGGGCATGTTTTATATATATATATATATATATATATATATCTATCTATCTATCTATCACTTAAGACAGCATCTTTAATATATATATATCTCTATATATACATATATATATATATATATATATATATCTATATGCATACTAGGGTCTCAATCTCTGCTGATAAGGTACCTGTCCACGCTGCCACAGCGCTATAAACCCATGCCGACACAATCGCCGGTCTGAGTAGTATACTAGAATGTGCACGCTATCAGCAGGATCCCTGAGAATAGCTAGTGCTACCTTCTGTGCAAACAGGACACCCTAGGGGAAGATTCCCAACACATCCTGGCCCTAGTGGGGAAAGGATACTACCTGAGAATTTTTTGTGGGAAGCTGCAGTCTCTTGTCTGGAGATTCCCGCTTCTTTTCCTCATGAGAGAAGGGAAATTTACCTCAGCTTTCTTCCCCTTAACATGCGTACCCTTGTGTCAGGGACAAATGAGTCATCAGTGATATGCAAATCATCTTTTATTACAAGAATCATATATTGAATACCTTTCAGCCATCTTGGCTGTAACTTTGCATTATCGTAGTCGACACTGGAGTCAAACTCCGTGTCGATATCAGTGTTTATTATTTTGGATAGTGAGCATTGTGAGACTCTGAAGGTCTCTGTGACACAGGGACAGACATGGGTAGATTTCCTGTCTGTTCTCTAATCTTTTGTACAATAAATTCACCTCAGCACTTACACATATCCAAACAGGTGTCGGCGTTGTCGACGGAGACACCCTCTCACACACACATTTGCTCTATCTCCTCCTTAGGGGAGCCTTTTACCTCAGACATGTCGACACACACGTACTGACACACCACACACACAGGGGATGCTCTATTTGAAGACAGTTCCCCCACAAGGCCCTTTGGAGAGACAGAGAGAGAGTATGCCAGCACACACCCCAGCGCTCTATGACCCAGGAATCACACAGTAACTTAGTGTTAACCCAGTAGCTGCTGTATATATTGTTTTTACGCCAAATTTATGTGCCCCCCCCCCCTCTCTTTTTCACCCTCTTCTATTGCAGGGGAGAGCCTGGGGAGCTTCCTCTCAGCGGAGCTGTGGAGAGAAAATGGCGCTGGTGAGTGCTGAGGAAGAAGGCCCCGCCCCCTCAGCGGCGGGCTTCTCCCGCGATTTTGTGTAAAATGAATGGCTGGGGCTCATGCATATAACAGTGTCCAACTGTATATATGCTGCTTTTGCCAGGAGGTACTTAATTGCTGCCCAGGGCGCCCCCCCCTGCGCCCTGCACCCTACAGTGACCGGAGTGTGTGGGTTAGTGTGGGAGCAATGGCGCACAGCTGCAGTGCTGTGCGCTACCTCATGTGAAGACAGGAGTCTTCTGCCGCCGATTTCGATGTCTTCTTGCTTCTGCCGGCTTCTGTCTTCTGGCTCTGCGAGGGGGACGGCGGCGCGGCTCCGGGAACGGACGACCAAGGTTAAGATCCTGTGTTCGAACCCTCTGGAGCTAATGGTGTCCAGTAGCCTAAGAAGCCCAACCTAGCCGCAGTTAGTAGGTTTGCTTGTCTCCCCTCAGTCCCTCGTAGCAGAGTCTGTTGCCAGCAGAAGCTCTCTGAAAATAAAAAACCTAACTAAAATACTTTCTTATTAGCAAGCTCAGGAGAGCCCACTAAAAGCACCCAGCTCTGGCCGGGCACAGATTCTAACTGAGGTCTGGAGGAGGGGCATAGAGGGAGGAGCCAGTGCACAGCAGTAGTACTAAATCTTTCTTAAGAGTGCCCAGTCTCCTGCGGAGCCCGTCTATTACCCACGGTCCTTACGGAGTCCCCAGCATCCACTAGGACGTTAGAGAAAATCTGTTTGATCAGAGTAAATGTGCTAATAAATTATACAAGTGTATCCAATTTTTTTTTTATGTTTTTGTCATTTAAATTGGTTAAATCACTGATCTAACCAAACAGTTTTTGTCCATTTTCCAGTGTTTGGGAGCAAATGCTCAATTGTCGTTTGCTCCCATAAATCACCAGATTCCAACCAGCCAGATTGAACAGATTGTCTGGCAGCTAATTATATAGTGCACAGGTTCTCAAACTCTGTCCTCAGGACCCAACACAGTGCATGTTTTGCAGGTCTCCTCACAGAATCGCAAGTGAAATCATTAGCTCCACCTGCGGACCTTTTAAAATGGGTCAGTGAGTAATTAATACACCTGTGCACTTGCTGGGTTACCTGCAAAATATGCACTGTGTGGGGTCCTGAGGCCTGAGTTTGAGAACCCCTGATATAGGGTGTACCTAGCTTTACTGTGTCAGAAGGAAACTGTCCATACTGTTTTACAGGGGTGTGGATCATAGCATAGACCACAGGTTCTCAAACTCGGTCCTCAGGACCCCACACAGTGCATGTTTTGCAGGTTTCCTCACAGAATTGCAAGTGAAATCATTTGCTCCACCTGTGGACCTTTTAAAATGTGTCAGTGAGTAATTAATACACCTGTGCACTTGCTGGGTTACCTGCAAAACATGCACTGTGTGGGGTCCTGAGGACCGAGTTTGAGAACCTCTGGCATAGACAGTTACTAGGTCTACAGTGACTAGGTCGACACAAACAAGAGCAACATGAAAAAAGTTCGACAGTTTTTTAAAAGTTTTTTTGGTGTTGTTTACTTCGTAAAGTGACCGGGAACCTCAATTAGTGCACCGTGTCCCCTCCCATGGCTCGCGAAGGTGCCTCGCTCCGCTTCCGCTGCTCTCGGCACAGGTTACCGTTCCCAATTGTAGTCCACGTGGAACGTAAAGTATGAAAAATCGCAATTTTTTTTTTAAATGGTGAAAAACTCATGTCGACTTTTTCCATGTCGGCCTTGTTCAAGACGACATGTAGGCCATGTCGACCTAATGCATGTCGACCAATAGTAGTCGACCTAAGTACTTTCCACCTAAGGACCAGATACCGTTTTACAGATAGCTCCAATTGCATAGCTCACAAAATTTCAAAAGGATGAAGCTAGGTACACACTATACAATTATTGGGCCGATTTGCCAATAATTGGGACATCGGCCTGATTTGCTTTATAGTGTGTACGAACGATCGTGTCGGCGATAATTCGGGAAAATCTTGCACACACACCAACGATCGATTTTCCGATCAATCATCCCAGACCAAAAATATCTGACACAATCTCCAGATAATTGAGTAGTGTGTGTGCGTTCTCAATAATCTGCCCAAATTTCCTATGTTTTCCTCTCACTACTACATCATCCTCCTTGTGGGCGAACATATGCAAATGCAGGGTGATGTGGCACAAAATTGGTAACTGAAAAAAATAAGATTTTAAACCTACCGGTAAATCTATTTCTCCTAGTCCGTAGAGGATGCTGGGGACTCCGTAAGGACCATGGGGTATAGACGGGCTCAGCAGGAGATAGGGCACCTAAAAAGAACTTTGACTATGGGTGTGCACTGGCTCCTCCCTCTATGCCCCTCCTCCAGACCTCAGTTAGAGAACTGTGCCCAGAGGAGATGGACAATACAAGGCAGGATTTAGCAATCCAAGGGCAAGATTCATACCAGCCCACACCAATCATACCATGTAACTTGGAACATACATAACCAGTTAACAGTATGAACAAACGACAGTAACGGTCCAAGACCGATGTCAACTGTAACATAACCCTTATGTAAGCAACAACTATATACAAGTCTTGCAGAGTTTCCGCACTGGGACGGGCGCCCAGCATCCTCTACGGACTAGGAGAAATAGATTTACCGGTAGGTTTAAAATCTTATTTTCTCTTACGTCCTAGAGGATGCTGGGGACTCCGTAAGGACCATGGGGTTTATACCAAAGCATCCAATCGGGCGGGAGAGTGCGTATGACTCTGCAGCACCGACTGAGCAAACGCTAGGTCCTCATCAGCCAGGGTATCAAACTTGTAGAATTTAGCAAAAGTGTTTGACCCCGACCAAGTCGCCGCTCGGAAAAGTTGTAATGCCGAGACGCCTCGGGCAGCCGCCCAAGAAGAGCCCATCTTCCTAGTGGAATGGGCCTTAACCGAATTTGGAACCGGCAATCCAGCCGTAGAGTGAGCCTGCTGAATCGTAGTACAGATCCAGCGAGCAATAGTCTGCTTCGAAGCAGGAGCGCCAATCTTATTGGCCACATACAGGACAAACAGAGCCTCTGTTTTCCTAATTCTAGCCGTCCTGGCTACATAAATTTTTAAGGCCCTGACTACGTCCAGGGATCTGGAATCCTCCAGGTCACTTGTAGCCACAGGCACCACAATAGGTAGATTCATATGGAACGAAGAAACCACTTCAGGCAAAAATTGCGGACGTGTCCTCAATTCAGCTCGATCCACATGAAAAATCAAGTAGGGGCTCTTGTGTGACAAAGCCGCCAATTCTGACACTCGCCTTGCTGATGCTAAGGCCAACAACATGACCACCTTCCAGGTAAGAAATTTCAACTCAACCTTGTTAAGCGGTTCAAACCAGTGTGATTTTAGGAACTGCAACACCACGTTCACGTCCCATGGTGCCACTGGAGGCACAAAAGGGGGCTGGATGTGCAGCACTCCCTTTACAAACGTCTGGACTTCTGGAAGAGAAGCCAATTCCTTCTGAAAGAAAATCGAGAGGGCTGAAATCTGTACCTTAACAGAGCTTAATTTCAGGCCCATATCCTCTCCTGTCTGTAGGAAGTGGAGAAGACGACCCAGATGAAAATCTTCCGTAGGTGCATTCTTGGTCTCACACCAAGACACATACTTTCGCCAGATACGGTGATAATGTTTTACCGTCACCTCCTTCCTAGCCTTTATTAAAGTAGGGATGACCTCTTCCGGAATCCCCTTTTTCGCTAGGATTCGGCGTTCAACCGCCATGCCGTCAAACGTAACCGCGGTAAGTCTTGAAATACACAGGGCCCCTGCTGCAACAGGTCTTCCCTCAGAGGAAGAGGCCAGGGATCTCCTGTGAGCATCTCTTGTAGATCCGAGTACCAGGCCCTTCGAGGCCAGTCTGGGACAACGAGTATTGTCTGTACTCTTCTTCGTCTTATGATCCTCAACACTTTTGTGATGAGAGGAAGAGGAGGAAACACGTACACCGATTTGAACACCCACGGTGTTACCAGAGCGTCTACTGCTCCTTGCTAAGAAATTGGTAAATCTGCACAGAATACTGTATTGATAATGTCTATTTTAATTTAGTAATTTGTTAGACCAACATTATGCTTACTGCAAACAAATAAATTCAGCAATGGGTTGGTGGTGCTCCCGGAAAATAGTTCAGTAAACTATATGAAAAAGGGTGGTCTTAAGAAAAAGAAAAAGACAAAAAGCAGCTATATGCCTTTTCCAGGGCACGCTTAGAAAAAAAAAATTTTTGGTAAAGGTAATGACTTATGAAAATGTGAGTGAATTAATACTTAACTTTTATTAGGCTATACTTAAGTATATCCTAATAAAAGTTAAGTATTAATTCACTCACATTTTCATAAGTCATTACCTTTACCAAAATTTTTTTTTTCTAAGCGTGCCCTGGAAAAGGCATATAGCTGCTTTTTGTCTTTTTCTTTTTCTTAAGACCACCCTTTTTCATATCGTCTACTGCTACTGCCTGAGGGTCCCGAGACCTGGCGCAATACCTCCAAAGTTTTTTGTTGAGGCGTGACGCCATCATGTCTATTTGAGGAGTTCCCCAAAGACGTGTTACGTCTGCAAAGACTTCTTGATGAAGCCCCCACTCTCCTGGATGGAGATCGTGTCTGCTGAGGAAGTCTGCTTCCCAGTTGTCCACTCCCGGAATGAAGACAGCCGACAGAGCGCTTACATGATTTTCCGCCCAGCGAAGGATCCTTGTGGCTTCCGCCATCGCGACTCTGCTTCTTGTCCCGCCTTGGCGGTTCACATGAGCCACTGCTGTGACATTGTCTGATTGAATCAGAACCGGTAGGTTTCTAAGAAAACTCTCCGCTTGTCGAAGGCCGTTGTAAATGGCCCTGAGTTCCAACACATTGATGTGTAGACAGGACTCCTGGTCTGACCAAAGACCCTGAAAATTTTTTCCCTGTGTGACCGCTCCCCATCCTCGGAGGCTCGCGTCCGTGGTAACCAGGATCCAATCCTGAATTCCGAACCTGCGACCCTCCAGGAGGTGAGCACTTTGCAACCACCACAGGAGGGACACTCTGGTCCCTGGGGACAGAGTTATTTTCCGATGTCAGTGCAGATGGGACCCGGACCACTTGTCCAGAAGGTCCCATTGAAAAGTCCTTGCATGGAACCTTCCGAAGGGAATGGCCTCGTAGGCCGCCACCATTTTCCCCAGAACTCGAGTGCATTGGTGAACTGACACCCTTTTCGGTTTTAGCAGGTCTCTGACCATGTTCTGGATGTCTTGGTCTTTCTCTATTGGGAGGAAGACCTTCATTTGTTCCGTATCCAGTATCATACCTAGGAACGGTAGTCGAGTTGTCGGAATCAACTGTGACTTCGGTAGATTTAGAATCCAACCGTGTTGCTGGAGTACTCTCAGAGAGAGCGCCACACTGCTCAGCAATTTCTCCCTTGATCTCGCTTTTATCAGGAGATCGTCCAAGTATGGGATAATTGTGACTCCATGCTTGCGCAGGACCACCATCATTTCCGCCATTATCTTGGTGAAAATCCTCGGGGCCGTGGAGAGTCCAAACGGCAACGTCTAAAATTGGTAATGACAATCCTGTACAGCGAATCTCAGGTATTCCTGATGGGGGGCATATATGGGGACATGAAGGTACGCATCCTTTATGTACAGAGACACCATAAACTCCCCCTCCTCCATGTTGGCTATTATCGCTCTGAGAGATTCCCTTTTGAATTTGAATCTTTTTATGTACAGGTTTAGGGATTTCAGATTCAAAATAGGTCTGACCGAACCGTCCGGTTTCGGGACCACAAATAGGGTTGAGTAGTAACCTATTCCTTGCTGGTGCAGGGGAACCTTGATTATCACTTGCTGTATACACAGCGTTTGAATTGCAGCTAACACTACATCCCTTTCCGATGTGGAAGCTGGTAGGGCCGATTTGAAAAATCGGCGCCGGGGCACCTCCTCGAATTCCAATTTGTAACCCTGGGAAACTATTTCCAACACCCAGGGATTCAGGTCCGAACTGACCCAGGCCTGACTGAAAAGTCGAAGACGTGCCCCCACCGGTGTGGACTCCCTCAGGGGAGCCCCAGCGTCATGCTGTGGGTTTTGGAGCAGCCGGGGAGGACTTTTGTTCCTGGGCACCTGCCGAAGCAGGTGCTCTCTTGCCTCTGCCCTTACCTCTGGCGAGGAAAGAGGATCCCCGACCTCTTTTGGACTTGTGCGACCGAAAGGACTGCATCTGATAGGGTGTTACTTTCTTTTGCTGTTGGGGAATATATGGTAAAAAAATTGATTTACCTGCTGTAGCTGTGGAAACCAGGTCCGTCAGCCCATCCCCAAACAATACATCCCCCTTATAGGGTAGTACTTCCATATGTTTCTTGGAATCCGCATCACCCGTCCATTGGCGAGTCCATTAGGATCTTCTCGCTGAGACAGACATGGCATTGGCCCTAGAAGCTAGCAATCCAATGTCCCTTTGAGCAGCCCTCATAAATAAGACTGCGTCTTTAATATGGGCTAGAGTTAGGAATATAGTATCCTTATCCATATTATCAAATTGATCTGTCAGCTCATCTGTCCAAGCTGCAATTGCGCTACACACCCATGCCGACGCAATTGTCGGTCTTAGCACAGCACCCGTATGAGAATAAATACACTTTAAGGTAGTTTCTTGCCTGCGATCTGCAGGGTCCTTAAGGGCCGCTGTGTCAGGAGACGGTAGCGCCACTTTCTTGGACAAGCGCGTCAGGGCCTTGTCCACAGTGGGGGGTGATTCCCAAATCTCCCTGTCCTGCTTAGGGAAAGGGTATGCCATATAAATTCTTTTGGGGATCTGCGGTCTCTTATCCGGAGTCTCCCAAGCTTTTCCAAAGAATTCATTTAATTCATGAGATGTGGGAAAGTTAATAATCTGTTTCTTTTCCTTAAACATGTGTACCCTTGTGTCGGGGACCGAGGGTTCATCCACAATATGCAACACATCCCTTATTGCCACAATCATACACTGAATGGTTTTAGTCACCCTAGGGTGCAATTTTACTTCGTCATAGTCGACACTGGAATCAGAATCCGTGTCGGTAGTAGTGTCTTGTGTTAAGGGATGCTTTTGAGACCCCGACGGGCCCTGTGAGTCGGTCCAATCTGAGGATTGACCCCCTGATGTCCCCCCTAAATCAGCCTTATCAAGCCTTTTATGTAAAGATGCCACACTTGCATTTAACATATGCCACATGTCCATCCAATCTGGAGTCTGCACAACCGACGGGGACACACCACTCATTTGCTCCACCTCCTCCTTGGAGAAGCCTTCCGCCTCAGACATGTCGACACACACGTACCGACACCCCACACACACAGGGATTAACCTATAAGGGGACAAAACCCCAACCAGGTCCTAAGGAGAGACAGAGAAAGAGTATGCCAGCACACACCAGCGCTTAAAAACACTGGAAAAAATATGTCCAGATAGCGCTTTTTTATATATAATGCCAACTCCCACTCACTGCGTCGCTAATGTGCCCCCCTCCTCTTTTTTCCAGCCTGTGAGTTCAGCAGGGGAGAGACCAGGGAGCCAGCGTTTTCCTCATGCAGCTTCTGTGGAGAAAATGGCGCTGGTTAGTGCTGAGGATCAAGCTCCGCCCACCCGACGGCGGGCTTCGGTCCCAGTGATTTTTCAATAAAATGGCGGGGGCTCATAGATTTACTGCCTCCGCAGTCTAATCCAACTGTATTTGTGCCAAAATGTGAGGTTCAGTGCTGCTCTGTGTGTGTGTGACTGGGAGCAATGGCGCGCCCTTACCTCATGAAGATCTGATGTCTTCTGCCGCCTAAGATGTCTCCTGCCTTCTCTACCCGGCTTCTATCTTCGACATCTGTGAGGAGGACGGCGGCGCGGCTCCGGGACGAACCCCAGGTGAGACCTGTGTTCCGACTCCCTCTGGAGCTAATGGTGTCCAGTAGCCTTAGAAGCAGTGCCCAACTTGACAAGCCAGCTGTGCTTCTCTCTCCTCAGTCCCACGATGCAGGGAGCCTGTTGCCAACAGGACTCCCTGAAAATAAAAAACCTAACAAAATTTTTTTTCCACAGAAAACTTTGGAGAGCTCTCTGCAGTGCACCCATTCTCCTCTGGGCACAAGATCTAACTGAGGTCTGGAGGAGGGGCATAGAGGGAGGAGCCAGTGCACACCCATAGTTAAAGTTCTTTTTAGGTGCCCTATCTCCTGCGGAGCCCGTCTATACCCCATGGTCCTTACGGAGTCCCCAGCATCCTCTAGGACGTAAGAGAAAAAATTCTTTAAGTGTGTAGCTCAGATATTTTTGTCTACAATTTCCTGAAAAATCATCCAATTGTCAGGCAGACCAAAAAAAATCTGCCAGTGTGTACCTAACTTAAGGAAACGATGTGAAGTTTAGTAATGGACGGTGGAAAGTATTCAAATATGTTTGCACACATATGTGAAGCCATTCTTGGAGAATAAAAGTCAGATGTAGTATACCACAACTGCACCCTATGCAGCAAATACACACAAAACTAATGCAATTTCACAGGCAATGTACAGTAGGTTTAGATTTTTTTTTTTTTTAATAGATCAGACTATAGAGAATTTGATACTGAGTTGGGAGTAAAGCAAATAAGAGCAAGATTTTGTGCACCCGAACAAATCATGCTTCAAAGGGTGCAAATACATTTATTTGTTTGCATGCTCCTTTAAAATGTAAGCTCTGACAAGCAGGGCCCTCTTCCCTCGTGTCTTTCATTCTCTTACTTATCCCATCTTTTACTGCATACTCCCTTCGATAGCAGCAAATCCCTCGGTTTCTGCCGCCCTGATACTTATTTCAGTGTCACCTGCTGGTGCAGCTATCTTTATATACCCTGTACTTGTCCTATATTGTCTTGAACTGTAAGTCACTGTTTTCTTGTTTTGCTTGTTTATGTGCTCTGTAATTGGGCGCTGCGGATCCCATGTGGCGCTACATATAGGATAATAATAATACTAAATACTGGCTGCTTTTGCTTGAAGCCCAAAAATGCTTAACAGCTTTATTTTTACACTGCAATGTAGAGCTCAGCTACGACAAACCCCACCCAACTCTATATCTCTCTGTATGTTTAGAACCTGCCCCACCTGCAGTGCAGCATGGTTTTCCCAAAGATACATATACTTTATTTATTTCTTTTTCTCCCACCTAGAATAATGGTGCCCATACACTTGTGCGATGCCTCGCGACGCGACATTGCACCGGCAATTCAGGTTCGTTGAAATCGCACCTGAACTGCCAAAGTGATTACTATGCGATCATGCGATAGATCACATGGTAATCACGTGATGGGCACGTCAGCGCCGAGTGCGAGCGGCCCAGGTGCCCATCGCACATCGCAGTGTGATATATTGAATGTGTTAAAAAAAAACATGCGATCGCACTGCGATGCAAGAAATATTATGTGCAGCACATACTATCATGAGACGCGACATTCGGGCGGCGTGCCCACGCATCGCGTCTCATGGTACCTTAAATGTGCATACAATCCTTCGAATTCTCTCACAGATCCGGTCGAAATCGAAGGATAGTACCTAATATCTCACAAGTGTATGGGCACCATAAGGCCCAAAGTGCATACAACTTATAGAGAAAGGTTTCAGAGCATAGTTATTTACAGTACAGTTTGTATCTCCCATCTGGGATATTAGGGAAAGGAGGACAAAGGGACATGTGTAGGTGGTATATTGATGGGATATAGCACAGGTTGTCAAGCTCGGTACTCAGGACCACAAGCAGTTGGTTTTCCAGGTCTCCTTACAGAATCACAAGTGCAATAATAAGCTTCACGTGAGATACAGTATATGTTCTCAAACAGCAAGGCGAGGGGTTATGATAACATAACATGCGCTGACTCATGTCATCAGGGCCCAACTTCAGAAGAGGGATCTGATGGAAATATTCTCCGAAATTCAGGAGTCTCATGGACATTCTGGAATATTAAGCAACTACGGTTTACAGTAATTTGTATAAAGATGAGAAGTGATCCATGTCAGTTGCAGCATGAACAGCTAGGTATACTCCTGAAAAGAAGGAATGTGTGGAAAATAGGATTTTGGTTACCTACCGGTAAATCCTTTTCTCGTAGTCCGTAGAGGATGCTGGGGTCCACATTAGTACCATGGGGTATAGACGGGTCCACCAGGAGCCTTTGGCACTTTAAGAGTTTGAGAGTGTGGGCTGGCTCCTCCCTCTATGCCCCTCCTACCAGACTCAGTCTAGAAACTGTGCCCGAGGAGACAGACATCTTCGAGAGAAGGATTTAACACAGATAGTGGCGAGATTCATACCAGCTCACACATACAAGGCACATCAAACTAACTTAGCTTGAAAACTCAGCAACCGCTGAAACAGTACTTACCAAGTAACAATGCAGTACTTAATTAAAAACAAAGTTGTACTGAACCAGATAACAATTGCAGTAAAACGAAGTGCTGGGCGGGCGCCCAGCATCCTCTACGAACTATGAGAAAAGGATTTACCGGTAGGTAACCAAAATCCTATTTTCTCTTACGTCCTAGAGGATGCTGGGATCCACATTAGTACCATGGGGATGTACCAAAGCTCCCAGAACGGGAGGGAGAGCGCAGAGGCTCCTGCAGAACTGACTGAACTTCAGATCATCAGAGGCCAAAGTATCGAACTTGTAGAACTTTGCAAATGTGTTCGACCCAGACCAAGTTTCAGCTCGGCAAAGTTGTAACGCTGAGACACCCCGGGCAGCCGCCCAGGAAGACCCCACCTTACGAGTAGAGTGGGCCTTGACAGTCGTAGGACACGGCAATCCTGCCGTAAAATACGCATGCTGGATAGTGAACCTGATCCAGTAAGAGATTGTCTGCTTAGAAGCAGGACACCCAATTTTCTTGGGATCATACAGGACAAACAGAGAGTCCGATTTTCTGTGACGAGCAGTCCTCTTCACATACTGTAGATTTTCAAAGCCCTTACAACATCCAAGGACTTTGATGAAATTGAGGAGTCAGTAGACACTGGCACCACAATAGGTCGGTTGGTTGATATGAAATGCCGACACAACCTTCGGAAGAAACTGTTGACGTGTCCGGAGCTCAGCTCTATCTTCGTGGAAGATTAAGTATGGGCTTTTACAGGACAAAGCCCCCAACTTCGACACACGTCTAGCAGAAGCCAAGGCCAACAAAGTGACAGCCTTCCATGTAAAAAATCTGACCTCAACCTCCTGTAGAGGTTCAAACCAGTCCGATTGGAGGAACTGCAACACCACGTTAAGGTCCCAAGGTGCCGTAGGCGATACAAAGGGAGGTTGGATGTGCAGAACTCCCTTCAAAAAGGTCTGAACCTCAGGGAGGGCAGCCAATTGTTTCTGGAAGAAAATAGATAGGGCCGAAATCTGGACCTTCACAGATCCCAACCTCAGAACCATATCCACACTGGCTTGTAGGAAGAGGAGAAACCGTCCCAGATGAAACTCCACCGCAGGAAATTTCTTGGACTCACACCAAGATACATATTTTTTCCAAATGCAATGGTAATGTTTAGACATTACTCCTTTCCTAGCCTGTATCAGGGTAGGAATAACCTTGTTCGGAATGCCCTTTCGAGCTAGTATCAGGCGTTCAACCTCCATGCCGTCAAACGTAGCCGCGGTAAGTCTTGATAGGCGAACAGCCCCTGCTGCAGCAGGTCCTCCCGAAGAGGAAGAGGCCTCAGCTCTTCTTGCATTAGATCCAGAAGGTCCGCGTACCAAGCCCTTCTTGGCCAGTCTGGAGCAATGAGGATCGCTTGAACCCTTGTTTTCCTTATGAGCTTTAGAACTCTTGGGATGAGTGGAAGTGGAGGAAACACGGACACTGACTGGAACACCCACGAGTCACTAGGGCGTCCACTGCCACTGCTTGCGGGTCCCTCGACCTGGAACATTACCGCCAAAGCTTCTTGTTGAGACGAGAGGCCATCATGTCGATCTGTGGTACGCCCCAAAGATCAGTTACCTCCTTGAACACCACCGGATGGAGACCCCACTCCGCTGGATGGAGATTGTGTGCTGAGGAAGTCCGCTTCCCAGTTGTCCACTCCCGGAACGAAGATTGCTGACAGCGCCAACACGTGTTTTTCTGCCTAGAGGTTGATTCTTGTTACCTCTGACATTGCAGCTCTGCTCTTCGTTCCGCCCTATCGGTTTATGTAAGCCACTGTTGTCACATTGTCCGACTGCACTTGAATGACCCGATTTCTCAGAAGATGGGCCGCTTGGAGAAGACCATTGTAGACGGCTTAGTTCCAGAATGTTTATCGGCAGGCCGGCTAGCCAGACTTGACCACCTTCCTTGGAAGATTTCCCCTTGAGTGACTGCGCCCCAGCCCCGGAAACTTGCATCCGTGGTTAGAAAGATCCAGTCCTGAATCCCAAACCTGCGGCCCTCCCAAAGGTGAGGTAATTGCAGCCACCAGAGGAGTGAAATCCTGGCCCCTGGCAACAGACGTATTCTCTGGTGCATGTGTAGATGGGATCCCGACCACCTGTCCAGGAGATCCAGTTGGAAGTACCGAGCGTGAAACCTCCCGTACTGCAGAGCCAAGTAAGAGGCCACCATCTTTCTCAGAAGGCGAATGCACTGATGAACCAACACCCAGGTTGGCTTCAGGACATCTCAGACCATCGTTTGAAGCACCAACGCTTTTTCCTCTGGAAGAAACACCCTCTGCACTTCCGTGTCGAGGATCATTCCCAGAAAGGACAACCTCCTGGTTGGTTCCAAATGTGATTTTGGAAGATTCAAGATCCAACCATGTTCCCTGAGAAGCTAGGGCGTAAGAGCTATGGACCGTAACAGCTTCTACTTGGACGATGCCTTTATCAATAGATCGTACAGATACAGAATTATGTCCACCCCCTACCTGCGGAGGAGAATCATCATTTCCGCCATCACCTTGGTGAATACCCTTGGTGCTGTGGAGAGGCCGAATGGTAGGGCCTGGAACTGAAAATGACAGTCCAATAGTGCGAATCGAAGATAAGCTTGACGTGGCAGCCAAATCGGAATGTGGAGGTACGCATCCTTGATAGCCAGGGATACCAGGAATTCCCCCTCCTCCAGAACTGATATCACTGCCCTTAGAGACTTCATTTTGAACTTGAACTCCCTCAGAAAGGGGTTTAGTGATTTTAAGTTCAGAATGAGCCTGACCGAACCATCCGGTTTCGGTACCACGAAAAGGTGCGAATAGTAAGCTTTGTTTTGCATATGAGGTGGTACTGGCACAATGACCTGTGCCTCCACCAACTTCTGGATGGCTTCTTGCAGGACAGTCCTATCTGCCAGCAGAGCTGGCAAGCCTGATTTGAAAAATCGGTGAGGAGGGAGATTTTGAAATTCCAGCGTGTACCCCTGGGACACAATATCTTGCACCCAGGGGTCCAGCCCGGATGACACCCAGACGTGACTGAAATGCCCGAGTCTCGCTCCCACTGGCCCCACTTCCGGGGCGTGCAGTCCAACCTGAAGCAGGTTTCTGTTCCTGGGAACCTGCAGCCGCAGGTTTCTTGGACTTGGGCCGACCTCCCCGAAAGAAGGTGTTGGACGGCTTGGCCTTTCTGGGCTTGGTAGGCCGAAAGGGCTATGATGTAGCTGAAGAAAAGGGTTTCTTCGAAACAGGTGTAGCTGAGGGAAGAAAAGGTGACTTACCAGCCGTAGCCGTGGAGATACACGCATCTAACGCTTCCCCAAAGAGAGCCTGACCTGTGTAGGGTAGGGTCTTCACACTTCTCCTGGATTCCGCGTCGGCAGACCACTGGCGCAACCACAGTCCTCGACGAGCTGATACAGACATGGAAGAAATTCCCGCAGCCATGGAACCCAGGTCTTTTATGGATTCTACCAGAAATCCTGCTGAATCCTGAATGATACGTAAAAACAATTCATCATCACATTTCTCCATAGTATCCAAGTCTTCAAGTAACGTGCCTGACCACTTTACTATAGCTTTGGCAATCCAAGCACTGGCAATAGTGGGACATACTATTGCCCCAGAAGCCGTGTACATGGATTTGAGCGTATTATCAATTTTACGATCAGCCGGCTCTTTCAAGGCGGTAGATCCTGGAACAGGTAAAACCACATCTTTTGAGAGTCTGGATACTGATGCGTCAACAATAGGCAGGTTTTCCCATTTTTTCCTATCCTCTACCGGGAAAGGAAATGCCACCAGAACCCTCTTAGGTATCTGGATTTTTTTTTTACGGGTTTTCCCAAGCCTTTTCAAAAAAATAAGAATTTAATTACCGATAATTCTATTTCTCGTAGTCCGTAGTGGATGCTGGGAACTCCGTAAGGACCATGGGGAATAGCGGCTCCGCAGGAGACTGGGCACAAAAGTAAAGCTTTAGGACTACCTGGTGTGCACTGGCCCCTCCCCCTATGACCCTCCTCCAAGCCTCAGTTAGGATACTGTGCCCGGACGAGCGTACACAATAAGGAAGGATTTTGAATCCCGGGTAAGACTCATACCAGCCACACCAATCACACCGTATAACTTGTGATCTGAACCCAGTTAACAGCATGATAACAGAGGAGCCTCTGGAAAGATGGCTCACAACAACAATAACCCGATTTAGTTAACAATAACTATGTACAAGTATTGCAGACAATCCGCACTTGGGATGGGCGCCCAGCATCCACTACGGACTACGAGAAATAGAATTATCGGTAAGTAAATTCTTATTTTCTCTGACGTCCTAGTGGATGCTGGGAACTCCGTAAGGACCATGGGGATTATACCAAAGCTCCCAAACGGGCGGGAGAGTGCGGATGACTCTGCAGCACCGAATGAGAGAACTCCAGGTCCTCCTCAGCCAGGGTATCAAATTTGTAGAATTTAGCAAACGTGTTTGCCCCTGACCAAGTAGCTGCTCGGCAAAGTTGTAAAGCCGAGACCCCTCGGGCAGCCGCCCAAGATGAGCCCACCTTCCTTGTGGAATGGGCTTTTACAGATTTTGGCTGTGGCAGGCTTGCCACAGAATGTGCAAGCTGAATTGTACTACAAATCCAACGAGCAATAGTCTGCTTAGAAGCAGGAGCACCCAGCTTGTTGGGTGCATACAGGATAAACAGGGAGTCAGATTTTCTGACTCCAGCCGTCCTGGAAACATATATTTTCAGGGCCCTGACAACGTCCAAGTCCCTAGTAGCCGCAGGTACCACAATAGGCTGGTTCAGGTGAAACGCTGAAACCACCTTAGGAAGAAATTGTGGACGAGTCCTCAATTCTGCCCTGTCCGTATGAAAAATCAGGTAAGGGCTTTTATAAGATAAAGCCGCCAATTCTGACACGCGCCTGGCCGAAGCCAGGGCCAACAGCATGACCACTTTCCATGTGAGATATTTCAAATCCACAGATTTAAGCGGTTCAAACCAATGTGATTTTAGGAACCCCAAAACTACATTGAGATCCCAAGGTGCCACTGGAGGCACAAAAGGAGGCTGTATATGCAGCACCCCCTTGACAACGTCTGAACTTCAGGAACTGAAGCCAGTTCTTTCTGGAAGAAAATTGACAGGGCCGAAATCTGAACCTTAATGGATCCTAATTTTTAGGCCCATAGACACTCCTGTTTGCAGGAAATGCAGGAATCGACCCAGTTGAAATTCCTCCGTTGGGGCCTTCCTGGCCTCGCACCACGCAACATATTTACGCCAAATACGGTGATAATGCTGCACGGTTACATCCTTCCTGGCTTTGATCAGGGTAGGAATGACTTCTTCCTGAATGCCTTTTTCCTTCAGGATCCGGCGTTCAACCGCCATGCCGTCAAACGCAGCCGCGGTAAGTCTTGGAACAGACAGGGTCCTTGCTGGAGCAGGTCCCTTCTTAGAGGTAGAGGCCACGGGTCCTCTGTGAGCATCTCTTGAAGTTCCGGGTACCAAGTCCTTCTTGGCCAATCCGGAGCCACGAGTATAGTTCTTACTCCTCTCCGTCTTATAATTCTCAGTACCTTGGGTATGAGAGGCAGAGGAGGGAAACACATACACTGACTGGTACACCCATGGTGTTACCAGAGCGTCCACAGCTATTGCCTGAGGGTCCCTTGACCTGGCGCAATACCTGTCCAATTTTTTGTTGAGGCGGGATGCCATCATGTCCACCTTTGGTTATTTCCAACGGTTTACAATCATGTGGAAGACTTCTGGGTGAAGTCCCCACTCTCCCGGGTGGAGGTCGTGCCTGCTGAGGAAGTCTGCTTCCCAGTTGTCCACTCCCGGAATGAACACTGCTGACAGTGCTATCACATGATTTTCCGCCCAGCGAAGAATCCTTGCAGCTTCTGCCATTGCCCTCCTGCTTCTTGTGCCGCCCTGTCTGTTCACGTGGGCGACTGCCGTGATGTTGTCCGACTGGATCAGCACCGGCTGACCTTGAAGCAGAGGTCTTGCTTGGCTTAGGGCATTGTAAATGGCCCTCAGCTCCAGGATATTTATGTGAAGTGATGTCTCCAGGCTTGACCACAAGCCCTGGAAATTTCTTCCCTGTGTGACTGCTCCCCAGCCTCGCAGGCTGGCATCCGTGGTCACCAGGACCCAGTCCTGAATGCCGAATCTGCGGCCCTCTAGAAGATGAGCACTCTGCAACCACCACAGGAGAGACACCCTTGTCTTTGGTGACAGGGTTATCCGCTGATGCATCTGAAGATGCGATCCGGACCATTTGTCCAGCAGGTCCCACTGGAAAGTTCTTGCGTGGAATCTGCCGAAAGGGATTGCTTCGTAGGAAGCCACCATTTTTCCCAGGACCCTTGTGCATTGATGCACTGACACTTGGCCTGGTTTTTAGGAGGTTTCTGACTAGTTCGGATAACTCCCTGGCTTTCTCCTCCGGGAGAAATACCTTTTTCTGGACTGTGTCCAGGATCATCCCTAGGAATAGAAGACGTGTCGTCGGGATCAGCTGCGATTTTGGAATATAGAGAATCCAACCGTGCTGCCGCAACACTACTTGAGATAGTGCTACCCCGACTACCAATTGTTCCCTGGATCTTGCCCTTATCAGGAGATCGTCCAAGTACGGGATAACTAAAACTCCCTTCCTTCGAAGGAGTATCATCATTTCGGCCATTACCTTGGTAAAGACCGGGGGTGCCGTGGACAAACCAAACGGCAGTGTCTGAAACTGATAGTGACAGTTCTGTACCACAAACCTGAGGTATCCTTGGTGAGAAGGGTAAATTGGGACATGGAGGTAAGCCTCCTTGATGTCCAAAGACACCATATAATCCCCTTCTTCCAAGTTCGCAATCACCGCTCTGAGTGACTCCATCTTGAATTTGAACCTGTGTATGTATTCAAGGATTTCAGATTTAAAATAGGTCTCACCGAGCCGTCCGGCTTCGGTACCACAAACAGCGTGGAATAATACCCCTGTCCCTGTTGCAGGAGGGGTATCTTGATTATCACCTGCTGGGAATACAGCTTGTGAATGGCTTCCAATACCGCCTCCCTGTCGGAGGGAGACGTCGGTAAAGCAGACTTTAGGGGAGTGCCTGAGTCCGCTTGTAAAGCCCCAGCGTCATGCTGAGGACTTGGCAGAAAACGGGAGAGGGCTTCTGTTCCTGGGAACTGGCTGTTTGCTGCAGCCTTTTTCCTCTCCCTCTGCCACGGGGCAGAAATGAGGAGCCTTTTGCCCGCTTGCCCTTATGGGGCCGAAAGGACTGCGCCTGATAATACGGCGTCTTCTTATGTTGAGAGGCTACCTGGGGTAAAAATGTGGATTTCCCAGCAGTTGCCGTGGTCACCAGGTCTGATAGACCTACCCCAAATAACGCCTCCCCTTTGTAAGGCAATACTTCCATATGCCTTTTGGAATCAGCATCACCTGACCACTGCCTCGTCCATAACCCTCTTCTGGCAGAAATGGACAGCGCACTTAGGCCCTCATTCCGAGTTGATCGCAGAGATTCATCGCATATGTATGAAAACTAAGTGTCTGCGCATGCGCAAAAGCGTACATACGCATGCGCGAGTACATGCGTACGACATTAGTGCAAAAATGCCAAATTTAAACCAACACGTAACTGGCAAACGAAAACGAGGAGTGGCGGAGGCGTGGCGGAGGCGAGACTTCGCAATGCTCCGACATGGGCGTGAAAGTAAGCGTACAGTGTGGGAGTATGCAACTTGCAATGGGCGTGTTTTTCGCAATTATACCTTGTCGCTGTTAAATCTAACATAGGAAACCGTAGCAACCTTCACGCAGCAGCCGAGTAGGTCTGCAGTTACTCTACATTTGCGAAGTACTGTTACCAAGTGTGTATGCAGTAATTAGCTGTTAATTGGAGAGCACATTCATCTGATGGCCAATTACTTGCTAATTACTGCGCAGATGAAAGTTAGCAAACAGCAATTGTCTGAACCAACATTACATGTTTATTCTACTCACATATAAATCACACACACTGCCAAATAAGGTTGTTTTTTGTGTTGAAGTTGGTGTGTAAACATTTTTAAAAATTGTTTTAATGTGTGTAAGAATAACAAATACAAACAAGTGAAATAATTAAACATTTAAATTGAAAGCTGCAACATTTTTGCTAAAGAAACCGACACCCACATAATGCAGCATACACTTTAATTTTGTCAGAAATGTAACATTAATATTTGTTTATAATATTTGACAATGTTTTAAATGATGTCCTGTTGACCAATAGATAAATCTAAAAAGTGTTGTGTCAGTTTACTTAATATGGACATTAAAGTGTGGTGCAAAGCATACCTGTATTTGTTGGATGATGCAATTTTTTGGGAGAAATTGCAGATTGGTCCACAAGTGTCTATATGCTGACCTAATTTTTCTGGAACTAAGATTTACCTAATGCATTACCTTGAATAAACTGCACAATTTTTAATTAAATTTTTTTTATTACTGTAGTAAGATTTCACAACATGAAAACAACATGGCTACACGTGAGTCTCACAGGCAGAGATGGACCAAGCAGCAAGCATATGGCACTGACACAAATGATATAGCAGAACTTAGTACTCTGCAAAATTCAGCTTCTGACTAAATTATAATTTGTAATCAAAAATAAAACATATTACACACCCTGCCACACAAAAATTTTGCCACAACTGAGAAAGAATTAGGATCCACCACACAAACACAACAATACATAGCACACTAGTAAGAGGAAGATGGCTCTGGTGTTTATACAAAAAAACTCACAGGCTACAATACCTCCAAACATAAATAATACATTTCACTAAGAGGGAGTTATCCATTCTGGCCACACAAGCCAACTCCAAAATAACATAGAGGCAACATGAAAAACATGGGTGCTGCCCATCTGGAGAGACATCACTTTCTTTTTTCTCTCCCCGCCTGAGGCTGTTCTTCTTGGCTTGGTCTGCGGAGCGACCTTCGTTGGGCCTGCCCAGTGGGCTGTTCTTCCTGGGCAGGGGCAGGGGAGGGAGCCGATGTGGGTGGCTCTCTGCCACTGTGGGCAAGGGAGACAGCGATGGCCTGGAGCCCTTGCAAGATGTTATTTGCAAGGCTTTGGAATGAGGAGGCAAGTTGTTCTTGGCCCTGCCTGATCTCTGCCAGACCTTGGCAGAGTTGAGCAACACCTTGCTCAACACTGGTTCGGTGCTCAGTGAGCCGGACAGCTATCTGGCTTACCTCCCGGAGGACCCCGTCTTGAAACGCATTTAGGCTCTCACCATACCTAGCGATTTCAAGCAGGATCTCCGGGATAGCAGAGGGTTGGGTGGGGGGGCCAGTAGGAACCTGCAGAGGTGGGATTTGTGGCCCCACACTGGCAGACCCACTAGGTCCCTCCACCTCAGCCTCAGCCACATAACCCTCCTGTGACTCAAACTGATCATCCCCCTGTGCTGTGTTTTGTGGCAAGCAAATAGAAGAATGTGTGGGAAAAGAGTACAATAAAAAATTAGATTTTATTTTATAAATACAGTTTAAATTGCAGACAAATACATGTGTAAACTTACCTGGCAAGTCATGTCCCGTCAGGATCTCAGGCAGGTCCGTGTCCATATTAGACACCCCTTGGCCCTCCTCATAACTGACACAGGCCATCGCCATCTCCTCCAAGTCTGTAAACTCCACAGCGACAGATGGTCCTCCCCCTGTAGCCCTTGAGGCATTCCACTCCGCAGACCTCTTTGCCTTCAGGCGGGATTTGAAGTCGGCCCACCTACATATGTATTGTGAAAGAGGGGCAAAGTAGAGTCTTATTATTTGTGTATGTAAATATCTAGGACACATGTTCTGCTTCTGTTTGCTATACATAACATCACATGTCACTACATTTTTAAGTCAACTTAGCACAGAAAAAGGACTGGCAAGATGCACTTACCGTCGTCTAACTTCCTGCGATGTTCTGACGACAGAGCCAACTTCATTCACAGAATGTGTGATGTCCCTCCAGATGCGATCTTTTGTAGCAGCACCCATGTTTTTGGGGCCTCTATGTACTTTGGACATGGCCTGCGTGACCAAGACACGCAACTCCCTCTTAGTGAATGCTGGCTGTCTTTTCTTACGTCTGGAGGTAGCCTGTGAGGTTTCTTCCTGTTGCTCCTCACCATCTTCCTCCTCACTAGCAGCTTCTGTCTGTTGTGTTTGTGTGGCTAATGCTGATTCCTCCTCAGTTTGGCCAGTATGTGTGTGTGGCAGGGTATCCCCACTCAATTGTTGGGGCTCAGAAGCTGACATTTGCAGAGTACTAGGTCCTGCCTGTTCAGAATCCGCAGAGGCGTATTCCAACATCCGTTTCTGGCACTCTAGGCGTTTTTTCGCCAATGCCATCTGCTGCTGTGCAATGCGGTCCATCTCTGCTGCTAATTCCTCACGAGAAGCCATGTTGGAGATGACGTGTGTACGCCCAGGTGTGTGCCTATTTATACCTACGTGCGGCGCGTTCATTCACACAGGTGTACAGTATGGTAATCTTGCTAATGATTGCACTGCTTATTTAAGGGCCTAGTTTGCACGCTGTGAGTGTTGGTAGTTTGGAGTTTGTCGTATTTTGGATGTTGCAGTTTGGAGTTCGTTGGCCCGTGCGTGAAGGTGCTATTGTTCTTTTCTGAGTGAGTAATTGTCAAGCATACATTTTGACGTTTGTTCGCGTTTAGCATATAGACAGTATTGCATACTTTTTGCGAAATTCCGTTTGTGAGTATTCGTGCATTCGTCTTGTTGTTAAATGCAACTGTTTGTTGTAGCAATTTTTTTTTTGTTTATTAAATATTAAATGTTGTTAATCTATATTTTGAATGTAAATTTATAACACTAAACCTGTGCTTTAGTGTTTCTGTTTTGTGGACTAATGTAAAAATGTTGTTCTTACTGTCATTTTTGGTCTCTTGTAGGTGTCTTATTTTGGGAGATTTATCCCCTTTTGGTTTGTGTTGTTTAGTGTGCCCAAAAAATAAGAATTTACTTACCGATAATTCTATTTCTCGGAGTCCGTAGTGGATGCTGGGGTTCCTGAAAGGACCATGGGGAATAGCGGCTCCGCAGGAGACAGGGCACAAAAGTAAAGCTTTCCGATCAGGTGGTGTGCACTGGCTCCTCCCCCTATGACCCTCCTCCAAGCCAGTTAGGTACTGTGCCCGGACGAGCGTACACAATAAGGGAGGAATTTTGAATCCCGGGTAAGACTCATACCAGCCACACCAATCACACCGTACAACTTGTGATCTAAACCCAGTTAACAGTATGATAACAGCGGAGCCTCTGAAAAGATGGCTCACAACAATAATAACCCGATTTTTGTAACTATGTACAAGTATTGCAGATAATCCGCACTTGGGATGGGCGCCCAGCATCCACTACGGACTCCGAGAAATAGAATTATCGGTAAGTAAATTCTTATTTTCTCTATCGTCCTAGTGGATGCTGGGGTTCCTGAAAGGACCATGGGGATTATACCAAAGCTCCCAAACGGGCGGGAGAGTGCGGATGACTCTGCAGCACCGAATGAGAGAACTCCAGGTCCTCCTTAGCCAGGGTATCAAATTTGTAGGATTTTACAAACGTGTTTGCCCCTGACTAAATAACCGCTCGGCAAAGTTGTAAAGCCGAGACCCCTCGGGCAGCCGCCCAAGATGAGCCCACCTTCCTTGTGGAATGGGCATTTACATATTTTGGCTGTGGCAGGCCTGCCACAGAATGTGCAAGCTGAATTGTATTACACATCCAACTAGCAATAGTCTGCTTAAAAGCAAGAGCACCCAGTTTGTTGGGTGCATACAGGATAACAGCAAGTCAGTTTTCCTGACTCCAGCCGTCCTGGAACCTATATTTTCAGGGCCCTGACAACATCTAGCAACTTGGAGTCCTCCAAGTCCCTAGTAGGTGCAAGGCACCACAATAAGCTGGTTCAGGTGAAACACTGACACCACCTTAGGGAGAGAACTGGGGACGAGTCCGCAGCTCTGCCCTGTCCGAATGGACAAACAAATATGGGCTTTTTTGAGAAAAAAACCACCAATTTGACACTCGCCTGGTCCAGGCCAGGGCCAAGAACATGGTCACTTTTCATGTGAGATGCTTCAAATCCACAGATTTGACTGGTTTTAAACCAATGTGATTTGAAGAATCCCAGAACTACGTTGAGATCCCACAGTGCCACTGGAGGCACAAAAGAGGGTTGTATATGCAATACTCCCTTGACAAAGTTCTGGACTTCAGGAACTGAAGCCAATTCTTTCTGGAAGAAAATTGACAGGGCCGAAATTTGAACCTTAATGGACCCCAATTTGAGGCCCATAGACACTCCTGTTTGCAGGAAATGCAGGAATCGACCGAGTTGAAATTTCTTTGTGGGGCCTTCCTGGCCTCACACCACGCAACATATTTTCGCCACATGTGGTGATAATGTTGTGCGGTCACCTCCTTTCTGGCTTTGACCAGGGTAGGAATGACCTCTTCCGGAATGCCTTTTTCCCTTAGGATCCGGCGTTCCACCGCCATGCCAACAAACGCAGCTGCGGTAAGTCTTGGAACAGACATGGTACTTGCTGAAGCAAGTCCCTTCTTAGCGGCAGAGGCCATAAGACCTCTGTAAACATCTCTTGAAGTTCCGGGTACCAAGTCCTTCTTGGCCAATCCGGAGCCATGAGTATAGTTCTTACTCCTCTACGTCTTATAATTCTCAGCACCTTAGGTATGAGAAGCAGAGGAGGGAACACATACACCGACTGGTACACCCACGGTGTTACCAGAACGTCCACAGCTATTGCCTGAGGGTCTCTTGACCTGGCGCAATACCTGTCCCGTTTTTTGTTCAGACGGGACGCCATCATGTCCACCTTTGGTATTTCCCAACGGTTTACAATCATGTGGAAAAAACTTCCCGATGAAGTTTCCACTCTCCCGGGTGGAGGTCGTGCCTGCTGAGGAAGTCTGCTTCCCAGTTTCCATTCCCGGGATGAAACACTGCTGACAGTGCTATCACATGATTTTCCGCCCAGCGAAAAGTCCTTGCAGTTTTTGCCATTGCCCTCCTGCTTCTTGTGTCGCCCTGTCTGTTTACGTGGGCGACTGCCGTGATGTTTTTCCCACTGGATCAATACCGGCTGACCTTGAAGCAGAGGTCTTGCTAAGCTTAGAGCATTATAAATTTACCCTTAGCTCCAGTATATTTATGTGGAGAAAAGTCTCCAGACTTGATCACACTCCCTGGAAATATTTTCCTTGTGTGACTGCTCCCCAGCCTCTCGGGCTGGGCTCCGTGGTCACCAGCATCCAATCCTGAATGCCGAATCTGCGGCCCTCTAGAAGATGAGCACTCTATAACCACCACAGGAGAGACACCCTTGTCCTTGGATATAGGGTTATCCGCTGATGCATCTGAAGATGCGATCCGGACCATTTGTCCAGCAGATCCCACTGAAAAGTTCTTGCGTGAAATCTGCCGAAAGGAATTGCTTCGTAGGAAGCCACCATTTTCTACCAGGACCCTTGTGCAATGATGCACTGTTTTTAGGAGGTTCCTGACTAGCTCGGATAACTCCCTGGCTTTCTCTTTCGGGAGAAACACCTTTTTCTGGACTGTGTCCAGAATCATCCCTAGGCACAGCAGACGTGTCGTCGGGATCAGCTGCGATTTTGGAATATTTAGAATCCACCCGTGCTGTTGTAGCAGTATCCGAGATAGTGCTACTCCTACCTCCAACTGTTCCCTGGACTATGCCCTTATCAGGAGATCGTCCAAGTAAGGGATAATTAAGACGCCTTTTCTTCGAAGAAGAATCATCATTTCGGCCATTACCTTAGTAAAGACCCGGGGTGCCGTGGACAATCCAAACGGCAGCGTCTGAAACTGATAGTGACAGTTCTGCACCACGAACCTGAGGTACCCTTAGTGAGAAGGGCAAATTTGGGACATAGAGGTAAGCATCCCTGATGTCCCGGGACACTATATAGTCCCCTTCTTCCTGTTCGTTATCACTGCTCTGAGTGACTCCATCTTGATTTGAACCTTTGTAAGTGTTCAAAAATTTTTTAGATTTAGAATAAGTCTCACCTAGCCTTCTGGCTTCAGTACCACAATATAGTGTGGAATAATACCCCTTTTCTTGAAGTAGGAGGGGTAATTTAATTATCACCTGCTGGGAATACAGCTTGTGAATTTTTTCCCATACTGCCTCCTTGTCGGAGGGAGACCTTGGTAAAGCAGACTTCAGGAGCCTGCGAAGGGGAAACGTCTCGACATTCCAATCTGTACCCCTGGGATACTACTTGTAGGATCCAGGGGTCCTGTACGGTCTCAGCGCCATGCTGAGAACTTGTCAGAAGCGGTGGAACGCTTCTGTTCCTGGGAATGGGCTGCCTGCTGCAGTCTTCTTCCCTTTCCTCTATCCCTGGGCAGATATGATCTTATAGGGACGAAAGGACTGAGGCTGAAAAGACGGTGTCTTTTTCTGCAGAGATGTGACTTAGGGTAAAAACGGTGGATTTTCCAGCAGTTGCCGTGGCCACCAGGTCCGATGGACCGACCCCAAATAACTCCTCTTCCTTTATACGGCAATACACCTTTGTGCCGTTTGGAATCTGCATCACCTGACCCCTGTCGTGTCCATAACATCTTCTGGCAGTTATGGACATCGCATTTACTCTTGATGCCAGAGTGCAAATATCCCTCTGTGCATCTCGCATATATAGAAATGCATCCTTTAAATGCTCTATAGTCAATAAAATACTGTCCCTGTCAAGGGTATCAATATTTTTAGTCAGGGAATCCGACCAAGCCACCCCAGCTCTGCACATCCAGGCTGAGGCGATCGCTGGTCGCAGTATAACACCAGTATGTGTGTATATACTTTTTATGATATTTTCCAGCCTCCTGTCAGCTGGTCCTTGAGGACGGCCCTATCTATAGACGGTACCGCCACTTGTTTTGATAAGCGTGTGAGCGCCTTATCCACCCTAAGGGGTGTTTCCCAACGCGCCCTAACTTCTGGCGGGAAAGGGTATACCGCCCATAATTTTCTATCGGGGGGAACCCACGCATCATCACACACTTTATTTAATTTATCTGATTCAGGAAAAACTATGGTAGTTTTTTCACATCCCACATAATACCCTCTTTTGTGGTACTTGTAGTATCAGAAATATGTAACACCTCCTTCATTGCCTTTAACGTGTGGCCCTAATAAGGAATACGTTTGTTTATTCACCGTCGACACTGGATTCAGTGTCCCTGTCTGTGTCTGTGTCGACCGACTAAAGTAAACGGGCGTTTTAAAAACCCCTGACGGTGTTTTTGAGACGTCTGGACCGGTACTAATTGTTTGTCGGCCGTCTCATGTCGTCAACCGACCTTGCAGCGTGTTGACATTATCACGTAATTCCCTAAATAAGCCATCCATTCCGGTGTCGACTCCCTAGAGAGTGACATCACCATTACAGGCAATTGCTCCGCCTCCTCACCAACATCGTCCTCCTACATGTCGACACACACGTACCGACACACAGCACACACACAGGGAATGCTCTGATAGAGGACAGGACCCACTAGCCCTTTGGAGAGACAGAGGGAGAGTTTGCCAGCACACACCAAAAACGCTATAATTATATAGGGACAACCTTATATAAGTGTTTTCCCTTATAGCATCTTTTTTATATATTTCTAACGCCAAATTAGTGCCCCCCCCTCTCTGTTTTAACCCTGTTTCTGTAGTGCAGTGCAGGGGAGAGCCTGGGAGCCTTCCCTCCAGCCTTTCTGTGAGGGAAAATGGCGCTGTGTGCTGAGGAGATAGGCCCCGCCCCTTTTTCGGCGGCCTCGTCTCCCGCTCTTAACGGATTCTGGCAGGGGTTAAATATCTCCATATAGCCTCCGGAGGCTATATGTGAGGTATTTTTAGCCAAAAAAGGTTTTCATTTGCCTCCCAGGGCGCCCCCCTCCCAGCGCCCTGCACCCTCAGTGACTGCCGTGTGAAGTGTGCTGAGAGGAAAATGGCGCACAGCTGCAGTGCTGTGCGCTACCTTTAGAAGACTGAGGAGTCTTCTGCCGCCGATTCTGGACCTCTTCTTATTTCAGCATCTGCAAGGGGGCCGGCGGCAAGGCTCCGGTGACCATCCAGGCTGTACCTGTGATCGTCCCTCTGGAGCTGATGTCCAGTAGCCAAGAAGCCAATCCATCCTGCACGCAGGTGAGTTCACTTCTTCTCCCCTAAGTCCCTCGTTGCAGTGATCCTGTTGCCAGCAGGACTCACTGTAAAATAAAAAACCTAAGCTAAACTTTTCTAAGCAGCTCTTTAGGAGAGCCACCTAGATTGCACCCTTCTCGGCCGGGCACAAAAATCTAACTGGCTTGGAGGAGGGTCATAGGGGGAGGAGCCAGTGCACACCACCTGATCGGAAAGCTTTACTTTTGTGCCCTGTCTCCTGCGGAGCCGCTATTCCCCATGGTCCTTTCAGGAACCCCAGCATCCACTAGGACGATAGAGAAACACTAATTTACTGCAGTTTTTGGAGGAGCAGGCAAGTCCCCTTGGCCTGTGTTTGTGGCTGTTTGTGTTTGTTCAAAGTGTTTTGCTTATGTTTGTCATCCATCTTTATAATAAATTAAATAATTTTTCCCAGGATTGTTCTGCAAAGTAGTGCTGTTCTTGCCTGTACTAGCTACTAAAGGGCTAAATTTTTATTGGAATCTATTTTAGATGTCGAACCTATTTTTTGTTATTTATACTTAGGTGTTTGTTATGTCTTTGATGCTCTTATTATGTGTCTGTATTGTTGGTTGACATTTATATTTTTTTTTTAGAAAAAACTATGTAGGTTTCACACTTTTAATTTGTGTTTTTCCTTTTTTGTCTCAATTTCAAATTGTTCCGGAATTGAACCCAGAAAAAATGTCGTATGCTCCTGCAGTAAGTTGACACCCCGTTTTTAGTTTTTTTTTTTGGATTGCATTTGTCTTATTCAACATATCTTTTTAATTTTTTTAAAGTGTGTGATGTCAGTGTTTGTGGCAGCAGAAGCCCTCCCACCCCAACCCACGGCAGCACTCCCACCCCAACCGCCAGCCCCACAACCACAACCGGCTCCTCATCAACCAAGGCAACGGAGGCGTGCTAGGCCACCAATTTTCCGCACCCGTGTCCTACTTTTTGGGATGCCAGATGATGTTGTTGTGCGTAGATACAGGCTGCCACCACATCTAATCCTAGACACTCTCTCCATAATAGAGAGTGATCTGGAGTCTTCAATTCGGTATCCTACAGCAATACCACCATTGACACAATTCCTTGCTGTGTTACATTTTTTGGCCACAGGGTCTTTTCAACATGTTGTTGGAGACCTGGTTGGCATGTCGCAGGGCCAGTTCAGTAAGGTCCTGCGGCGTGTCAGCCAGGCTTTCATAAAGCGGGTTAAGCAATTTATTGCTATGCCTTTGGATGTTGGTGCCCTAGATGTGGTGAAGCGGCAATTTGAGGAAGGTGGTAGTCGCTTCCCACATGTTATTGGGGTTGTGGATGGCACACATGTAGCTATTGTGCCACCAAGACATAATGAAGAAATTTATAGAAACAGGAAACTGTTTCATTCTCTGAATGTAATGGTTGTTTGTGGGCCATCCCTCCAGATCCTTTCCCTGAATGCCAAGTTTCCCAGAAACTCGCATGATGCTTATGTCATTAGACAATCAGGGATATGGCACAGATTAAGATCAAGTCAACGAGCAGACATGTGGTTATTGGGTGAGTTGGCCAACATAATTTCCTGCCATTTTTAAACAATTTTAGGAATATACTCTTTCTAATTTTTTCTTCTCCTCAAACAGGAGACCGTGGATATCCTTGCACCCCCTGGCTCATGACTCCTTACCGTAATCCCAGGCCAGGACCACAGACGGCATTTAACTCCGCGCTTACTGCCACTAGACAGCTGGTGGAGCGCACAATTGGGGTCCTTAAAGGCCGGTTTCGTGTGCTCCACCGCACTGGTGGCGACATCATGTATTCGCCGGAGATGGCAAGTAAACTAGTGGTCCTGTGCGCTATACTACATAACATCGCGGTAAGGAGTAGCGTAGAGCTTCCTCAGACAGAGGAATTGCCTGATGAGGAGCCAGGGGTTGTCCGTCGCTTCGGTGGGGGGAGTGTTACACGGAGGGGAAGCCAAGTCAGGGCAAGCATTGTTGAAGAATATTTCAGGTATAGTGTTTTTTTATTTACTTTTTGAAATTAATCAAAAACACAGAATGCTTATGCTCATTTAGTAACGCAGAAATTTGGCTTACTATTGTAAGGTCATTGTGTAATTATTCGGGTGTGTGGGAATCTCTAATTATGTTTATCAAAAATAACCGTAAACAGGTTAAGCTTACAATGTGTTATTTTCGAAAATAATAATGTGATGTTGCTAAATAGTGTCCTTATTTTTTTTTCTTTCATAAAATCCTGGTTTTTTTTTAATAAAAAAAAACAAATGAAAATGAATGTTGACCACTTTGTGACTGTCCAGCTGAATTATCACACAAACTGTGGTGAGTACACAGATATTTTTACAAATTCTTAAAAAAGTGTGTGTGTGTGTCTGTGTTTGTGTGGGTGTTTTAGTTGCTTGTGTGTTAAATTATTTTTTTCTTTTTTCTCTTCCGCGACTGCGTATTTCCGCTCGAGCGAAATTACCACTGTGCTCTTCACAGCATTGCAAAGATCAATAAAGTTAATTGAAATGACGGCATAGATTTTAGACAAATCACATGCTAACACACACTATAAATATATGCCCAAATAAGGAAAACGCCATTGCCATGATGCGTGCAGCACCTTTCACCAGGCGGGAGCTCCGCGTCCTGGTTGCGGTGATGGACCGCCACGTAGGCCGCGTTGGGCGCTTTATCCCAAATCGGGTTAAGGGCGAGGCCTACGCGGAGGTCCGCCACCTACTGCGGTCTCGCGTCCGCAGCAGGCGGACCATCATTCAACTGGAGAGGAGATGGAGTGATCTCCGCAGGAGGACTCCTGAACTGTTGGCGGAGATCCGCCAGCAAATCCGGGCACTGCGTGCACGCAGTAAATTACATTACATAACAGAGATTATTAGCATAAATTTTGCCAAATTACACTAAGTGGTAGTCTGTAATTGCAACACTGACTGAACAAATTTAATAAATATGACAGTGTGTGTGGTTAGGGCAAACAGTACTGACTGTAGCAAAGTGATTCAAAACAAGTGCATGTTGTCCAGAATTAATACCCAGGCTGGAAACTGTACCAAATAACTTGATCAGTGGTGTCTATATAATAAGGTGTCTTGAATAGTGATCTGGTGATGTTGCCTATACCAATCAATATGACTCAATGGAATCGATTCAGTAATGAGCATTAAAAAAGTTTAGTAGAATCATTTTGGTTGCTGTGGCCAACATGAAGAGTTAGAAAAATCTTAAAAAAAAAAAAAAAACAAGCCCTGTGTCTTTTACATGGGACAGAACAATGTAATTGACAAATGGTGTTTCTGAAATTTAACATGCAATCTAAAATATAACACATATATCATTATAGGACGACCACAACGGCAACCAGATGCAGGGAGGCAACATCAGGCCCCTTCTCAGCCCCCCTCCCCTTCTCACTCCCCCTCCCCTTCTCACTCCCCCTCCCCTTCTCAATCCCCCTCCCCTTCTCACTCCCCCTCCCCTTCTCACTCCCCCTCCCCTTCTCACTCCCCCTCCCCTTCCCAGTCCCCCTCAGCTTACCAGTCCCCCTCACCTTCCCAGTCCCCCTCAGGTTCCCAGGCCCCCTCAGCTTCCCAGTCCCCCTCAGCTTCCCCGGCCCCCTCAGCTTCCCAGGCCCCCTCCCCTTTCCACTCCCCTTCTCAGCCCACCTCTCCTTCTCTTTCTGTGCCCCCTTCTCCTCCTTCCCAGTCCCCTTCTCCTTCTACTTCCAACTCCCCTTCTCAGCCCCCCTCACCCTCTATTGGACAAACATTCTCTCCGCCCCCCTCGCCATCTCAATCAGACCCACCCTCAAATTACATCCCCAATCCCTCCTCCTTACCCCATCTCTCCTCCTTCCCCAATCCCTCCTCCTTCACCCATCCATACTCCTTCCCCCATCCCTCCTCCTTCCCCAATCCCTCCTCCTTCCCCCATCCAGCTGCCTTCACCACCCACTGAATGGGCAGAAGAAGCCCCTGATGGTCTCAGTGGTGAACATAATGTTGCTGAGGAAAGTAAGTGTTTTAACATTTCTATCAAAAATATTACCTACTTACACTTACAATGTAAAAACATGCACTGTTGTACTGTTGAAAATCAGCTAGCATGGAAAACATTTTGAGTTATTATTGATGGTGTTCATGTTGCATTGTAATTTTTGTGAGTATCATTATATGTAGTGTTTATGTGTGCAATGTTTTGTGTGTCCACTCTAGGTCGACACTCATTAGTTTGACAGGGTTGCCAGGACAACATGGTTTAATATGTGCTCAGTTTTCTGCCTAACATTTCTACCTGAGTGGAGTTTAGTATGTTGTTAGTCTTTTACACTTGTGCCTGTGTATTCATAATGTTTGCACTTTCAAATCACATGCTTCACTTTGTTAGCCAGCCGAACAACACAATTATTTGTGGTGTGAAAGTTACACTCACAAAATGCTTATTGTATTTTTCACAACCTGTTTGACCTTATTTAGTAAAGGCGGGTTTCAGGGATTGTGGGCATGCTAGGATATGTAGTCCTTCTGAAGATGTTGATATGCAGTGTGATGATGCAGGACCAAACCTCCTTAAATTTAATTCTCTTCACTACAGATGTGAATGAATGCCAACATGGTGTTACATTTACTAAGATGGTAGTTCTCTTTAACATGGGACGTTGCCCATAGCAACCAATAAGATTATATTTGAAGTTAGGCCCACTTTTACAAGATAACATGTTTAATTTGATTGGTTGCTATGGTCAACTTCGCATCTTAAATTGAACTCCCGTAGTAGTAAATGTACCCCATGGTGTGGTACACTTTCTTGTTTAAAAAAAAAAAACATTGCTGAGCAGCCTTGTGTGTTGTCATGCTACTGATTTATCCTTAAAGCAGCCATGATGTAGTCACTTAGGCATTAAAGCAGGCCTGTCCAAACTGCGGCACTCCAGCTGGATAAAAACTACACATCCCAGAATGCACTGACACAGCTTTAGCATTCTCTGACCACAAAACTGTGTCAAGGCATGCTGGTATATGTAGTTTCACAACAGCTGGAGGCCAGCAGTTTGGACATGCCTGCATTTAAGTGTGCTTTGTGCCTTGCTTGGATAATAAGTAATGTGATTAAGTTATTAATGTTTATGTTGCATCTTAATTTCAGATGTTGCAGTTGGAGATCCCACAAGTTTTGGGGGAATAATTGAAACCATGCGCCAACACCTGCATGGGTTAATTAATTGTTTGGATCATTTACAAAAATTTGCATGATTTTTTTTTTTTAAAATACATTTATTGATTACAAAAAAAATACCAATAAAAACAAGTTGTTTACAGTTAACCGGGTGTTGTGTTTATTAATGCAAAAAAGGATCAGCAGATTGGCAAGCAGAAATTGATTCCCTAAAACATTTCACACATCTAACGTAAGATTATAAAAAAAAATTAAATTAGGAGATTATTGTGTTAATAAACATGTAAACACCTTCATTCACAATCAACACCTTAAAACCAAAAAAAAAAAAAAAACATCTATATTTATATTTTAGACTTTTACATGTTGATGGCCAATTATGGCAACAAAGTGTTCTTCATGTTTTTTTTGCTGACTTAATTGGTTTGGAACATTATCAATCATTACACTAATTGGATTCGTAATTGACGAGGGCTTGTGGACTTTAAACTGAAAGGTGTAATTTCACTTAATAGCAAAAAAAAAACATTGTTGTGCGTTTTTCCTTTAAAGTGTGCACTTTTAAGGAAAAATGTGTAAATCTACTACAACTTAGTATTTTTACGATGAAGTATGTGTTAATGCGATGGTTTCGCATTGCTGCGATGGTTTCGCATTACTGCGATGTCATTTGACGTACGCCCACTTTGTGTAATACTGCGTACGAATGTGCAAAAAACCGTTGGGGGCGGATGTTCGCAAATTTACTACATTAACGCAACTTTGCGAATATGTTGTGCGAACGAAAAACTTAGCGACCAACTCGGAATGACCTCCTTACTCTTGATGCCAGTCGGCAAATATCCCTCTGTGCATCACGCATATATAGAAATGCATCTTTCAAATGCTCTATAGTCAGTAATATACTGTCCCTATCTAGGGTATCAATATTGTCAGTCAGGGAATCCGACCAAGCCACCCCAGCACTGCACATCCAGGCTGAGGCGATTGCTGGTCGCAGTATAACACCCGTGTGAGTGTATATACATTTTAGGATATTCTCCTGCTTTCTGTCAGCAGGTTCCTTAAGGGCGGCCCTATCAGGAGACGGTAGTGCCACCTGTTTTGACAAACGTGTGAGCGCTTTATCCACCTTAGGGGGTGTTTCCCAACGTGCCCTATCCTCTGGCGGGAAGGGGTATGATGCTAATAACCTTTTAGGAATTATCAGTTTTTTATCGGGGGAAACCCACGCTTCATCACACACTTCATTAAATTCCTCAGATGCAGGAAAAACTACAGGCAGTTTTTTCTCACCAAACATAATACCCTTTTTAGTAGTACCTGTATTATCAGAAATATGTAAAACATTTTTCATAGCATCAATCATGTAACGTGTGGCCCTACTGGAAGTCACATTCGTCTCTTCATCATCGACACTGGAGTCAGTATCCGTGTCGGCGTCTGTATCTGCCATCTGAGGTAACGGGCGTTTTAGAGCCCCTGATGGCTTTTGAGACGCCTAGACAGGCACGAGCTGAGTAGCCGGCTGTCTCATGTCATCAACCGTCTTTTGTAAAGAGCTGACACTGTCACGTAATTCCTTCCATAAGCTCAGCCACTCAGGTGTCGACTCCCTAGGGGGTGACATCTCCATTACAGGCAATTGCTCCGCCTCCACACCATTTTCCTCCTCATACATGTCGACACAATCGTACCGACACACAGCGCACACACACAGGGAATGCTCTGATAGAGGACAGGACCCCACTAGCCCTTTGGGGAGACAGAGGGAGAGTATGCCAGCACACACCAGAGCGCTATATATATACAGGGATAACCTTATAGAGGTGTTTTTCCCCTTATAGCTGCTGTTTTATTTATACTGCGCCTAATTAGTGCCCCCCTCTCTTGTTTTACCCTTTTCTGTAGTGCAGGACTGCAGGGGAGAGTCAGGGAGATGTCCTTCCAGCGAAGCTGTGAGGGAAAATGGCACCCGTGTGCTGAGGAGATAGGCTCCGCCCCCTTCTCGGCGGACTTTTCTCCCGCTTTTTGCTGTATTCTGGCAGGGGTTAAAATACATCCATATAGCCCTGGGGGTTATATGTGATGTATTTTCGCCAGCCAAGGTGTTTCTATTGCTGCTCAGGCGCCCCCCCCCAGCACCCTGCACCCTCAGTGACCGGAGTGTGAAGTGTGCCTGAGGAGCAATGGCGCACAGCTGCAGTGCTCTGAGCTACCTTGGTGAAGACTGATGTCTTCTGCCGCCGATTTTCCGGACCTCTTCTTGCTTCTGGCTCTGTAAGGGGGCCGGCGGCGCGGCTCTGGGACCGGACTCCGAGGCTGGGCCTGTGTTCGGTCCCTCTGGAGCTAATGGTGTCCAGTAGCCAAGAAGCCCAAGCTGGCTGCAAGCAGGCAGGTTCGCTTCTTCTCCCCTTAGTCCCTCGATGCAGTGAGCCTGTTGCCAGCAGGTCTCACTGAAAATAAAAAACCTAAAACTAAACTTTTACTAATAAACTCAGGAGAGCCTCCTAGAATGCACCCTTCTCGGACGGGCACAAACATCTAACTGAGGCTTGGAGGAGGGTCATAGGGGGAGGGGCCAGTGCACACCAGGTAGTCCTAAAGCTTTACTTTTGTGCCCAGTCTCCTGCGGAGCCGCTATTCCCAATGGTCCTTACGGAGTTCCCAGCATCCACTAGGACGTCAGAGAAATAAGAATTTACTCACCGGTAATTCTATTTCTCGTAGTCCGTAGTGGATGCTGGGGACTCGGTAAGGACCATGGGGAATAGACGGGCTCCGCAGGAGACTGGGCACTCTAAAAGAAAGATTAGGTACTATCTGATGTGCACTGGCTCCTCCCTCTATGCCCCTCCTCCAGACCTCAGTTAGGGAAACTGTGCCCGGAAGAGCTGACACTACAAGGAAAGGATTTGGAATCCAGGGTAAGACTCATACCAGCCACACCAATCACACCGTATAACTTGTGATAACCATACCCAGTTAACAGTATGAACAACTGAGCCTCAATCAACGGATGGCTCATAACAATAACCCTTTAGTAAGCAATAACTATATACACGTATTGCAGAAGAAGTCCGCACTTGGGACGGGCGCCCAGCATCCACTACGGACTACGAGAAATAGAATTACCGGTGAGTAAATTCTTATTTTCTCTGACGTCCTAGTGGATGCAGGGGACTCCGTAAGGACCATGGGGATTATACCAAAGCTCCCAAACGGGCGGGAGAGTGCGGACGACTCTGCAGCACCGAATGAGCAAACTCAAGGTCCTCCTCAGCCAGGGTATCAAACTTGTAGAACTTAGCAAATGTGTTTGAACCCGACCAAGTAGCAGCTCGGCAAAGCTGTAAAGCCGAGACCCCTCGGGCAGCCGCCCAAGAAGAGCCCACCTTCCTTGTGGAATGGGATTTTACTGATTTTGGATGCGGCAATCCAGCCGCAGAGTGAGCCAGCTGAATCGTGCTACAGATCCAGCGAGCAATAGCCTGCTTCGAAGCAGGGGCGCCAACCTTGTTGGCTGCATACAGAATAAACAGCGAGTCAGACTTTCTGACTCCCGCCGTTCTGGAAACATACATTTTCAAAGCCCGGACTACGTCCAGCAACTTGGAATCCTCCAAGTCCCTAGTAGCCGCAGGCACCACAAGAGGTTGGTTCAAATGAAACGATGATACCACCTTAGGGAGAAATTGGGGACGAGTCCTCAATTCTGCCCTGTCCATATGGAAGATCAGATAGGGGCTTTTACATGACAAAGCCGCCAATTCTGACACACGCCTAGCCGAAGCTTAGGCCAATAGCATGACCACTTTCCACGTGAGATATTTTAGCTCCACGGTCTTAAGTGGCTCAAACCAGTGGGATTTCAGGAAATTCAACACAACGTTAAGATCCCAAGGTGCCACTGGTGGCACAAAAGGAGGCTGAATATGCAGCACTCCCTTTACAAACGTCTGAACCTCAGGCAGTGAAGCCAGTTCTTTTTGAAAGAAAATGGATAGGGCCGAGATCTGAACCTTTATGGACCCTAATTTGAGGCCCATAGTCACACCTGACTGTAGGAAATGCAGAAAACGACCCAACTGGAAGTCCTCTGTAGGGGCCTTCCTGGCCTCACACCAAGCAACATATTTCCGCCATATGCGGTGATAATGCTTTGCTGTCACATCCTTCCTAGCTCTTATCAGCGTAGGAATTACTTCATCCGGTATACCCTTTTCCGCTAGGATCCGGCGTTCAACCGCCATGCCGTCAAACGCAGCCGCGGTAAGTCTTGGAACAGACAGGGCCCCTGCTGCAACAGGTCCTGTCTGAGAGGCAGAGGCCATGGGTCCTCTGTGACCATCTCTTGAAGTTCTGGGTACCAAGCCCTTCTTGGCCAATCCGGAACAATGAGTATTGTTCTCACTCCTCTTTTTCTTACTATTCTCAGTACCTTGTGTATGAGAGGAAGAGGAGGAAACACATATACCGACTGGAACACCCACGGAGTTACCAGTGCGTCCACAGCTATCGCCTGAGGGTCCCTTGACCTGGCGCAATATTTTTTTAGCTTTTTGTTTAGGCGGGACGCCATCATGTCCACCTGTGGCCGTTCCCACCGATTTGCAATCTGCTCGAAGACTTCTTGATGAAGTCCCCACTCTCCCGGGTGGAGGTCGTGCCTGCTGAGGAAGTCTGCTTCCCAGTTGTCCACTCCCGGAATGAACACTGCTGACAGTGCTAGTACGTGATTCTCCGCCCAACGAAGAATCCTTGTGGCTTCCGCCATCGCCACCCTGCTTCTTGTGCCGCCCTGTCGGTTTACATGGGTGACTGCCGTGATGTTGTCTGACTGAATCAGCACTGGTTGGTCTCGAAGCAGGGGCTCCGCTTGACTCAGGGCGTTGTATATGGCCCTTAATTCCAGTATGTTTATGTGCAGACGAGTCTCCTGACTTGACCACAGCCCCTGGAAGTTTCTTCCCTGAGTGACTGCCCCCCATCCGCGGAGGCTTGCATCCGTGGTCACCAGGATCCAGTCCTGTATGCCGAACCTGCGGCCCTCGAGAAGATGAGCACTCTGCAGTCACCACAGAAGAGACACCCTGGCCCTCGGGGACAGGGCGATCAGCCGATGCATCTGAAGATGCGATCCGGACCACTTGTCCAACAGATCCCACTGAAAGATCCTGGCATGGAACCTGCCGAAAGGAATGGCTTCGTATGACGCTACCATCTTTCCCAGGACTCGCGTGCAGTGATGCACCGACACCTGCTTTGGTTTCAGGAGATCCCTGACCATGGTCACTAACTCCTGAGCCTTCTCCTCCGGGAGAAATACCTTCTTCTGTTCTGTGTCCAGAATCATGCCCAGGAAGGGCAGACGCGTCGTAGGAATCAGCTGCGACTTTGGAATATTCAGAATCCAGCCGTGCCGTAGCAACACTTCCTGAGAGTGCGCTACGCTGACCAACAACTGCTCTCTGGACCTCGCCTTTATGAGGAGATCGTCCAAGTACGGGATAATTATAACTCCTTGCTTCCGGAGAAGTACCATCATCTCCGCCATTACCTTGGTAAAGACTCTCGGTGCCGTGGATAGACCAAACGGCAACGTCTGGAATTGGTAATGACAGTCCTGTACCACAAACCTGAGGTACTCCTGGTGAGGCAGATAAATGGGGACATGCAAGTACGCATCCTTGATGTCCAGAGATACCATAAAATCCCCCTCTTCCAGGCTGGCAATGACCGCTCTGAGCGATTCCATTTTGAACCTGAACTTTTTCATGTAAATGTTCAAGGATTTTAAATTTAGAATGGGTCTTACCGAACCGTCCGGTTTCGGTACCACAAACAGTGTGGAATAGTAACCCCTTCCCTGCTGAAAGGGGGGTACCATTATTATCACTTGCTGGAGGTACAGCTTGTGAATAGCCGTCAGGACTATCTCCCTCCCCGTGGGAGAAGCTGGCAAGGCGGATTTTAGGTAACGTTGAGGGGGCGTCACTTCGAATTCCAGCTTGTATCCCTGAGATACAATTTGTATAGCCCAAGGATCCACTTGTGAGCGAACCCACTGGTTGCAGAAATTTCGGAGACGCGCCCCCACCGCTCCTGGCTCCGCCTGTGGAGCCCCAGCGTCATGCGGTGAACTTAGTGGAAGCAGGGGAGGACTTTTGTTCCTGAGAACTGGCTGCATGGTGCAGCTTCTTTCCTCTACCCCTGCCTCTGGCAAGAAAGGATGCACCTCTGACTCTCTTGCTTTTTTGAGAACGAAAGGACTGCATTTGGTAATACGGTACTTTCTTAGGCTGTGAGGAAACCTGTGGCAAGAAAGTCGACTTTCCAGCTGTCGCTGTGGATACGAGGTCCGAGAGACCGTCCCCAAACAATTCCTCACCCTTATAAGGCAAAACCTCCATGTGTTTTTTAGAGTCGGCATCCCCTGTCCATTGCAGAGTCCATAAGACCCTCCAGGCAGAAAATAAGAATTTACTTACCGATAATTCTATTTCTCATAGTCCGTAGTGGATGCTGGGACTCCGTCAGGACCATGGGGAATAGCGGGCTCCGCAGGAGACAGGGCACATCTAAAAAAGCTTTTAGGTCACATGGTGCGTACTGGCTCCTCCCCCTATGACCCTCCTCCAAGCCTCAGTTAGGTACTGTGCCCGGACGAGCGTACACAATAAGGAAGGATCTTGAATCCCGGGTAAGACTCATACCAGCCACACCAATCACACCGTACAACTTGTGATCTGAACCCAGTTAACAGTATGATAACACAAACGAAGTAGCCTCTGAACAGATGGCTCACAACAACAGTAATAACCCGATTTTTGTAACAATAACTATGTACAAGCATTGCAGACAATCCGCACTTGGGATGGGCGCCCAGCATCCACTACGGACTATGAGAAATAGAATTATCGGTAAGTAAATTCTTATTTTCTCTAACGTCCTAGTGGATGCTGGGACTCCGTCAGGACCATGGGGATTATACCAAAGCTCCCAAACGGGCGGGAGAGTGCGGATGACTCTGCAGCACCGAATGAGAGAACTCCAGGTCCTCTTTAGCCAGAGTATCAAATTTGTAAAATTTTACAAACGTGTTCTCCCCTGACCACGTAGCTGCTCGGCAAAGTTGTAATGCCGAGACTCCTCGGGCAGCCGCCCAGGATGAGCCCACTTTCCTTGTGGAATGGGCCTTTACAGATTTAGGCTGTGGCAGGCCTGCCACAGAATGTGCAAGTTGGATTGTACTACATATCCAACGTGCAATCGTCTGTTTAGACGCAGGAGCACCCAACTTGTTGGGTGCATACAATGTAAACAACGAGTCAGATTTTCTGACTCCAGCTGTCCTTGAAATATATATTTTTAATGCTCTGACAACGTCCAGTAACTTGGAGTCCTCCAAGTCGCTAGTAGCCGCAGGCACCACAATAGGCTGGTTCAAGTGAAATGCCGAAACCACCTTAGGGAGAAATTGAGGACGTGTCCTCAATTCTGCCCTGTCCGAATGGAATATCAGATATGGGCTTTTGTATGACAAAGCTGCCAACTCCGAAACTCTCCTGGCTGAAGCCAGGGCCAACAGCATGGTTACCTTCCATGTAAGGTATTTTAAATCTACCGATTTTAAAGGCTCAAACCAATGAGATTTGAGAAAATTTAGAACCACGTTCAAATCCCACGGTGCCACTGGAGGCACTATTGGGGGTTGTATATGTAGTACACCTTTGACAAAAGTTTGTACTTCAGGCACTGACGCCAATTCCTTCTGGAAGAAAATTGATAAGGCCGAAATTTGAACTTTAATGGACCCCAATTTGAGGCCCATAGACAATCCTGCTTGCAGGAAATGTAAGAATCGACCCAATTGAAATTCTTCCGTTGGAGCCTTCTTGGCCTCACACCACGCAACATATTTTCTCCAAATGCGGTGATAATGTTGTGCGGTCACTTCTTTCCTGGCTTTAATTAAAGTAGGAATAACTTCCTCAGGAATGCCCTTCTCTTTTAGAATCCGGCGTTCAACCGCCATGCCGTCAAACGCAGCCGCGGTAAGTCTTGGAACATACAAGGTCCCTGCTGAAGCAGATCCCTTCTTAGAGGTAGAGGCCACGGATCCTCCGTGAGCATCTCTTGAAGTTCCGGATACCAAGTTCTTCTTGGCCAGTCCGGAGCTACCAGTATTGTTCTTACTCCTCTTTTCCGTATAATTCTCAGTACCTTTGGTATGAGAGGCAGAGGAGGGAACACATACACTGACTGGTACACCCACGGTGTTACCAGAGCGTCCACAGCTATTGCCTGAGGGTCTCTTGACCTGGCGCAATACCTGTCCAATTTTTTGTTGAGGCGAGACGCCATCATGTCCACCTTTGGTTTTTCCCAACGGTTCACAATCATGTGGAAAACTTCTGGATGAAGTCCCCACTCTCCCGGGTGAAGGTCGTGTCTGCTGAGGAAATCTGCTTCCCAGTTGTCCACTCCCGGGATGAACACTGCTGACAGTGCTACGACATGATTCTCCGCCCAGCGCAGAATCCTTGCAGCTTCTGCCATTGCACTCCTGCTTCTCGTGCCGCCTTGTCGGTTTACGTGGGCGACTGCCGTGATGTTGTCGGACTGGATCAACACCGGCTGACCCTGAAGCAGCGATTTTGCCAGGCTTAGAGCATTGTAGATCGCTCTTAGCTCCAGTATATTTATGTGAAGAGACGTCTCCAGGTTTGACCACACGCCCTGGAAGTTTCTTCCCTTTGTGACTGCTCCCCAACCTCGTAGGCTGGCATCCGTAGTCACCAGGACCCAGTCCTGTATGCCGAATCTGCGGCCCACTAACAGATGGGCAGTCTGCAACCACCACAGGAGAGACAACCTTGTTCTCGGTGACAGTGTTATCCGCTGATGCATGTGCAGATGCGATCCGGACCATTTGTCCAGCAGATCCCACTGAAATGTTCGTGCATCGAATCTGCCGAATGGAATCGCTTCGTACGAAGCCACCATCTTTCCCAGGACTCTTGTGCATTGATGTACTGACACAGTTCCTGGTTTTAGGAGGTTCTTGACAAGTTCGGATAACTCCCTTGCTTTCTCTTCCGGGAGAAATACCTTTTTCTGAACCGTGTCCAGAATCATGCCCAGGAACAGCAGATGTGTTGTCGGGGTCAATTGAGATTTTGGAAGATTTAGAATCCACCCGTGTTGCTGAAGCACTACTTGTGTTAGCGCTACACCGACTTCCAGCTGTTCTCTGGACTTTGCCCTTATCAGGAGATCGTCCAAGTAAGGGATAATTAATACGCCTTTTCTTCGTAGAAGAACCATCATTTCGGTCATTACCTTGGTAAAGACCCGAGGGGCCGTGGACAACCCAAACGGCAGCGTTTGAAACTGATAATGACAGTCTTGTATCACGAACCTGAGATACCCTTGGTGTGAGGGGTAAATCGGGACATGTAGATAAGCATCTTTTATGTCCAAGGACACCATGAAGTCTCCTTCTTCCAGATTCGCTATCACTGCTCTGAGTGACTCCATCTTGAACTTGAATTTCTTTATGTACAGGTTCAAGGATTTCAGATTTAGAATAGGCCTTACCGAACCGTCCGGTTTCGGTACCACAAATAGTGTGGAATAATACCCCTTTCCCTGTTGTAGGAGGGGTACCTTGACTATCACCTGCTGAGAATACAGCTTGTGAATGGCTTCCAAAACCGACGTCCTTTCTGAGGGAGACGTTGGTAAAGCAGACTTTAGGAACCGGCGAGGGGGAGACCTTTCGAACTCCAGCATGTAACCCTGAGATACTATCTGCAGGACCCACGGGTCCACTTGTGAGTGAACCCATTGATTGCTGAAAATCTTGAGTCGACCCCCCACCGTTCCTGAGTCCGCTTGTAAAGCCCCAGCGTCATGCTGATGGCTTTGTAGAAGCCGGGGCGGGCTTCTGTTCCTGGGCAGGGGCTGCTTGCTGCCCTTTCTTACCCTTTCCTCTGCCTCGCGGCAGATAAGACTGTCCTTTTGGTCGCTTTTTATAGGAGCGAAAGGACTGCGGCTGAAAAGACGGTGTCTTTTTCTGTTGGGAGGGGGTCTGAGGTAAAAAAGTGGATTTGCCGGCAGTTGCCGTGGCCACCAGGTCCGAAAGACCGACCCCAAACAATTCCTCTCCTTTATATGGCAATACTTCCATATGCCTCTTGGAATCCGCATCACCTGACCACTGTCGCGTCCATAAACTTCTTCTGGCAGATATGGACATCGCGCTTACTCTTGATGCTAGAGTACAAACATCCCTCTGAGCATCTCGCATATAAAGGAAAGCATCCTTTAATTGCTCTAGAGTCAATAAAATACTGTCCCTATCCAGGGTATCAATATTTTCAGTCAGAGAATCCAACCACACTACCCCAGCACTGCACATCCAGGCTGAGGCTATTGCCGGTCGCAGTATAACACCAGTATGTGTGTATATACTCTTCAGTGTAGTTTCCAGCCTCCTATCTGCTGGATCCTTGAGGGCGGCCGTATCAGGAGACGGCAACGCCACTTGCTTTGATAAACGTGTGAGCGCCTTATCCACCCTAGGGGGTGTTTCCCAGCGCGCCCTAACCTCTGGTGGGAAAGGGTATAATGCCAATAACTTCTTGGAAATTAGCAGTTTTCTATCGGGGTTAACCCACGCTTCATCACACACGTCATTCAATTCCTCTGATTCTGGAAAAAATACAGGTAGTTTTTTCACCCCCCACATAATACCCCTTTTTGAGGTACCAGCAGTATCAGAGATCTGCAAAGCCTCCTTCATTGCCGTGATCATATAACGTGTGGCCCTATTGGAAAATACGTTTGTTTCTTCACCGTCGACACTAGATTCATCTGTGTCGGTACCCGTGTCGACTGACTGAGGTAAAGGACGTTTTACAGCCCCTGACGGTGTCTGAGACGCCTGAACCGGTACTAACTGGTTTGCCGGGCGTCTTATTTCGTCAACTGACTTTTGTAATGTGCTGACATTATCACGTAATTCCATAACTAAAGCCATCCATTCCGGTGTCGACTCCCTAGGGGGTGACATTACCATCATCGGCAATTGCTCTGCCTCCACACCAACATCGTCCTCATACATGTCGACACACACGTACCGACACACAGCAGCCACACAGGGAATGCTCTAATCGAAGACAGGACCCCCTAGCCCTTTGGGGAGACAGAGGGAGAGTTTGCCAGCACACACCAAAAGCGCTATAAATGTATATAAACAACCCTAGAAGGTGTTGTTTACTATATATGCGCTCTTAATATATAAATATCGCCAATTTATGCCCCCCTTCTCTTTGTTACCCTGTTTCTGTAGTGCAGTGCAGGGGAGAGACCTGGGAGCCTTCCTCACCAGCGGAGCTGAGCAGGAAAATGGCGCTGAGTGCTGAGGAGAATAAGCTCCGCCCCTTTTTCGGCGGGCTTTTCCCCGGTTTTTAAGAAACTGGCCTGGGTTAAAATACATACATATAGCCTTAATGGCTATATGTGATGTATTTATTTTGCCACTAAAGGTAATTATATTGCTGCCCAGGGCGCCCCCAGCAGCGCCCTGCACCCTCCGTGACTGAGTCAGTGAGCCGTGTGACAACAATGGCGCACAGCTGCCGTGCTGTGCGCTACCTTCAAGAAGACTGAGGAGTCTTCTGCCGCCTGCTTTCCGGACCTCCGTTCTGCCGTCTCTTCAGCGTCTGTAAGGGGGATCGGCGGCGCGGCTCCGGGACGAACCCCAGGCTGACCTGTGTTCCGACTCCCTCTGGAGCTAAGTGTCCAGTAGCCTAAGACTCCAATCCATCCTGCACGCAGGTGAGTTGGAAATCTCTCCCCTAAGTCCCTCGATGCAGTGATCCTGTTGCCAGCAGGAATCACTGAGATTGAAACCTAAAAAAAAAACTTTTCTAAACAGCTCTTTAGGAGAGCCACCTAGATTGCACCCTCTCGGACGGGCACAAAAACCTAACTGAGGCTTGGAGGAGGGTCATAGGGGGAGGAGCCAGTACGCACCATGTGACCTAAAAGCTTTTTTAGATGTGCCCTGTCTCCTGCGGAGCCCGCTATTCCCCATGGTCCTGACGGAGTCCCAGCATCCACTAGGACGTTAGAGAAATGGACATTGCATTTATTCGAGAGCCTAGCAGGCAAATGTCCCTCTGGGCATCCCGCATATATAAGACGACGTCTTTAATATGGCTAAGTGTTAGCAATACGGTATCCCTGTCCAGGGTATCCAACCCCTCTGACAGAGTATCTGTCCATGCTGCAACAGCACTGCACATCCAAGCTGAAGCAATAGCCGGTCTCAGTAGAGTACCAGAGTGTGTATACACAGACTTCAAGATACCTTCCTGCTTCCTATCCGCAGGTTCCTTTAGGGCGGCCGTATCCTGAGACGGCAGGGCCACTCTTTTAGATAAGCGCGTCAGGGCCTTGTCAACCCTAGGGGAGGATTCCCAGCGTAATCTATCCGTTGGCGGGAAAGGGTACGCCATTAGTATTCTCTTGGGAATCACCACTTTCTTATCAGGGGAAGACCACGCTTCTTCACATAACTCATTTAATTAATGTGACGGGGGAAAAGTCACTGGCTGCTTTTTCTCCCCAAACATATTTACCCTCTTGTCAGGGACAGGGTCAGCCTCTGAAATGTGTAATAAATTTTTCATTGCAATAATCATGTATCGGATGGCCTTAGTCATTTTGGGCTGTAATAGTGCCTCATCCTCGTCGACGCTGGAGTCGGACTCCGTGTCGACATCTGTGTCAACCAACTGAGATAGTGGGCGTTTTTGAGACGCTGACGACGGCCTCTGAGGCGCCTGGGCAGGCCCGGGTTGAGAGCCCGGCTGTCCCCCGGCAGCAACATAATCAAATCTCTTATGTAATGAGTTTATATTGTCATTTAAGACCTTCCACATATCCATCCAATCAGGTGTCGGCACCGACGGGGGCGACACCACATTTATCTGCACTTGCTCCGCCTCCACGTAACCCTCCTCATCAAACATGTCGACACAGCCGTACCGACACACAGCACACACACAGGGAATGCTCTGACTGAGGACAGGACCCCACAAGGTCTATGGGGAGACAGAGAAAGAGTATGCCAGCACACACCACAGCGCTATATACACAGGGATACACACTACCAGAAGTGAATTTTTCCCAATAGCTGCTGTATCAATACACCTTTTGCCTAAATTTATGTGCCCCCCCTCTCTTTTTACCCTCTTAGTGCCAGGAGAATGCAGGGGATAGCCTGGGGAGCGTCCTTCCAGCGGAGCTGTGAAGAGAAATGGCGCTGGTGTGCTGAGGAAGAAGGCCCCGCCCCCTCAGCGGCGGGCTTCTGTCCCGCTGTTTCTGACTAAAAAATGGCGGGGTTTTACACATATACAGTCACAGACTGTATTATGTGTCTTTTTTATGCCAAAGGTATTATTATTGCTGCCCAGGGCGCCCCCCCCCCCAGCGCCCTGCACCCTACAGTGACCGGAGTGTGTGGTGTGCAGTGGGAGCAATGGCGCACAGCTGCGGTGCTGTGCGCTACCTTAATGAAGACAGGAGTCTTCAGCCGCCGATTTCATCACCAACTTCTGATCTTCTGGCTCTGCGAGGGGGACGGCGGCGCGGCTCCGGGAACGGACGACCGAGGACCTTTGCCTGTGTTCGAACCCTCTGGAGCTAATGGTGTCCAGTAGCCTAAGAAGCGCAACCTAGCTGTGAACAGGTACGTTTGCTTCTCTCCCCTCGGTCCCACGTAGCAGTGAGTCTGTTGCCAGCAGATCTCACTGAAAATAAAAAACCTAACATTACTTTCTTTACTAGCAGGCTCAGGAGAGCCCACTAGGTGCATCCAGCTCTGGCCGGGCACAGATTCTAACTGAGGTCTGGAGGAGGGGCATAGAGGGAGGAGCCAGTGCACACCAGATAGATTTCTTTTAGAGTGCCCAGTCTCCTGTGGAGCCCGTCTATTCTCCATGGTCCTTACGGAGTCCCCAGCATCCACTAGGACGTCAGAGAAATAGCAATTAATTCCTTTGGTTAGGGAGGCTTTCTTATTTTCAGTGAAGTAAGCCTCCACAACCTGCTTGGGTGTAGTATCAGCAATATTCGACACATCTCTAACAGCCTCTATTATCAACTGCACCCCTTTAGCAAGAGATGCTGACCCCCGCAACACATCCCCGTCACTGTCTGCAGTGTCAGAATCGATATCTGTATCATCCTTCATGATCTGCGCAAGAGCACGTTTATGTGAATATACAGTGGGGAATCCTGAGGTACCAGAACTGGGCCAGACTGCCATAGAGTTCTGTAGAGCCTGAGTTGCAGATTCATTTTGTGCAACCCTATTTAAAATCTGAGAAATCATAGATTTGATAGAGGATAATCACTCAGGCTCCCTTGCTGGTATCTGTTCTAAATCAGTGCAATCCTGATTACATGGAATGGGATCATCCTGAGAGGACATATCCTCTGCAGCATATGACACAGAGTCCCTGGACATAGCTTAATGGAGAAAACACACACACACACACACACACACACACACACACACACACACACACACACACACACACACACACACACACACACACACACACACACACACAGAGAGAGAGTTTCACCCCCAAGAATGCAAGAGAGATACAGAGATTGGAGCTAACCCACACACAGCACTTTTAATGTAAAGGGAGACCCCCTACTAGCACTGACTGTGCACCTTAATAGGTTACACAGTCTTAATGCAGCCTCCCCCCTCCTTCTACAACCCCCCGGTACCGTGAGAGATAGCTGGAGTTGCTGTGGAGTGACTTGTTCTTCCTGGACAGCGCTGTGCAGGCAGGAAAATGGCGCTGCACGCTGCTGGGTCCGCTCTGAGTAGAAGCTCCACCCCCAAAATGGGGCTGTCTTCCTGCTCTTCACAAGGATTATACTGGCCTGAGGTAAAATGCTGGCTGAGATCCACAAACCCCGACAGGCTTGCTGACCAGAGCAGGATTCAGGCGCTGGCTCAGGGCGCCCCTCAGAGCGCCGCACTAAGTTCCGCTGAGCCTCTGGAGCGCAGTTAGTACTGCGCTCCTACCCTGTTGCTGCCATCTTCACACCGGCCCCCCGCTTGCTATGGGGGTCGGTGACTCACTCGCCAGTGATCTTCGGCTCTGTAAAGGGGCGACAGAATGCTGCTGGGAACGATCTATCCCCTCAGGAGCTCAGTGTCCTGTCAGCGGAGATAGTGGCTCAGACCCCGCAGGGCGGACACTACTCCCCCCTTAGTCCCACGAAGTAGGGAGGCTGTTGCCTCCCTACTGTAAAATAGTAAACTCTAAAAAAAACTTTACTAAAGAAGCTCTGTACAGCTCCCCTAGCTGTGACCGGCTCCTCCGGGCACATTTTCTAAACGGAGTCTGGTAGGAGGGGCATAGAGGGAGGAGCCAGCCCACACTCTTAAAGTGCCAACGGCTCCTGGTGGACCCATCTATACCCCATGGTACTAATGTGGACCCCAGCATCCTCTAGGACGTAAGAGAAATCGTACTAGTGTATGGGGTCCTTTAAAGTGACAATGGCTCCTGGTGGACCCGTCTTTACCCCCATGGTACTAATGTGGACGCCAGCATCCTCTAGGACGTAAGAGAATGTGTTCACATAGTTGCCACCTGTTGCTTCATTTTCAAGGTCGACTTGTTTTATACCATACTGTCAGCTGGAAAAGTTCTAGGTATGTCCTAAGCATAGCAGTGGTTAATGGGTGCTGCTTGTGCCTGCCACCAGTGTGTGTAAAAATACCACAAGACTATAACCTCATCTAGTACCTCAACAGTGCATATGTTCCAGTACTCTTTACAAAATCACAAGCCAAATGATTAATACTACCTGTGGATTTAAAAAAAAAAAAAAAAAAAAAGCTGTGTGTAATAAATACACCTGTGCTGCAGTGTGGAGAATGATAACCATACACTAGGGTTTCCCAAATAGCCTCATGTCTCCCTAAAGCTGGCTTATCAGGGCTAATAGGATTGCCTCTGGCAAGACAATTGGTGCGGCTAATTGAATACCCCCCATACTCATTTCATTTAGTACTGCACTTGGCTATGCTTAATGAGCGCTTGCACAAAAACACACCCTCCCTCCTTTCCCTCGCAGTGTGAGACGGTGGGGAACTGCCTCATAAATGGGATTGTCCGACTAAAAGCGGGATGGTTGAGGTTATGTAATATATAAATGATTGGTATTTAACTATTGGTATTTAGTAGCGGTGGTATTGTCCCTGTAACAGTTTCCCAAATGCCGCCATTACAGCCCAGATTTTAAGTATATCCATGCTTGGTTAAATCAAATTGACTGTGGTATTAATTAAGTCAGCTGTGCTCAAGCATGGGTATCCTTAAAACATGGATTGTAACTGTGGAGTTTGGGAAAAGCATGATTACATCTGGTACATTACCCACAATGCTCCACTTACCGGCAACAGTGTAATCAGTGTAATGTGAGCAGCAGTGCTGGATTGACAGCAGGGCGATCATCCAGGACTCCCCCCTTATCACAAGCTCTATGGTTTTTAACCCATTTGTGCAGCCGGGAGTACCTACACATTATATGTTTTAGTAAAATCAACAGTTTATCATATTTATAATGTTATTATTAGGGGATCCCACAAATTAGTGGCCCTGGGGCCCCAACAAACAATACTCTAGCCCTGTTGAAAATAAGTGGTCCATTCTCCCTAATAAATATACGCTTAGAAACATTTCTGTTACAGACAAAATAAACATTAATGTACTAAATATGTACTATAACATCTTCTTGTTTTCCTACAACCAAAAGTTAGTAAATTTGTGTGGGTCAATTTAACAAACTTATGTATGCCTATATATATTTATAATAATAGAGAACCCTGCACTCTCCTTGGCAGCTCCATTCACTTTAATGCTTTATTTTACATCTGAATAAACAATGGGGTTTTGGTTTATGAATTTTACAATGCATGTAAGCTTGCAGCCCACTCCACGGGACCCCATTTCACCGCAAGTCCTACTCTGTCGCATAAACTTTCACATAGATTTTTTAGGGACCTGGCTACTGCTGTCTCATAGGGATAAAAATATGCACTAGAATAACTTTTTTTTTTTTTTGGCTACAACCAAAAGTTAGATTTGACTGCGTGGGTCCATTCAACAAACTTATGCATGCCAATTTATATATATAGATAATAGCCATATAAATATAATTATCCGCTCTTTTTGGAATTAGTTGTTAAAGACGAGCCCTGTGAAAGGTATAATAAATAATACACACTTACAGTACAGAAGAAAATGGCGGCAAAGTGAGCATTTCCATCATTATCAGGGCGGAGGGCGGAGCAGCACCTGAGGGAGAGCGGAGCGCAGTCGCAGTGTGACGCCGTCACTCCCAGTCACGCACACCGGGAGAGCGCAGGCCGGGTTTAGCCGCAGCAGAGGAGCAGGACGCGATCAGCCACGGTAACGGCGGGAGGAGGGTAGCGCCAGATAGGTGACAGCGGTTTCCGTGTGCTGCCTGGGTGCCGGAGGGACTCACACGGTCGGGCCGGCATCCTACAGTCGTTTCTAGATAATGAATAAAAAGTTAATGGAAGATGTGACGTGGCGGGTGGATTCCCATATTGATTATATGGCAGCCATATTTTTCTTGCATTTATATGTTTTACAATCATAACTCGGAGCTTGAGGTTGGTGTGGAAGACGAATGGGGTTGGGGCTGGAGTCGGAGTGGCATGGCGCGGTTTTAGCAATATACACAGAAGAGCAGGTACAGGGGCTCCTAATATTGGTGGCCCCTGAATTTAAGGGGGGGTGGGGGGTTATGTGCTTATCCCTACTTGTTGTCTGTATGTCTTGTGCTCTGCCAGTCTCCATCACCTGCACACTGCTACAGTCCTAGGAAGCCATTACCAAGCAGCCGCAGTGTAATATGTACCAGAAGTGGGTAACACTGCTCTGACCACACCAGGTTTCAAGGCTTTCTTTTTTTTTTTTTTTCTTCATTGTCCGTATTTTGGGCGGGATGTATTAACATACCTCGCCGGTTACCGCAGCGATGTTGATCGCGTATGTACCAACATATGCGATCAACATCGCGATGCGGTGACGGAGGCCCCCCGCGATACCTGTTAGGTGGTCTGCGGGGGGTCTCCGTCACCTCCATGGGGTCCCCACACTGCCTTGATGCCGGGTAGCAGCAGCAGGCTGCCCCCGGCGCCGCCTCCTCCTCCCCCCTGCAGCCGGAAGGACGTCCGGCTGCGTTGCTAGGGGGTGGAGGAGATTACCTTCCGGGTCCGGGGCATCATGGAGGAAGGTAAGCTGGGGGGGAGGGGGGTCTGCGGCGGTGTCGACGGTTGCGGCGGTCGGCGAAAAGAAGCCCATAGGCTTCTATAGGGTATCGCCATCCAGAGATGGCGATACCCTGGACGCCGAAAACGCGGCGGTAGGGTGTTAGTAAATATGAAAATGCGGTAAAACCCCCGTTTTCGGGGGTTTTACCGCATTTTTGCTTTAGTACATCCCGCCCTTTATAAGGTGTAGGGCAGTGGTTCCCAAACTTTTTTGAATCACGGCGCCCTAGAGTATCAGAATTTTTTTCACGGCACCCCTAGGCCAATAATTTCTTATTGAGAAATTTAGAAAGAAATATTAAATTAAGTAGATTGTGTTTATAGGTCATCCTTAGGCTCAATTTTGTGGTGAGGGACAAGATTTGCTTCTGTTTGTCCCCATATTTTATGACTGACAGCCACCAGCACTAGTTTTGCCTTTTATATTGACCATAAATAATTTTGAATTGGTCCTGGACCACCAACCCAGGGCACCCCTGCAAGTGTCCCGAGGCACCCCAGGGAGCCACGGCACACAGTTTGGGAACCACTGGTGTAGGGGTTTCTTTTGGTAGCACTCTGATATACTTGGACATTTTATTTTTAGGCCTTATGAGGGCATAAAAGTGCTTAACTCCCCCCCCCCAAAAAAAAAAAAAAAAATCGATAGGCCAATGTTTTCTTCATATGATCCTGAGCAAATGCATAAGAAACTACTTCTAAAAATAGTAACAGATGCTGAAATTTAGTGGTGTGTGTACAGCATGTATATGTGTGTGTATATAGAATTTTTCTCTTACGTCCTAGAGGATGCTGGGGACTCCAAAAAGACAATGGGGTATAGACGGGATCCGCAGGAGCTTGGGCACACTGAAAAGACATAGGGGTATATGCAATTGCGGTCGAATTGCCGCAAAAGTGGAAAAACGGGGTATTTTCGACAAAAAAAATGTCGAATTGGATTAGACAATGCAATACAGTACTTTCCGACAAAAAAACGGACGTTTCAGATTCGACTTTTTGCAATTCGACATTTTTAAAATTTGACATGTCTGCAGTGGTAAAAATGCGGCTTTTCGACTTAAGTATATTCAATTGAAGAATGTCGATTCGACAACAGTGCTTTTCGACAGTAATTTCGTCAATTTCATTCCGCCTCACTTTGCTGGCGGAATCTAATAATTTTTTTTTAAAAACATGTTTTTTTTGTGTGTTTTTTTTTTTTTTTTTTTTTTTTTTTTTTTTTATTGCTAATAGCATATCTATTTATATTAGAATGGATTATGTACTTGGTTTGTCTATTAGGAAACACAAGTATTATTTACATATTTTTTAAAAGATAATTTTTTTTTTACTGACAGAGAGCATGGTTTTCAGTGGGAATGAGTTAAAATGCTGAAAAAAATGCGTGGGGTCCCCCCTCTTAAGCATAACCAGCCTCGGGCTCTTTGAGCCGGTCCTGGTTGTAAAAATATGGGGGGGGAAATTGACAGGGGATCCCCCGTATTTTTAGAACCAGCACCGGGCTCTGCGTCCGGTCCTGGTGCAAAAAATACGGGGGACAAAAGACGTAGGGGTCCCCCGTATTTTTAACACCAGCATTGGGCTCCACTAGCCGGGGGACACTTTTATATCGGTCCCTGCGACCGTGGCATTAAATCCCCAACTAGTCACCCCTGGCCGGGGTACCGAGGAGGAATGGGGACCCCTTAAATCAAGGGGTCACCCCCTCCAGCCACCCAAGGGCCAGGGGTGAAGCCCGAGGCTGACCCCTCCCATCCATGGGCTGCGGATGGGGGGCTGATAGCCTTGTGACAAATAAAAGTAGAATCCACGGTGTACCTGAAAATAAAATTATACTCTCCTAAATCCAATGTAGCTGTCCTGTTCTTTTTTTTGTAATCCACGTACTTGGCAAAAAAAAAAAAACCGCATACCCTAACCACGCACTGAAAGGGGTCCCATGTTTACACATGGGACCCCTTTCCCCCCGAATGCTGAGACCCCCTGTGACTCCTGTCACAGAGGGTCCCTTTCAATGCGTGGTTCGGGTATGCGGTTTGTTTTTTTGGCAAGTACATGGATTACAAAAAAGAGCAGGACAGCTACACTGGATTTAGGTGAGTATAATTTTATTTTCAGGTACTCCGTGGATTCATCTTGGAGACGTGGACAGAGTCAGCGTGTGAACATAGGTAAGTATGTGTTTGTCGGCATGTATGTAATAAAGTTTTACTTTCACGGTGTGCGTGTGCTGTTTTTATTTGGGTATTTTCTCTGACGTCCTAGTGGATGCTGGGGACTCCGTAAGGACCATGGGGGATAGACGGGCTCCGCAGGAGACTGGGCACTCTATAAGAAAGATTTGGTACTATCTGGTGTGCACTGGCTCCTCCCTCTATGCCCTTCCTCCAGACCTCAGTTAGATTTCAGTGCCCGGCCGAGCTGGATGCACACTAGGGGCTCTCCTGAGCTCCTAGAAAGAAAGTATATGTTAGGTTTTTTATTTTACAGTGAGACCTGCTGGCAACAGGCTCACTGCAACGAGGGACTAAGGGGAGAAGAAGCGAACCTACCTACCTGCTTGCAGCTAGCTTGGGCTTCTTAGGCTACTGGACACCATTAGCTCCAGAGGGATCGACCGCAGGACCCGTCCTTGGTGTTCGTTCCCGGAGCCGCGCCGCCGTCCCCTTTACAGAGCTAGAAGCAAGAAGATGGTCCGGAAAATCGTCGGCAGAAGACTTCAGTCTTCACCAAGGTAGCGCACAGCACTGCAGCTGTGCGCCATTGCTCCTCATACACACTTCACACTCCGGTCACTGAGGGTGCAGGGCGCTGGGGGGCGGGGGGGGGGGGGCGGCCGGCCCTGAGCAGCAATAAAAAAACACCTTGGCTGGCAAAATAACCACAATATACAGCCCCAGAGGCTATATATGTGGTAATTACCCCTGCCAGAATACAGAAAAAAGCGGGAGAAAAGTCCTCCGAAAAAGGGGCGGAGCCATCTCCCTCAGCACACTGGCGCCATTTCTCCCTCACTGTTCCGCTGGAAGGAAGCTCCCTGACTCTCCCCTGCAGTCTACACTACAGAAAGGGTAAAAAAGAGAGGGGGGGCACTAAATTTAGGCGCAGTATAACTTATAGCAGCTATAAGGGGACATAATTCAGTTAGTCCCTGCATTATATAGCGCTCTGGTGTGTGCTGGCATACTCTCTCTCTGTCTCCCCAAAGGGCTTTTGTGGGGTCCTGTCTCCTTTAAGAGCATTCCCTGTGTGTGTGCGGTGTGTCGGTACGGCTGTGTCGACATGTTTGATGAGGAGGCTTATGTGGAGGCGGAGCAGATGCCTATGAATGTGATGTCACCCCCTGCGGGGCAGACACCTGAGTGGATGGATTTATGGAAGGAATTACGTGCACGTGTCGACTCCTTACATAATAAATTTGACGACATTCCAAATGCGGGACAGCCGGCTTCTCAGCTCGTGCCTGCCCAGACAATTCAAAGGCCATCAGGGGCTCTGAAACGCCCACTACCTCAGATGGCAGACACAGATGTCGACACGGATACTGATACCAGTGTCGACGACGATGAGTCAAATTTAATGTCCACTAGGGCCATTCGTTGCATGATTGAGGCAATGAAAGAGGTATTACACATTTCTGATATAAACCCAGGTACCTCAAAAAAGGGTATTATGTTTGGGGAGAAAAAACTACCAATAGTTTTTCCCCTATCTGAAGAATTGAATGAGGTGTGTGAAGAAGCGTGGGCTTTCCCCGATAAAAAATTGTTGCTTTCAAAAAAATTACTAATGGCGTTCCCTTTCTCGCCAGAGGATAGGTCACGTTGGGAAACTCCCCCTAGGGTGGATAAAGCGCTCACACGTTTGTCTAAAAAGGTGGCACTACCGTCTCCGGATACGGCCGCCCTAAAGGAACCTGCTGATAGGAAGCAGGAGGCTATCCTAAAGTCTATATATACACACACTGGTGTTATACTGAGACCAGCTATTGCTTCAGCGTGGATGTGCAGTGCTGCTGCTGCTTGGTCAGATTCCCTGTCGGAAAATATTGACACCCTAGACAGGGACACTATATTGCTAACCGTAGAGCATATAAAAGACTCAGTCTTGTACATGAGAGATGCACAGAGGGAGATCTGCCGGCTGGCATCTAGAATAAGTGCTTTGTCCATTTCTGCTAGGAGAGGCTTATGGACTCGGCAGTGGGCGGGGGATGCAGATTCTAAAAGGCACATGGAAGTTTTGCCTTATAAGGGTGATGAGTTATTCGGGGATGGTCTCTCAGACCTTGTTTCCACAGCAACAGCTGGGAAGTCAGCATTTTTGCCCCATGTCCCCTCACAGCCTAAGAAAGCGCCGTATTATCAGGTACAGTCCTTTCGACCCCAGAAAAACAGGCGTGGAAAAGGCGGGTCCTTTCTGTCTAGAGGCAGAGGAAGGGGAAAAAGCTGCAACACACAGCAGGTTCCCAGGAACAAAAGTCCTCCCCCGCTTCTTCCAAATCCGCCGCATGACGGTGGGGCTCCACAGGCGGAGCCAGGTACGGTGGGGGGCCGCCTCAAAAATTTCAGCGATCAGTGGGTTCGCTCACGGGTGGATCCCTGGATCCTTCAAGTAGTCTCTCAGGGGTACAAGCTGGAATTCGAGGCACCTCCCCCCCGCCGTTTCCTCAAATCGGCCTTACCGACCACTCCCTCGGGCAGGGAGGCTGTACTAGAGGCAATTCACAAGCTGTATTCCCAGCAGGTGATAGTCAAGGTGCCCCTACTTCAACAAGAACGGGGTTACTATTCCACACTGTTTGTGGTACCGAAACCGGACGGTTCGGTGAGACCCATTTTAAATTTGAAATCCTTGAACACATACATAAAAAGATTCAAGTTCAAGATGGAATCACTCAGGGCGGTTATTGCAAGCCTGGACGAGGGGGATTACATGGTATCCCTGGACATCAAGGATGCTTACCTGCATGTCCCAATTTACCTTCCTCACCAGGAGTACCTCAGATTTGTGGTACAGGATTGCCATTACCAATTCCAGACACTACCGTTTGGACTGTCCACGGCACCGAGGGTGTTTACCAAGGTAATGGCAGAAATGATGATACTCCTTCGAAAAAAGGGAGTTTTAATTATCCCGTACTTGGACGATCTCCTAATAAAGGCGAGGTCCAGGGAGCAGTTACTGGTCGGAGTAGCACTATCTCGGGAAGTGCTACAACAGCATGGCTGGATTCTAAACATTCCAAAGTCACAACTGGTTCCTTCCACACGCTTACTGTTCCTGGGGATGATTTTGGACACAGAACAGAAAAAAGTGTTTCTCCCGCAGGAGAAAGCCAAGGAGCTGTCATCTCTAGTCAGAGACCTCCTAAAACCAAAACGGGTATCTGTGCATCACTGCACACGAGTCCTGGTAAAAATGGTGGCTTCATACAAAGCAATTCCATTCGGCAGGTTCCATGCAAGGACCTTCCAGTGGGACCTCTTGGACAAGTGGTCGGGATCGCATCTTCAGATGCATCAACTGATAACCCTGTCTCCAGGGACCAGGGTGTCTCTACTGTGGTGGCTGCAGAGTGCTCATCTTCTAGAGGGCCGCAGATTCGGCATACAGGACTGGGTCCTGGTGACCACGGATGCCAGCCTTCGAGGCTGGGGCGCAGTCGCACAGGGAAGAAATTTCCAGGGACTTTGGTCAAGTCAGGAGTCGTCCCTACACATAAATATTCTGGAACTGAGGGCCATTTACAATGCCCTAAGTCAGGCAAGGCCCCTGCTTCAAAACCAGCCGGTTCTGATCCAGTCAGACAACATCACGGCAGTCGCCCATGTAAACCGACAGGGCGGCACAAGAAGCAGGATGGCGATGGCAGAAGCCACAAGGATTCTCCGATGGGCGGAAAATCACGTACTAGCACTGTCAGCAGTGTTCATTCCGGGAGTGGACAACTGGGAAGCAGACTTCCTCAGCAGACACGACCTACACCCGGGAGAGTGGGGACTTCATCCAGAAGTCTTCCTACTGTTGATAAACCGTTGGGAAAGGCCACAGGTGGACATGATGGCGTCCCGCCTCAACAAAAAGCTAAAGAGATATTGCGCCAGGTCAAGGGACCCTCAGGCGATAGCTGTGGACGCTCTAGTGACACCATGGGTGTACCAGTCGGTTTATGTGTTCCCTCCTCTGCCTCTCATACCAAAGGTACTGAGAATAATAAGAAGGCGAGGAGTAAGAACGATACTCGTGGTTCCGGATTGGCTAAGAAGAGCTTGGTACCCAGAACTTCAAGAAATGTTATCAGAGGACCCATGGCCTCTACCGCTCAGACAGGATCTGCTACAGCAGGGACCCTGTCTGTTCCAAGACTTACCGCGGCTGCGTTTGACGGCATGGCGGTTGAATTCCGGATCCTAAAGGAAAAGGGCATTCCGGAGGAAGTCATTCCTACGCTGATAAAAGCCAGGAAAGAAGTAACCGCAAACCATTATCACCGCATTTGGCGAAAATATGTTGCGTGGTGTGAGGCCAGGAAGGCCCCTACAGAGGAATTTCAGCTGGGTCGTTTTCTGCACTTCCTACAGTCGGGAGTGACTATGGGCCTAAAATTGGGTTCCATTAAGGTCCAGATTTCGGTTCTGTCGATTTTTCTTCCAGAAAGAACTGGCTTCACTGCCTGAAGTTCAGACTTTTGTAAAGGGAGTGCTTCATATTCAGCCCCCTTTTGTGCCTCCTGTGGCACCTTGGGATCTCAATGTGGTGTTGAGTTTCCTAAAATCACATTGGTTTGAACCACTTGAAACTGTGGATCTGAAATATCTCACGTGGAAAGTGGTCATGATATTGGCCTTGGCTTCTGCCAGGCGTGTGTCAGAATTGGCGGCTTTGTCATGTAAAAGCCCTTATCTGATTTTCCATATGGATAGGGCAGAATTGAGGACTCGTCCCCAGTTTCTCCCTAAGGTGGTATCAGCTTTTCACTTGAACCAACCTATTGTGGTGCCTGCAGCTACTAGGGACTTGGAGGATTCCAAGTTACTGGACGTAGTCAGGGCCTTGAAAATTTATGTTTCCAGGACGGCTGGAGTCAGGGAAACTGACTCGCTTTTTATCCTGTATGCACCCAACAAAATAGGTGCTCCTGCTTCTAAGCAGACTATTGCTCGCTGGATTTGTAGCACAATTCAGCTGGCGCATTCTGCGGCTGGATTGCCGCATCCTAAATCGGTGAAAGCCCATTCCACGAGGAAGGTGGGCTCATCTTGGGCTGCTGCCCGAGGGGTCTCGGCTTTACAACTTTGCCGAGCTGCAACTTGGTCAGGGGCAAACACGTTTGCTAAATTCTACAAATTTGATACCCTGGCTGAGGAGGACCTTGAGTTATCTCATTCGGTGCTGCAGAGTCATCCGCACTCTCCCGCCCGTTTGGGAGCTTTGGTATAATCCCCATGGTCCTTACGGAGTCCCCAGCATCCACTAGGACGTCAGAGAAAATAAGAATTTACTCACCGGTAATTCTATTTCTCGTAGTCCGTAGTGGATGCTGGGCGCCCATCCCAAGTGCGGATTGTCTGCAATACTTGTATATAGTTATTGTCTAACTAAAGGGTTATTGTTGAGCCATCTGTTGAGAGGCTCAGTTGTTATCATACTGTTAACTGGGTATTGTATCACGAGTTATACGGTGTGATTGGTGTGGCTGGTATGAGTCCTACCCGGGATTTAAAATCCTTCCTTATTGTGTCTGCTCTTCCGGGCACAGTATCCTAACTGAAGTCTGGAGGAGGGTCATAGTGGGAGGAGCCAGTGCACACCAGTAGTCTAAAGCTTTCTTTTAGTTGTGCCCAGTCTCCTGCGGAGCCGCTATTCCCCATGGTCCTTACGGAGTCCCAGCATCCACTACGGACTACGAGAAATAGAATTACCGGTGAGTAAATTCTTATTTTCTTACGTCCTAGAGGATGCTGTGGACTCCGTAAGGACCATGGGGTATAGACGGGCTCCGCAGGAGACATGGGCACTATAAAGAACTTTTAGATGGGTGTGCACTGGCTCCTCCCTCTATGCCCTCCTCCAGACCTCAGTTAGATCCTATGCCCAGAGGAGACTGGGTGCACTACAGGGCAGCTCTCCTGAGTTTCTCTGAAAAAGACTTTTGTTAGGTTTTTTTATTTTCAGAGAGCACTGCTGGCAACAGGCTCCCTGCATCGTGGGACTGAGGGGAGAGAAGCAGACCTACTTAAATGATAGGCTCTGCTTCTTAGGCTACTGGACACCATTAGCTCCAGAGGGTTGGAACGCAGGTCTCTCCCTCGCCGTTCGTATTGGAGCCGCACCGCCGTCGTCCTCGCAGAGCCGGAAGATAGAAGCCGGGTGAGTATAAGAAGAAAGAATTCTTCAGATCTTCCTCTGAGGTAACGTGCAGCGGTAACGCTGCGCGCCACTGCTCACACACACACACACACACACACACACACACACACACACACACACACACACACACACACACACACACACACACACACGGCACTGAAGGGCGCAGGGGGGGTGCCCTGGGCAGCAATAATAAACCTCTAGGGACTGGTTAACATATATATATATATATATATATATATATTTCTCTGACGTCCTAGTGGATGCTGGGACTCCGTCAGGACCATGGGGAATAGCGGCTCCGCAGGAGACGGGGCACAAAAGTAAAAGCTTTAGGATCAGGTGGTGTGCACTGGCTCCTCCCCCTATGACCCTCCTCCAAGCCTCAGTTAGGTTTTTGTGCCCGTCCAAGCAGGGTGCAATCTAGGTGGCTCTCATAAAGAGCTGCTTAGAGTAAAAGTTTTGATAGGTTTCTTATTTTCTTTTTTTTTTTTTGAGAAAATTTTTATTGAACTTTTAACAAGATATTCATAAGATATACATTACAGGTATCACACATTGGTACATATCGCATTCAACTGTCAAATAGCAGTGGCAGAGTATCTATCTATGTACAATATCGAGTGAGTAAAGAATCAAACAGGCACGCATGCCAATGTATAGAAAGCTGTCAATAGATAGTGTAATACATTTGGTGTGTACCGTAGCTAAGGGCGAAGGAATATCTCTTAATGAAGCATTATAGCTTATAAAAGAAAAACAAAGAGTAAGTTTAAGATTAGAAGTAGAAGAGAAAAGAGGCAAGGAGGGGGAAGAGAAAAGAAGGGAGGGAGGATTGGGAAGGGAGGAAAGGGAGGAATGGTCGGGCGGTCCCAGTCGCCTGGGCAGTGCGTCAGATTATCCTCAGTTGGATAGGGTATTGTGATGGTTCCCATTATCTTATATGGTAGTTAGTGGAGGTTCAGCACCGTAGTGTGACGTCCAGGGTGACCACGTATTGCTAAAATTATCAGGGGTGTCCCGGAGAACCGCTGTAATACGTTCCAATCTATAGGTTTGCCATATAGCATTAATGGTAGCAGGGGTCGTGGGGGGTGACAGAGATTTCCAGTTAGCCGCGATTTGGCATTTGGCCGTATTTAAAATATGCTTAATTAGCTTTTGTTGGTGGCGAGGGGTGTGAGGTATTGGGCGAGAGAGCAGGGAATAGAGAGGAGACATCGGGATCGTCAATCCGAGGACCTTAAAGATAAGTCTATGGACCCTAGTCCAATATCCCTTAATTTGCGGGCAGTTCCACCAAATATGCAACAGGGTTCCGCGCTGGCCGCATTGACGCCAACAGTTATCCGAGCAGGAGGGGTAAATTGAATGGAGACGCGATGGTACCTGGTACCAACGGTAATATAGTTTGTAGGCATTTTCTTTAATTCGGACCGAAATGGAGCTCGTGGAAATTTCTTGCCTGATCTCAGACCACTCATCTGTCGTCAGGGTTTCACCTACCTCCCGCTCCCACGCTACTTCGTGGGGTTCCTTCGGGGGCGAGTTGTGAGCTAATAAGATTTGATATATAGTTGAGAGTAAGCCTTTAGTTGATCGGCAGGTACAGCAGAGGGATTCAAAGCTCGTTTTACCTCCCACGGGCGGTGTTCCGGAGATAGAGGCAAAAAAGTGGCGTATCTGCAAGAATTGATAAAAGGTTGAGCGTGGGAGCGAGAAACGGGATTGTAAGACGTCAAACGTGGGGAACGTGTGTAGCGGGGCGATGTCTAGAAGGAAAAGTGAGTTATGGCTGGTCCAGGACTCAAAAGCTAAGTGGTTCTCCCCTGGCGGGAATGCCGGGTTGTTCCACAGAGGGGTGAGTAGAGGGTGAAAGGAGCGTAGCCGGTAAAGACGTGAGCAAAGGTCCCATATGGCAAGGGTGAATTTCACTGTGGGCAACAGCGAGGAAGCTGGGGGACGGCTATTCGGTCGACACCAGAGCAAGCTGTAGGGGGAATATCTGTGGAGTGTGGTAGTCTCTAGTTGCGTCCAGATTCTGTGTCCAGGATTATCGTGTCAAAGGACACATGTGGTTAAGTGAGCAGCTCTATAGTATTTAAGGAGGTCAGGAACTCCTAGACCCCCTTCTAGACGATGCTTTTGGAGGATTCGCATCTTTACTCTGGGCTTTCGCCCTGCCCAGATAAATCTGGTGAGGTCTGCTTGAAGATTTTTAAGGATTGAGGTGGGGACGTGGATGGGAAGAGTTTGCCATAGATATAACAGACGGGGCAGTAGTGTCATCTTAACGGCCGTCATACGTCCAAACCAAGACAGAATGTATTTATTCCACTTTGTCATATCGTGTTTAATAGAGGTTAAGAGTCTGGGAAAGTTGGCAGCATAGAGACTAGAGTAGGACTTAGTGAGATAGATGCCCAGGTATTTGAGTTTATCAGCTCGCCAAGCACATGGGAAGGCGGCCTGTAGGAGTCGAAGATCTGGGTCCGCGACATGTAGGGCTAATATTTCGGTTTTGTCTGAGTTAATGTTGTAATTTGAAAATCTGCTATACGTAGCTATCTCCTCTATCAGATGTGGGAGGGAGGCAGGTGGGTCAGTCAGGGTGAGAATGACGTCATCGGCATATAGAGCAATTTTGTGATTGTGAGCTCCCGACATGACACCAGATATGTTACGGTTTAGTCTAATTCTAGCTGCCAACGGTTCCATAATAAGGGCGAAGAGTAGGGGGGAAAGGGGACAGCCCTGTCGGGTGCCGTTGCGTATGGGAAGAGGATCAGAGGAGAGGCCATTAATTAAGATAGAGGCTGAGGGGTTCTGATACAGCGAAGTAACGCCTTTATAGAAGGCGCCATGCAGGCCCATATTTAGGAGTGTTTGTTGTAGGAATGGCCAAGCTACCCTATCGAAGGCCTTTTCTGCGTCGAGAGCCACGACCAGCGTCGGGAGAGACTTGTCTTGTGCCAACTGGATAAGGTCAATGAGGTGCCTGGTATTATCTGCGGCTTGTCTGGAGGGAATGAAACCGACCTGGTCGGGGTGAATGAGGGCGGGCAAGAATGGAGCAAGTCTATTAGCCAAGATTTTGGCGAAAAGCTTTAGGTCCACATTCAAGAGCGAGATGGGTCGATAGTTCTTCATCTCCATCGGGTCCCTGTCAGGTTTCGGAATGAGGATAAGGTTGGCCCTGGTGGTGGCTGCATCGAATGAGTCCCCATCTAGGATTGCGTTAAACAGAGATTGGAGCATGGGGAGCAAAGAGGTAGTGAATTTTTTATAATATTTGGGGGCGGTGAAGCCATCAGGGCCAGGGGCTGCGGTGTGGCGTAACTGCTGAATGGCCACTGAGATTTCCTCTGTGGAAATGGGGGCATTGAGTGTCAATATATCCGAGTCGGAAAGTTTAGGGAGTTTGCAAGTGGAAAGATAGTCTCGGAGTTTAGAGACGTGATCAGGATCTGCAACAAGAGTGGAAGGGAGATTGTACAAGGATGTATAATAATCCCGGAATTGGGCGGCCATTCGCGATGGATCATATGTGGTAGACCCGTCCGCACAGCGTAGGGATATAATGCGATTTTGAGTGCGTTTCGCTCTTAGTTTTTGGGCTAGCAGGGTGTCAGCCTTATCAGATTTCTCATAGAACCTTTGGCGTGCCCATAAGAGTGCCTTGACTGCCTTTTTGGTGAGGATTTGGGATAGCTGAACTTTAACTGCTAGGAGTTTGGAATATGTTTTCTTTCTGGGGCGGCGCTGATGCAGAAGGGTCAAGGCGGCAAGTTCTGTTTCTAAAACTCGGATCCGTTGGGCTTCAGTTTTCTTTTGGGCAGCCGAAAGGCTTATAAGGTAACCTCGGATGGTGGCCTTATGTGCTTCCCATATTAGGGAGGGAGAGACGTCAGGAGTCGCATTTTCCGCATAATAGTTAGCTAAGGCGGTGGCAATATCAGCTACGGTGCATTTTTTAAGCAGAAGAGATTCATTTAGCCGCCAGAATCTGGTGGGGAGGGGTGAAGAGGATGAGATCTCGAGCAAAACAGCGGAGTGGTCCGACCAGGAGATAGGGAGCGTCTGGGCACTGAGGAGTTTACGAGTAGTGTCTCGGTCGACGAACATATAGTCTATGCGGGTATAGAGGTCGTGGGGCGGGGAGTAGTGAGTGAAACCCTTCGCTGAGGGGTACAAGGTCCTCCAACTGTCATACAGGTTATATAGTGTTAAATGCGTCTGCAGACGCTTGGCTAGTTTGGCGGGAGTAGAAGTAGTAGGGGCGGGGCGAGATCTGTCATGGAGTGGATCCAGCGTGACATTGCAGTCTCCACCAATTATAATCGTGCCCGTAGGAAGGCGGGATAGGCTGTCAAAAAAGGCTGTAAATAGAGAGCCCTGCTGCGCATTAGGGGCATATATGGAAGCCAAGATCAGGGGAGCTTGGTTATAGGAACATGAAAGGATAACGTAACGGCCCTGGGGGTCCAAGATAGTATCATGAACAGTTATAGGGAGGCCTCGACGTATCATAATAGCGGTTCCCCTTCGTTTGGTAGGCATGTTTGAATAATAGACATGTGGAAATTGTTTGCAGGACATAGAGGGGTGTGGGGGTTTAAAATGAGTCTCCTGAATTAGTACCACATCAGATTTTTGTCTGTTAAAGAATTGGATGGCCATGGCTCGTTTGGTGGGAGAGTTAAGGCCATTAGCATTAACCGATATAATTTTCAGGGTCATGGTGGGAAGAACTGTGGGTGACGCAAATAGAGGGGCGGGATGGGAGCTGTCCGACCATGGGGATGGAGAGGGGGAAAGGAGAAATAGAGACAGAGAGAAAAGGGGAAAGGGACTGTATGAAAATACAGAGGGGGAGAACCTTTTCCTGTAGAAGGGCAAGGTTTAACATTAAAAGGAAAAACGCCATCCTGGCGTATCCTTCGGGGGGGGACGTGGCATTGTGACAGAACGATAAGTAGGGTAAGGAGGGGTATAGGGGAGGGAGAGGTTGTAATAGGAACGACCAAGTGACAGGGGGGAATAAAGGTAGCGAGGAGGATCGCATTATTGAGATAAATAGGAGTAGTGTGAGCGGTATAGATATGATGAGGGAGAAGGATAAAGCATGCAATGGTGTCGGATACTAAACCAACATCGGTCCTACCAGGAGACTATGAACAGTAACAAATGAGCGCCACGCTAATCATAGGCCAACATGAACAAACATGAAAACATACTATAGAAATAATAAAAACATAAATAAAATTTGAAAAAAGAAAACAGCTTGACGCTCACGCGTAGCCAAGTGGACCGCGCCGTCCGAGGCGTCGCAGCCAGTCGGCCACGCAGAGGGCCTGAGTAAATACATGTGATCACTTAGCGCGTCAAGGCAGTAGAGTATGCAGATTAGGGTATTCAGCAACTATACGTATCACATTTAACAAGGATTATATCATGGGGTGCCTGCGAGCAGTCAAGTAGAGGACTACTCCGGGGCCGGGGCCCTTGGGCTTGAGATTAAGGGTGACATCTGGTCTTGGGTCAAAATCGACATCAGTCTAACCAGGAGATTATGAATAATAACAATAACAAGTGTGCACTATGTTAATCATAAACCAACATGAACAGACATGATAACATACTATAGAAGTAAAAATAAATAAATAAAAGAAAAAAGAAAAACTATTTGACTCTCATGCGTAATCAAGTGGACAGCACCGCCCATGGCGTCGCAGCGACTCGGCCACGCGGAGAGCCTGAAAAACATATATGAAAACATGGCAAACCGAAGTATGAAGGCCTTCATACTATAGAAATAAAAAATAAAAATAAATAAATAAGACAAAAATATAAATGGAGAACTATTTGACTCTCGCGCGTAACCAAGTGGAGAGCACCGCCCATGGCGCCGTAGCCAGCAGGTCACACGTAGAGCCTGAAAAACGTATATGAATACGTGGCGAACCGAGGTATGTAAGCTTTCAGTAATTGAGTGTACATTTAACACGGGTATCTGAAATCTTTCAAGTAGAAGACCATTCCGGGGCTGGGGCCCGTGGGCTTGAGATTGAGGGTGACATCTGGTCTTGGGTTGATTCAGGAAGATCTTCAAAAATGCCAAAAGTTTTAAGTAGATCAGCTCCTTGCGTTGGTGTCTTGACTGTGAAAGTCTTCCCATTCTGCGTTACCTGCAGTGAGAAGGGGAAGCCCCACTTATATTTTATGGAGTGGGCTCGGAGAACCTTGGTAATATGTGCTAGGTCTCTGCGCTTCTTGAGTGTAGAGGGGGCAAGGTCCTGGAACAGCTGTAACTGGGAGCCCGCATAAGACACCGTCGTTAGACCTCTAGCCGCCAGCATGACCCGCTCTTTGGTGGCGTAGTAATGAAAACGTATAATGACGTCTCGTGGCGGTTGTGTCGGAGGCGGTCTAGGGCGGAGGGCCCTGTGGGCTCGGTCTAGCTGGAGAAGGGCCTCGGGGACATCCGGCGTCAGTTGTAAAAAAAGGCTCTCCAGATACTCAGGGAGAGAGCTGGGGGACACATTTTCAGGGATGTTGCGGACTCGGATGTTATTCCGACGATTGCGGTTGTCCATATCCTCTAGTTGTTCTTTGTACGCTTCCATATCTGCCCGAATATCCAAAAGTTCCTGTTCCACCACCGTTTGAAATTGGCAGACGTCGTCCACTTTGCGCTCTAGTGTATCTGTGCGGGAGCCCAAGTCGGCTATTTCGGATCTGAACTCGGTTAAAACCGACCTCATTTCTGACTGAATCGTTTTTGTAACGATAGCCACCACATCCTGAGTGGTCAATGGGCTGCTGGAGGTGGCGATGTCAGCTGGATCAAAGGATTGTTCAGTTGATGGGGAGCTCCGGGTGGAGGAGCCGGACTTCTCCCAAGCACGCAGGATACTAGCTTTAGGTATCTGAGAGTTCTTGCGGTTTTTTTGCGACATTGTAAATAGGGCGCTTTGTACCAATGTAATAGAATAATGCAATATGTATGGCAGAGCCCCCTGTCACTTCGTGGTCGTTATGCTTAAGGGGCCATGAGCTCTATGAGGCTCAGCGAGCGGGGAGAGAAATTTGGTTTGGTAATGGAGTGCAGGTCACACTTGCAGGTCGCTCTTGCGATGGGTAGGTGGGGTGAGGGCTATCCAAGCACCTGCACTGTGGGACCGCAGCTTTCCTCGTAGTTAGCGAGGGGAGGGTGGAGGGTCGGTGGTTCCGTGCCTCCAGGGCGCGGGCACTCCCCAGGAATCCAGGTTAGGATGCCGTGTCGTAGCAATAAGCAGCGGGCCGCGAGAGGGCTCACCCGTCGGGTCCGGTGGTGTCTAGGGGTCGCTTTGTCTGTCAGCAGGCAGTGATGATGGCCGGTGACCTCAGTGGGGTTCGGCAGGCAGGAATCAGTTTGGCATCACCCCACAGCTCCAGACACCCCCACAGGCAGTGGGGAGTGAGTGAGCTTTAGTTAATATAACAGTCCTGGATGTGATATCAATTTGGTGAGGTGTGGAGTTGTGAGCCAGATAGCTCAGAAAGGGCTCTCTATGTGGGCAGCCTGTGTGTACTGTAACTTTGAATCCAAGATGGCCGCCGCAGCTGTGACAGGCTGGAGGATGTCTCCTTGTGTGTGGAGCCCGTGGGTCCCTGGATGATTCCCTCCCTATAACCAGGTACCTGAGGGTCTTGGGGAGGTCTCCAGACTGCTGTGGGGTCCAAGGGGTGTCCGTAGGGCGCGTCCCGGGTCCCGCTGCGGCTGCGCGCCGCTCTGGAGCTTCCCGCCGGGCCTCCTCCAAACCCGAGGCCCCGGCTTCAGTGGTTGGCATAGGCCGCAATGCCGGATTCGTCCGCTGTATGACAGCGCTGTCCAGGGACGCACAGCAGGGCACTCTCCTGCGGCAAATACCCCACCTGGGTGTGTTTCACTCCAGGTTTGGCTGTGGATAAGGGGTATATTTGGGTTTATCCTTGGGAGCTCCTCCGCAGCACGTCTGCTCCAGGATACAGCTAGGCCACGCCCCTGGTTTCTTCTTTTCAGTGAGTCCTGCTGGCAACAGGCTCACTGCAACGAGGGACCTAGGGGAGAAGAAGTGAACTCACCTGCGTGCAGGATGGATTTGCTTCTTAGGCTACTGGACACTAGCTCCAGAGGGACGATCACAGGTACAGCCTGGATGGGTCACCGGAGCCGCGCCGCCGACCCCCTTGCAGATGCCGAAGTAAGAAGAGGTCCAGAAACCGGCGGCTGAAGGCTTTTCAGTCTTCATGAGGTAGCGCACAGCACTGCAGCTGTGCGCCATTGCGCTCAGGCACACTTCACACCGGCGGTCACTGAGGGTGCAGGGCGCTGGGGGGGGCGCCCTGGGCAGCAATGAGATTACCTTTCTGGCTAAAAAGAATACATCACATATAGTCCCTGAGGCTATATGGATGTATTTCACCCCTGCCAGGTCTCAGAAAAACCGGGAGAAGAGCCCGCCGGAATAGGGGGCGGGGCCTATCTCCTCAGCACACAGCGCCATTTTCCCTCACAGAACTGCTGGTGGGAAGGCTCCCAGGCTCTCCCCTGCACTGCACTACAGAAACAGGGTTAAAACAGAGAGGGGGGGCACTTATTTGGCGATATGATTATATATTAAGATGCTATAAGGGAAAACACTTATATAAAGGTTGTCCCTGTATAATTATAGCGTTTTGATGTGTGCTGGCAAACTCTCCCTCTGTCTCCCCAAAGGGCTAGTGGGGTCCTGTCCTCTATCAGAGCATTCCCTGTGTGTGTGCTGTGTGTCTGTACGTGTGTCGACATGTATGAGGACGATGTTGGTGAGGAGGCGGAGCAATTGCCTGTAATGGTGATGTCACTCTCTAGGGAGTCGACACCGGAATGGATGGCTTATTTAAGGAATTACGTGATAATGTCAACACGCTTCAAGGTCGGTTGATGACATGAGACGGCCGGCAAACAAATTAGTACCTGTCCAGGCGTCTCAAACACCGTCAGGGGCTTTAAAACGCCCATTTACCTCAGTCGGTCGACATAGACACGGACACTGACTCCAGTGTCGACGGTGAAGAAACAAACGTATTTTCCTTTAGGGCCACACGTTACATGTTAAGGGCAATGAAGGAGGTGTTACATATTTCTGATACTACAAGTACCACAAAAAAGGGTATTATGTGGGTGTGAAAAAACTACATGTAGTTTTTCCTGAATCAGATAAATTAAATGAAGTGTGTGATGATGCGTGGGTTTCCCCCGATAGAAAATTATTGGCGGTATACCCTTTCCCGCCAGAAGTTAGGGCGCGTTGGGAAACACCCCTTAGGGTGGATAAGGCGCTCACACGCTTATCAAACAAGGAGCCAGCTGATAGGAGGCTGGAAAATATCCTAAAAAGTATATACACACATACTGGTGTTATACTGCGACCAGCTATCGCCTCAGCCTGGATGTGCAGCGCTGGGGTGGCTTGGTCGGATTCCCTGACTGAAAATATTGATACCCTTGACAGGGACAGTATTTTATTGACTATAGAGCACAGAGAGATATTTGCACTCTGGCATCAAGAGTAAGTGCGATGTCCATATCTGCCAGAAGATGTTGATGGACACGACAGTGGTCAGGTGATGTAGATTCCAAACGGCACATGGAAGTATTGCCGTATAAAGGGGAGGAGTTATTTGGGGTCGGTCCATCGGACCTGGTGGCCACGGCAACAGCTGGAAAATCCACCTTTTTTACCCTAAGTCACATCTAAGCAGAAAAAGACACCGTCTTTTCAGCCTCAGTCCTTTCGTCCCCATAAGGGCAAGCGGGCAAAAGGCCAGTCATATCTGCCCAGGGATAGAGGAAAGGGAAGAAGACTGCAGCAGGCAGCCCATTCCCAAGAACAGAAGCCCTTCACCGCTTCTGCCAAGTCCTCAGCATGACGCTGGGGCCGTACAGGACCCCTGGATCCTACAAGTAGTATCCCAGGGGTACTGATTGGAAATTCGAGACGTCTCCCCCTCGCAGGTTCCTGAAGTCTGCTTTACCAACGTCTCCCTCTGACAGGGAGGCAGTATTGGAAACAATTCACAAGCTGTATTCCCAGCAGGTGATAATCAAAGTACTCCTCCTACAACAAGGAAAGGGGTATTATTCCACACTATATTGTGGTACTGAAGCCAGACGGCTCGGTGAGACCTATTCTAAATCTGAAATATTTGAACACTTACATACAAAGGTTCAAATCAAGATGGAGTCACTCAGAGCAGTGATAGCGAACAGGAAGAAGGGGACTATATGGTGTCCCGGGACATCAGGGATGCTTCCTCCATGTCCCAATTTGCCCTTCTCACCAAGGGTACCTCAGGTTCGTGGTACAGAACTGTCACTATCAGTTTCAGACGATGCCGGTTGGATTGTCCACGGCACCCCGGGTCTTTACCAAGGTAATGGCCGAAATGATGATTCTTCTTCAAAGAAAATGGACGATATCCTGATAAGGGCAAGGTCCAGAGAACAGTTGGAGGTCGGAGTAGCACTATCTCAAGTAGTTCTACGACAGCATGGGTGGATTCTAAATATTCCAAAACCGCAGCTGTTTCCGACGACAATTTGCTGTTCCTAGGGATGATTCTGGACACAGTCCAGAAAAGGGTGTTTCTCCCGGAGAAGAAAGCAAGGGAGTTATCCGAGCTAGTCAGGAACCTCCTAAAACCAGGAAAAGTGTCAGTGCATCATTGCACAAGGGTCCTGGGAAAAATGGTGGCTTCTTACGAAGCGATTCCATTCGGCAGATTTCACGCAAGAACTTTTCAGTGGGATCTGCTGGAAAAATGGTCCGGATCGCATCTTCAGATGCATCAGCGGATAACCCTGTCTCCAAGGACAAGGGTGTTTCTTCTGCGGTGGCTGCAGAGTGCTCATCTACTAAAAGGCAGCAGATTCGGCGTTCAGGACTGGGTCCTGGTGACCACGGATGCCAGCCGGAGAGGCTGGGGAGCAGTCACACAGGGAAAAAATTTCCAGGGAGTGTGATCAAGTCTGGAGACTTCTCTCCACATAAAACAATGCTCTAAGCTTAGCAAGACCTCTGCTTCAAGGTCAGCCGGTATTGATCCAGTGGGACAACATCACGGCAGTCGCCCACGTAAACAGACAGGGCGGCACAAGAAGCAGGAGGGAAATGGCAGAAACTGCAAAGATTCTTCGCTGGGCGGAAAATCATGGGATAGCACTGTCAGCAGTGTTCATTCCGGGAGTGGACAACTGGGAAGCAGACTTCCTCAGCAGGCACGACCTCCACCCGGGAGAGTGGGGACTTCATCGGGAAGTCTTCCACATGATTGTGAACCGTTGGGAAAGACCAAAGGTGACATGATGGCGTCCCGCCTGAACAAAAAACTGGACAGGTATTGCGCCAGGTCAAGAGACCCTCAGGCAATAGCTGTGGACGTTCTGGTAACACAGTGGGTGTACCAGTCGGTGTATGTGTTCCCTCCTCTGCTTCTCATACCCAAGGTACTGAGAATTATAAGACGTAGAGGAGTAAGAACTATACTCGTGGCTCCGGATTGCCCAAGAAGGACTTGGTACCCGGAACTTCAAGAAATGCTCACAGAGGACTCATGGCCTCTGCCGCTAAGAAGGGACTTGCTTCAGCAAGTACCATGTCTGTTCCAAGACTTACCGCGGCTGCGTTTGACGGCATGGCGGTGGAACGCCGGATCCTAAGGGAAAAAGGCATTCCGGAAGAGGTCATTCCTACCCTGGTCAAAGCCAGGAAGGAGGTGACCGCACAACATTATCACCACATGTGGCGAAAATATGTTGCGTGGTGTGAGGCCAGGAAGGCCCCACGAAGAAATTTCAACTCGGTCGATTCCTGCATTTCCTGCAAACAGGAGTGTCTATGGGCCTCAAATTGGGGTCCATTAAGGTTCAAATTTCGGCCCTGTCAATTTTCTTCCAGAAAAAATTGGCTTCACTTCCTGAAGTCCAGAAGTTTGTCAAGGGAGTACTGCATATACAACCCCCTTTTGTGCCTCCAGTGGCACTGTGGGATCTCAACGTAGTTCTGGGATTCCTCAAATCACATTGGTTTAAACCGCTCAAATCTGTGGATTTGAAATATCTCACATGAAAAGTGACCATGCGGTTGGCCCTGGCCTCGGCCAGGCGAGTGTCAGAATTGGCGGCTTTGTCTCACAAAAGCCCATATCTGATTGTCCATTCGGACAGGGCAGAGCTGCGGACTCGTCCCCAGTTTCTCCCTAAGGTGGTGTCAGCGTTTCACCTGAACCAGCTTATTGTGGTACCTGCGGCTACTAGGGACTTGGAGGACTCCAAGTTGCTAGATGTTGTCAGGGCCCTGAAAATGTAGGTTTCCAGGACGGCTGGAGTCAGGAAAACTGACTTGCTGTTATCCTGTATGCACCCAACAAACTGGGTGCTCTTGCTTCTAAGCAGACGATTGCTAGTTGGATGTGTAGTACAATTCAGCTTGCACATTCTGTGGCAGGCCTGCCACAGCCAAAATATGTAAATGCCCATTCCACAAGGAAGGTGGGCTCATCTTGGGCGGCTGCCCGAGGGGTCTCGGCTTTACAACTTTGCCGAGCTGCTACTTGGTCAGGGGCACACCCTGGCTGAGGAGGACCTGGAGTTCTCTCACTCGGTGCTGCAGAGTCATCCGCACTCTCCCGCCCGTTTGGGAGCTTTGGTATAATCCCCATGGTCCTGACGGAGTCCCCAGCATCCACTTAGGACGTCAGAGAAAATAAGATTTTACTTACCGATAATTCTATTTCTCGTAGTCCGTAGTGGATGCTGGGCGCCCATCCCAAGTGCGGATTGTCTGAAATACTTGTACATAGTTATTGTTACAAAAATCGGGTTATTATTGTTGTGAGCCATCTTTTCAGAGGCTCCTCTGTTATCATGCTGTTAACTGGGTTCAGATCACAGGTTGTACAGTGTGATTGGTGTGACTGGTATGAGTCTTACCCGGGATTCAAAATCCTTCCTTATTGTGTACGCTCGTCCGGGCACAGTATCCTGGCTGAGGCTTGGAGGAGGGTCATAGGGGGAGGAGCCAGTGCACACCACCTGATCCTAAAGCTTTTACTTTTGTGCCCTGTCCTGCGGAGCCGCTATTCCCCATGGTCCTGACGGAGTCCCCAGCATCCACTACGGACTACGAGAAATAGAATTATCGGTAAGTAAATTCTTATATATATATATATATATATAATATTGTAGCAACAATGAAGCCGGCACTCCCCTTGCTGATGTATCAACTGCTTCGGTGCCCTCCATACGATGAAAACATCCAAATATAACGAAGGAAGTCTGGCGGCACTCAGGAGACTTTTCAAATGATGAATTTATTGAGGTAACATCCAACAATTGTTTCGGGCCTCTGCCCGTCGTCAGGGATGCATATCAAACAATAAACATACATTATATACCCACATAAGGACACACACACACACACACACTCAAGCTACTTGACTCATCTCACCTGCAGACCCACTTACCGAGACGAGCGTCACACTGCAAGCCGCCGCCACGAGCCGTCCTGCTCATCAGCCGCTGCCGCACAGCGGACTACGTCATCAATGGGCGCATGCAGGGAGATCGAGATCAAGTGTGTACATTGGTTACCTAAGTAACTGGAAAACAAAACAAATAGACATTTAGACATTAATAATGTGCACAACAACATACAAAGTGAAGTATGTAATATAATATATCATATATCATATTATGTACTATATTATAAAAACAAACTATGGGACACTGTTTTAATAACTCCCAAATATAACACATTTAAAACGTGGCATATATACATATGACCATGTAACAAACCGCATCACAGGGGGACTCATGGTTTAATAAAATTCTGTTATCATAGATAAACCCATTATGATAAATTCAATATAATTCAAGATAAGTTTTAAGTTTATAAAAAACTATGTAAACCATGTTGTTCATTCAGGCCTTTAGGGGCAAGTGTATCCAACCTGAAAATCCATCGATTCTAGTTGGAGTAACACTTTGCCCCTATCACCACCCCGAATTGATGCTGGGACATGGTCAATTATTTTGCTCCTAATGCTCGCAATACTGTGCGATTGTTGCACACAATGGCGAGCCATTGGGTTTATCTATGATAATAGAATTTTATTAAACCACGAGTCCCCCTGTGATGCTGTTTGTTACATGGTCATATGTATATATTAGAGATGAGCGGATTCGGTTTTACTCGGTTCTCAAAACGGCATCTTATTGGCTCACGGATGTCACGTGTTTTGGATAGCCAATAATATGCCGTTTTGAGAACCAAGTAAAACCGAATCCGCTCATCTCTAGTATATATGCCACGTTTTAAATGTGTTATATTTGGGAGTTATTAAAACACAGTGTCCCATAGTTTGTTTTTATAATATAGTACATAATATGATATATAATATATTTATATTACATACTTCACTTTGTATGTTGTTGTGCACATTATTAATGTCTAAATGTCTATTTGTTTTGTTTTCCGGTTACTTAGGTAACCAATGTACACACTTGATCTCGATCTCCCTGCATGCGCCCATTGATGACGTAGTCCGCTGTGCGGCAGCGGCTGATGAGCAGGACGGCTCGTGGCGGCGGCTTGCAGTGTGACGCTCGTCTCGGTAAGTGGGTCTGCAGGTGAGATGAGTCAAGGAGCTTGATATGTGTGTGTGTGTGTGTGGGGGGGGAGGGGGGGGGGTCCTTATGTGGGTATATAATGTATGTTTATTGTTTGATATGCATCCCTGACGACGGGCGGAGGCCCGAAACAATTGTTGGATGTTACCTCAATAAATTCATAATTTGAAAAGTCTCCTGAGTGCCGCCAGACTTCCTTCGTTATAGATATAATATAAAAGCGCTGTTTTAACTGGGAATTTTGTTTCCAGTGTCAGGTGGCACTGGGTGTGTGCTGGCATACTCTCTCTCTCTGTCTCTCCAAAGGGCCTTATTGGGGAACTGTCTCCATATAGATATATCCCTGAGTGTGTGTGGGTGTCTGTACGCGTGTGTCGGCATGTCTGAAGCGGAAGGCTCATCTAAGGAGGAGGTGGAGCAGATGATTGTGGTGTCTCCGTCGGCTACGCCGACACCTGATTGGTTGGATATGTTGAATGTTTTAAATGCAAATGTGTCTTTATTACATCAGAGATTGGACAAAGCAGAGTCCAGGGATAGAACAGGGAGTCAATCCATGGCTTTGACTGTGTCACAGGGCCCTTCAGGGTCTCAGAAACGTCCCCTGTCCCAAGTAGCAGACACTGATACTGACACGGATTCTGACTCCAGTGTCGACTACAATGATGCAAGGTTACACCCAAGGGTGGCCAAAAGTATTCATTATATGATTATTGCAATAAAGGATGTTTTAGAGGTTACACATGTTTAAGGAAAAGAAACCTGAGGTAACTTTTCCCCAATCTCATGAGCTGAACGCGTTATTTGAAAGGCTTGGGAAACTCCAGACAAGAAACTGCAGATTCCCAAGAAAATTCTTATGGCTTATCCTTTCCCTGCGCAGGACAGGTTACGGTGGGAATCCTCACCCAGGGTGGACAGGGGTTAACGCGCTTGTCCAAAAAGGTGGCGCTACCGTCTCCAGACACTGCAGCCCTCAAGGATCCTGCTGATCGCAGACAGGAAACTACCTTAAAATCAATTTATACACATATGGGTGCCTTGCTCAGACCGGCAACAGCGTCGGCTTGGGTTTGTAGCGCTGTAGCGGCTTGGGTGGATACTTTGTCAGCTGACATTGATACCCTGGATAGGGATACCATTTTATTGACCTTAGGTCACATTAAAGTCTAAGTCTTATATATGAGAGACGCTCAGAGAGACATTGGTCTGCTAGGTTCGAGAGCCAACGCCATGGTGATTTCTGCTAGGCGAGCCCTGTGGACCCGCCAATGGACGGGTGATGCCGACTCAGAGGCATATGGAAGTTTTGCCTTACAAAGGTGAGGATTTATTTGGGGAAGGTCTCGCGGACCTGGTTTCCACAGCTACCGCCGGTAAATCTACTTTTTTACCTTATGTTTCCCCACAGCAAAAGAAAACGCCACAATATCAGATGCAGTCCTTTCGGTCGCATAAGTCCAGAAGAGGTCGGGGCTCTTCCTTCCTCGCCAGAGGTAAGGGTAGAGGAAAAAGACTGTCTGCTACGGCTAGTTCCCAGGAGCAGAAGTCCTCCCCGGCTTCTACTAAATCCACCGCATGACGCTGGGGCTCCACTGAGGGAGTCCGCGCCGGTGGGGGCACGTCTTCGATTCTTGGTTCAGTCAGACGTGGATCCTTGGGCAATGGAAATTGTACCCCAAGGTTACAAGCTGGAATTCGAAGACGTGCCTCCTCGCCGGTTTTTTAAATCGGCTTTACCAGCTTCTTCCCCAGAAAGGGAGATAGTTTTAGCTGTAATTCAAAAACTGTGTCAACAAGTGGTTGTCGAGGTTCCACTAGTTCAACAGGGGAAGGGGTACTATTCAACCCTATTTGTGGCCCCGAAACCAGATGGCTCGGTCAGACCCATTCTAAATTTAAAATCCCTAAACCTGTACTTGAAAAACTTCAAATTCAAGATGGAATCGCTCCGGGCAGTTATCTCCAGTCTGGAGGAGGGGGATTTTATGGTGTCACTGGACATAAAGGACGCATACCTTCATGTCCCCATATATCCCCCTCATCAGGCGTACCTGAGATTCGCTGTACAGGACTGTCATTACCAGTTTCAGACGTTGCCGTAATGGCGGAAATTATGGTGCTCCTGCGCCGGCAGGGAGTCACAATTATCCCGTACTTGGACGATCTCCTGATAAAAGCGAGATCGAGAGATCAGTTGCTGAAAAGCGTGGCGCTCTCCCTGAGAGTGCTGCAGCAACATGGCTGGATTCTGAATCTACCAAAGTCACAGTTGGTTCCAACAACTCTGCTATCTTTCTTAGGCATGATTCTGGACACGGAACAAAAGAGGATTTTTCTCCCAATGGAAAAAGCCCAGGAACTCCAGAACATGGTCAGAGACCTGTTAAAACCGAAAAGAGTGTCAGTCCATCAATGCACTCGAGTACTGGGGAAAATGGTGGCGACCTACAAGGCCATCCCCTTCGGCAGGTTTCATGCGAGGACGTTTCAGTGGGACCTTCTGGACAAGTGGTCCGGGTCCCATCTTCAAATTCATCAGAAAATAAGCCTGTCCCCCAGAGCCAGGGTGTCTCTCCTGTGGTGGCTGCAGAGTGCTCACCTTCTAGAGGGTCGCAGGTTCGGCATTCAAGACGGAGTTCTGGTGACCACGAACGCGAGCCTCCGAGGATGGTGAGCAGTCACACAAGGAGGAAACTTTCAGGGGATATGGTCAAGCCAGGAGGCTTGTCTACACATCAACGTAATGGAATTGAGGGCCATATACAACGGCCTACGTCAAGCGGAGAATCTTCTTCGCGACCTACCGGTTCTGATTCAATCAGACAACGTCACAGCCGTGGCTCATGTAAATCGCCAAGGCGGAACAAGGAGCAGAGTGGCAATGGCAGAAGCCACCAGGATTCTGCGCTGGGCGGAAAATCACATAAGCGCTTTGGCAGCAGTCTTCATTCCGGGAGTGGACAACTGGGAAACAGATTTCCTCAGCAGAAACGATCTCCATCCAGGAGAGTGGGGACTTCATCAAGAAGTTTTTGCAGAGATAACAAGTCATTGGGGACTTCCTCAAATAGACATGATGGCGTCACGCCTCAACAAGAAGCTTTGGAGGTATTGTGCCAGGTCAAGGGACCCTCAGGCAGTAGCAGTAGACGCACTGGTGACACCGTGGGTGTTTCAGTCGGTCTATGTGTTCCCTCCTCTTCCACTCATCTCAAAGATATTGAGAATCCTAAGACGAAAAAGCGTGCGGACAATACTCATTGTTCCAGATTGGCCTCGAAGGGCCTGGTATTCAGATCTTCAGGAAATGCTCACAGAAGATCCGTGGCCTCTTCCTCTCGGAGAGGACCTGTTGCAACAGGGGCCCTGCGTGTTCCATGACTTACCGCAGTTACGTTTGACGGCATGGAGTTTGAACACCGAATCCTAGCTGGGAAAGGCATTCCAGAAGAAGCCATCCCTACTCTGATAAAGGCTAGGAAGGAGGTGACGGCGAAACATTATCACCGTATCTGGAGAAAGTATGTATCTTGGTGTGAAGCCAAGAATGCTCCTACTGAGGAATCCCATCTGGCCCGTCTTCTCCACTTTCTGCAGACAGGAGTGGATATGGGCCTAAAATTAGGCTCCATTAAGGTACAGATTTCGGCCCTATCAATTTTCTTTCAGAAGGAATTGGCTTCTCTCCCAGAAGTCCAGACTTTTGTAAAGGGAGTGCTGCACATACAGCCTCCTTTTGGGCCTCCAGTGGCACCATGGGACCTTAACGTGGTGTTACAGTTCCTAAAATCTCGCTGGTTTGAACCTCTTCAAACGGTTGAATTAAAATTTCTCACTTGGAAGTTGGTCATGTTGTTGGCCTTGACATCTGCAAGGCGGGTGTCCGAATTGGCGGCTTTGTCTCACAAAAGCCCCTATCTGATTTTCCATGTGGACAGAGCGGAATTAAGGACTCGTCCTCAATTTTTGCCTAAGGTGGTTTCATCGTTTCATATGAACCAACCTATTGTGGTACCTGTGGCTACAGATGACATGGAGGATTCCAAGTCCCTTGATGTAGTCGGGGCCTTAAAAATTTATGTAGCCAGGACGGCTCGGGTTAGGAAAACAGAGGCACTGTTTATCCTGTATGCAACCAACAAGGTTGGCGCTCCTGCTTCTAAGCAGACTATTGCTCGCTGGATCTGTAACACGATTCAGCAGGCTCATTCTACGGCTGGATTGCCGTTACCAAATTCGGTAAAGGCCCATTCCACTAGGAAGGTGGGCTCTTGGGTGACTGCCCGAGGCGTCTCGGCATTACAGCTTTGCCGACCGGCGACTTGGTCGGGTTCAAACACTTTTGCAAAATTCTACAAGTTTGATACCCTGGCTGATGAGGACCTCATGTTTGCTCAATCGGTGCTGCAGAGTCATCCGCACTCTCCCGCCCGGTCTGGAGCTTTGGTATAATCCCCCATGGTCCTTACGGAGTCCCCAGCATCCTCTAGGATGTAAGAGAAAATAAGATTTTAAACCTACGGTAAATCTTTTTCTCCTAGCCCGTAGAGCAGGGGTGGGCAATTATTTCAGCTGGGGGGCCACTTAACACTTCCAGCGAATATTCGAGGGCCACACACAAAATACTCAAAAAGAGATCCCTTTTTACACATTACGGCAGACAGCGTGCCCTTTTTACACATTACGGCAGACAGCGTGCCCTTTTTACACATTACGGCAGACAGCGTCCCCCTTTTTACACATTACGACAGACAGCGTCCCCTTTTTACAGATTACGACAGACAGCACCCCTATTTTTATAATTACGGCAGACAGCGTCCCCCTTTTTACAGATTACGGCAGACAGCGTCCCCCTTTTTACAGATTACGACAGACAGCACCCCCATTTTTATAATTACGGCAGACAGCTCCCCCGTTTTTATACATTACGGCAGACAGCGCCCCCGTTTTTACACATTACGGCAGCCAGCGCCCCCGTTTTTACACATTACGGCAGCCAGCGCCCCCGTTTTTACACATTACGGCAGCCAGCGCCCCCGTTTTTACACATTACGGCAGCCAGCGCCCCCGTTTTTACACATTACGGCAGCCAGCGCCCCCGTTTTTACACATTACGGCAGCCAGCGCCCCCGTTTTTACACATTACGGCAGACAGCGCCCCCGTTTTTACACATTACGGCAGACAGCGCCCCCGTTTTTACACATTACGGCAGACAGTCCCTACCCCCCTTTCCCCACCCTCCCCTAAACCTATATAGCAGTCCTTACCCTCCCCCTCCCCTAAACCCATATAACCGTTTTTAACTCCCCTCCCCTGAACTTATATGGCAGCTTTAGCTTTATCCAGGACAGGGGGTTTACCTATTTGTCAGTGGCAGACGATCCCCGCTGTCTGATGATCCGCGCTGCTGCTGCTCCTGCCGCCGCTTCTTCTCCCCGCTGGCCGCCGCTTCTTCTCCCCGCTGGCCGCCGCTTCTTCTCCCCGCTGGCCGCCGTTTCTTCTCCCCACTGGCCTCCGCAGTGCTCCCCACTGGCCGCTTCTGCTCCGAGTCCCCACTGCAGTGCCCGCCCAGCGTCGCCCCCCGTTACGCCCAGCGCGACCTAGCGCATGATAGAGGAAATCCCGGTCAGCTGACCCTGTGACGTGACCGGGATTTCCTCAGCGGCGCCGCGTCTGAAAGCAGTGCAATGACAAGCGGCCTGTCGGGCCTCTTGTCATTGCACTCTGGTGGGGCACAGCGGGCCAGGCAGGATTGGTCCGCGGGCCGCATCCGGCCCGCGAGCCGCCTGTTGCCCACCCCTACCGTAGAGGATGCTGGGCGCCCGTCCCAGTGTGGACATATTTCTGCAAGGCTTGTATATAGTTATTGCTTGCATAAGGGTTATGTTACAGTTCAGATCAGTCTTTGGCTGATGCTGTTTTTGTTCATAATGTTGACTGGTTGCGTATATTCCAGGTTATACGGTGTGGATGGTGTGGGCTGGTATGAATCTTGCCCTTAGATTAACAAAAATCCTTTCCTCGTACTGTCCGTCTCCTCTTGGCACAGTTCTCTAACTGAGGTCTGGAGGAGGGGCATAGAGGGAGGAGCCAGTGCACACCCATCTAAAGTTCTTTATAGTGCCCATGTCTCCTGCGGAGCCAGTCTATACCCCATGGTCCTTACGGAGTCCCCAGCATCCTCTACGGACTAGGAGAAAAAGATTTACCGGTAGGTTTAAAATCTTATTTCTCTGACGTCCTAGTGGATGCTGGGGACTCCGTAAGGACCATGGGGAATAGCGGCTCGGCAGGAGACTGGGCACAACTAAGAAAGAATTAGGACTACCTGGTGTGCACTGGCTCCTCCCTCTATGCCCCTCCTCCAGACCTCAGTTAGAATTTTGTGCCCGGCCGAGCTGGTTGCACACTAGGGGCTCTCCTGAGCTCTTAGAAAAGAAAGTATATTTAGGTTTTTTATTTTCAGTGAGATCTGCTGGCAACAGACTCACTGCTACGAGGGACTGAGGGGAGAAGAAGCGAACCTACCTGCTTGCAGCTAGCTTGGGCTTCTTAGGCTACTGGACACCATTAGCTCCAGAGGGATCGAACACAGGCCCAGCCTCGGTCGTCCGGTCCCGGAGCCGCGCCGCCGTCCCCCTTGCAGAGCCAGAAGCAAGAAGAACGTCCAGGAAATCGGCGGCTGAAGACTCCGGTCTTCATTAAGGTAGCGCACAGCACTGCAGCTGTGCGCCATTGCTCCCCATGCACACCACACACTCCGGTCACTGATGGGTGCAGGGCGCTGGGGTGGGGGGGCGCCCTGGGCTGCAATAAGAGTACCTTAGCTTGGCAAAAAAACACATAATATAGTCAGTAAGACTATATAGGTGTAAAATCCCCTGCCAAAAATATCCTGGGAGATAGCCCCGCCCCCTTCTCGGCGGACATCTCCCTCAGCACACTGGCGCCATTTCCTCTCACAGCTCCGCTGGAAGGACGCTCCCCAGGCTCTCCCCTGCAGTTTCCAGGCTCAATAGGGTAAAAAAGAGAGGGGGGCACTAAATTTAGGCGCAAACTGTGTATTATAGCAGCTATAGGGGAAAAATCACTGTGTGTAGTGTGTATCCCTGCATTAAAAAGCGCTCTGGTGTGTGCTGGCATACTCTCTCTCTGTCTCCCCAAGGGACTTTGTGAGGTCCTGTCCTCAGTCAGAGCATTCCCTGTGTGTGTGTGCGGTGTGTCGGTACGGTTGTGTCGACATGTTTGATGAGGAGGCTTATGTGGAGGCGGAGCAGGTGCCGATAAATGTGATGTCACCCCCTGCGGGGTCGACACCTGAATGGATGGACATGTGGAAGGAATTACGCGACAGTGTCAACTAGTGATGAGCGGATTCGGTTTTACTCGGTTCTCAAAACCGAATCTTATTGGCTATCCAAAACACGTGACATCAGTGAGCCAATAAGATTCGGTTTTGAGAACCGAGTAAAACCGAGTAAAACCGAATCCGCTCATCACTAGTGTCAACTCCTTACATAAAAGGTTTGACGACATAGCAGATGTGGGACAGCCGGCTTCTCAGCCCGTGCCTGCCCAGGCGTCTCAAAAGCCATCAGGGGATCTAAAACGCCCACTACCTCAGATGGCAGACACAGATGTCGACACGGATACTGACTCCAGTGTCGACGACGATGAGACTAGTGTACATTCCAATAGAGCCACTCGTTATATGATTACGGCAATGAAAAATGTGTTGCACATTTCTGATATTACCCCAGGTACCACAAAAAAGGGTATTATGTTTGGGGAGAAAAAGCTACCAGTGGTTTTTCCCCCATCTGATGAATTAAATGAAGTGTGTGAAGAAGCGTGGGCTTCCCCCGATAAGAAACTGGTAATTTCTAAAAAGTTACTAATGGCGTACCCTTTCCCGCCAGAGGACAGGTCACGTTGGGAGACATCCCCTAGGGTGGATAAAGCGCTCACACGTCTGTTAAAAAAGGTGGCACTACCGTCTCCGGACACGGCCGCCCTAAAGGAGCCTGCGGATAGAAAGCAGGAGGCTATCCTGAAGTCTGTATATACACACTCAGGAATTATACTGAGACCGGCTATTGCTTCAGCATGGATGTGCAGTGCTGCAGCTGCGTGGTCAGATTCCCTGTCGGAAAACATTGATACCCTAGACAGGGACACTATATTGCTAACCGTAGAGCATATTAAAGACTCTGTCTTATACATGAGAGATGCACAGAGGGATATTTGCCGACTGGCATCTAAAATAAACGCAATGTCCATTTCTGCCAGGAGAGGATTGTGGACTCTGCAGTAGACAGGAGATACAGATTCTAAAAGGCACATGGACGTTTTGCCTTACATGGGTGAGGAGTTGTTTGGGGATGGTCTCTCGGACCTCGTTTCCACAGCGACAGCTGGGAAGTCAGCATTTTTACCCCATGTTCCCTCACAGCCAAAGAAAGCACCGTATTATCAGGTACAGTCCTTTCGGCCCCAGAAAGGCAAGCGGGTTAGAGGCGCGTC